>NC_138903.1:145775921-146108017 GCF_965194825.1 Balaenoptera physalus
CTACCTCCTGAAATCTGTTTCCTGCAATTCTGCCTTGATTTCAAATCCTCTTCTTTGCCTTCCCTCAATATATTTGTGGACGAGAGTTATCATGTATAACACTGCAGGTTTGTGAATTGCAGTGCCCTGAAGCTCCATTTTACAACTTGCTTTTTTGGGAGCTGGCCGCAAAAGCGCAGGATGGCTTCAGGCCCTGTTCTGGTTCTGGGGGGCAGGCTGAGCCTGTGGATAATTCTTCGTCCTGATGGGAAAATAGAGTGACCTGTGTCTGTCCCAATACCAAGAGCTAGTCTCTCATTGCTTCCCCGTCTTCCCATTCATCCTCAGGACAAATTGCAACCTGTACGGAACAGGAGGTTAAAGGTGCTGATACTCCAAGTAGGGAGATTGCTAGTAAAGTGGCTGGAATTGCGAACCCGAGCTCAAGGAGATGACAAATAAGGTGCGTTTTAGAAAGCTTTCCCCATCACACGGTGTACCATCTTCTGGGTTTCTCATGAATGTTTTCGATGTAGGAAGATGCCCTTGAACCTGGAGATTTGGGACCCATGCGATGGGTACCACACAGTATTACTTTAAAGGGTCTGCGTTTGCTCACCCAACCTCACCAAACCTCTCAGCCCCAAGAGTGTCCACCCTTATGTCTCATCCAGCTGTGGGTCTAGATATGGTCAATCCAGGTTCCATCACAGCCCCTGAACGAATTGTGTAAGAATTTCTCTCTCTTTCACTGTCTTTGTTTCATGGGTTTTTAAAAGTAATTTATTTTTATAATGGGGTTTAGCTGCTTTTCACTGCTGTGTTTATGCCGCTTTACGCCCACTTGACACACTAACAGAGAGATTTCAATACATAGGTTTTAAGATTATTACTAGTCAGATATATCCTTGTGTGGTGAATAGGGGGTGTTGAGTCCAGTTCTCTGAGCAAGGAGTTGGTCTTGTCTATTACATATTGGGATTATGGAACGGTATCTCAGCTAATTTGAAACCCTTGTTTTATGTATCACCCCACCTCACCTTTCCTGTTAAGCAGCCATAGTGTGTTTTCTGCATGTGTGACTCTGTTCTGTTTTATAATTCAGTTCAAGTGTAACGGTTTTTACTTTCCCTGTATAAGTGATATCTTATGAGAAGTGTCCTTTTCTGTGTGACTTATTTCACTTAGAATCGTCGTACCTAAATCCACTCATCATGCTGCTACTAGCCTTATGACATTGATTTCATGGCTGAGTGATATTCCATTGTACTTAAGGACCACAACTTCTTTATCCATTTTTCTCTTTCCTGCGATATTAAAGGTGGAATGAAGTGGAGGTCCTTTGCAACAGAGCAGCCCTAAACTTTGGTGTGCTTGTGTCTTGCTGATTTTAAATTTTCCCAATTTATACCCCCATGCGTGGAAGTGCCCCTTGCGCTCTAAGCTGTGTTTTTTAGATGTTTGAGGACACACCGTACCCTTCTCCAGCATGGCTGTTGGCAATTTACATCCCGCCCATCAGCGTAGCAAGGCTCCCATTTCTCCATGGCCTGTTCTGCATTTCTGGTTTTGACACTTTTCTCAGCATGGCCCTTTTGACCGATGGGCAGCGAGACTTCTTTGTAGCGCTGATTTGCCTTTCCAGGTTGCTTGGTTGGCCAAAAAGGGCGTATGCGTTTTTTCCTGAATATATTCAGGAAAAAACGCATACGCCCTTTTTGGCCAAGGGCATCATTGTCAACGTTTTGCCGCTTTTCATGTGCTTTAAAGGCGATTCGAATCTACCTCCTGAAATCTGTTTCCTGCAATTCTGCCTTGATTTCAAATCCTCTTCTTTGCCTTCCCTCAATATATTTGTGGACGAGAGTTATCATTTATAACTCTGCAGGTTTGTGAATTGCAGTGCCCTGAAGCTCCATTTTACAACTTGCTTTTTTGGGAGCTGGCCGCAAAAGCGCAGGATGGCTTCAGGCCCTGTTCTGGTTCTGGGGGGCAGGCTGAGCCTGTGGATAATTCTTCTTCCTGATGGGAAAATAGAGTGACCTGTGTCTGTCCCAATACCAAGAGCTAGTCTCTCATTGCTTCCCCGTCTTCCCGTTCATCCTCAGGACAAATTGCAACCTGTACGGAACAGGAGGTTAAAGGTGCTGATACTCCAAGTAGGGAGATTGCTAGTAAAGTGGCTGGAATTGCGAACCCGAGCTCAAGGAGATGACAAATGAGGTGCGTTTTAGAAAGCTTTCCCCATCACACGGTGTACCATCTTCTGGGTTTCTCATGCATGTTTTCAATGTAGGAAGATGCCCTTGAACCTGGAGATTTGGGACACATGGGATGGGTACCACACAGTATTACTTTAAAGGGTCTGCGTTTGCTCACCCAACCTCACCAAACCTCTCAGCCCCAAGAGTGTCCACCCTTATGTCTCATCCAGCTGTGGGTCTAGATATGGTCAATCCGGGTTGCATCACAGCCCCTGAACGAATTGTGTAAGAATTTCTCTCTCTTTCTCTGTCTTTGTTTCATGGGTTTTTAAAAGTAATTTATTTTTATAATGGGGTTTACCTGCTTTTCACTGCTGTGTTTATGACGCTTTACACCCACTTGACACACTAACAGAGAGATTTCAATACATAGGTTTTAAGATTATTACTAGTCAGATATATCCTTGTGTGGTGAATAGGGTGTGTTAAGTCCAGTTCTCTGAGCAAGGAGTAGGTCTTGTCTATTACATGTTGGGTTTATGGAACGGTATCTCAGCTAATTTGAAACCCTTGTTTTATGTATCACCCCACCTCACTTTTCCTGTTAAGCAGCCATAGTGTGTTTTCTGCATGTGTGACTCTGTTCTGTTTTGGAATTCAGTTCAAGTGTAATGGTTTTTACTTTCCCTGTATAAGTGATATCTTATGAGAAGTGTCCTTTTCTGTGTGACTTATTTCACTTAGAATCGACGTACCTAAATCCACTCATCATGCTGCTACTAGCCTTATGACATTGATTTCATGGCTGAGTGATATTCCATTGTACATAAGGACCACAACTTCTTTATCCATTTTTCTCTTTCCTGGGATATTTAAGGTGGAATGAAGTGGAGGTCCTTGGCAACAGAGCAGCCCTAAACTTTGGTGTGCTTGTGTCTTGCTGATTTTTAATTTTCCCAATTTATACCCCCATGCGTGGAAGTGCCCTTAGCGCTCTAAGCTGTGTTTTTTAGATGTTTCAGGACACACTGTACCCTTCTCCAGCGTGGCTGTTGGCAATTTACATCCCGCCCATCAGCGTAGCAAGGCTCCCATTTCTCCATGGCCTGTCCTGCATTTCTGGTTTTGACACTTTTCTCAGCATGGCCCTTTTGACCGATGGGCAGCGAGACTTCTTTGTAGCGCTGATTTGCCTTTCCAGGTTGCTTGGTTGGCCAAAAAGGGCGTATGCGTTGTTTCCTGAATATATTCAGGAAAAAACGCATACGCCCTTTTTGGCCAAGGGCCTCATTGTCAACGTTTTGCTGCTTTTCATGTGCTTTAAAGGCGATTCGAATCTACCTCCTGAAATCTGTTTCCTGCAATTCTGCCTTGATTTCAAATCCTCTTCTTTGCCTTCCCTCAATATATTTGTGGACGAGAGTTATCATTTATAACTCTGCAGGTTTGTGAATTGCAGTGCCCTGAAGCTCCATTTTACAACTCGCTTTTTGGGAGCTGGCCGTAAAAGCGCAGGATGGTTTCAGGCCCTGTGCTGGTTCCGGGGGGCAGCTGAGCCTGTGGTTAATTCTTCTTCCTGATGGGAAAATAGAGTGACCTGTGCCTGTCCCAACACCTAGAGCTAGCCTCTCATTGGTTCCCCATCTTCCCATTCATCCTCAGGACAAATTGCAACCTGTACGGAACAGGAGGTTAAAGGTGCTGATGCTCCAAGTAGGGAGATTGCTAGTAAAGTGGCTGGAATGGCGAACCCGAGCACAAGGAGATGAGAAATGAGGTGCGTTTTAGGAACCTTTCCCCATCACACGGTGTACCATCTTCTGGGTTTCTCATGCATGTTTTCCATGTAGGAAGATGCCCTTGAACCTGGAGATTTGGGACCCATGGGATGGGTACCACGCAGTATTACTTTAAAGGGTCTGCGTTTGCTCACCCAGCCTCACCAAATCTCTCAGCCCCAAGAGTGTCCACCCTTATGTCTCATCCAGCTGTGGGTCTAGATATGGTCAATCCAGGTTCCATCACAGCCCCTGAACGAATTGTGTAAGAATTTCTCTCTCTTTCACTGTCTTTGTTTCATGGGTTTTTAAAAGTAATTTATTTTTATAATGGGGTTTAGCTGCTTTTCAGTGCTGTGTTTATGCCGCTTTACACCCACTTGACACTAACAGAGAGATTTCAGTACATAGGTTTTAAGATTATTACTACTCAGATATATCCTTGTGTGGTGAATAGGGGGTGTTGAGTCCAGTTCTCTGAGCAAGGAGTCGGTCTTGTCTATTACATATTGGGTTTATGGAACGGTATCTCAGCTAATTTGAAACCCTTGTTTTATGTATTACCCCACCTCACCTTTCCTGTTAAGCAGCCATAGTGTGTTTTCTGCATGTGTGACTCTGTTCTGTTTTGTAATTCAGTTCAAGTGTAATGGTTTGTACTTTCCCTGTATAAGTGATATCTTATGAGAAGTGTCCTTTTCTGTGTGACTTATTTCACTTAGAATCGTCGTACCTAAATCCACTCATCATGCTGCTACTAGCCTTATGACATTGATTTCATGGCTGAGTGATATTCCATTGTACATAAGGACCACAACTTCTTCATCCATTTTTCTCTTTCCTGGGATATTGAAGGTGGAATGAAGTGGAGGACCTTGGCAACAGAGCAGCCCTAAACTTTGGTGTGCTTGTGTCTTGCTGATTTTTAATTTTCCCAATTTATACCCCCATGCGTGGAAGTGCCCTATGCGCTCTAAGCTGTGTTTTTTAGATGTTTCAGGACACACCGTACCCTTCTCCAGAGTGGCTGTTGGCGATTTACATCCCGCCCATCAGCATAGCAAGGCTCCCATTTCTCCATGGCCTGTCCTGCATTTCTGGTTTTGACACTTTTCTCAGCATGGCCCTTTTGACCGATGGGAAGCGAGACTTCTTTGTAGCACTGATTTGCCTTTCCAGGTTGCTTGGTTGGCCAAAAAGGGCGTATGCGTTTTTTCCTGAATATATTCAGGAAAAAACGCATACGCCCTTTTTGGCCAAGGGCCTCATTGTCAACGTTTTGCTGCTTTTCATGTGCTTTAAAGGCGATTCGAATCTACCTCCTGAAATCTGTTTCCTGCAATTCTGCCTTGATTTCAAACCCTCTTCTTTGCCTTCCCTCAATATATTTGTGGACGAGAGTTATCATTTATAACTCTGCAGGTTTGTGAATTGCAGTGCCCTGAAGCTCCATTTTACAACTCGCTTTTTGGGAGCTGGCCGTAAAAGCGCAGGATGGCTTCAGGCCCTGTTCTGGTTCCGGGGGGCAGGCTGAGCCTGTGGTTAATTCTTCTCCCTGATGGGAAAATAGAGTGACCTGTGCCTGTCCCAACACCAAGAGCTAGTCTCTCATTGGTTCCCCATCTTCCCGTTCATCCTCAGGACAAATTGCAACCTGTACGGAACAGGAGGTTAAAGATGCTGTTGCTCCAAGTAGGGAGATTGCTAGTAAAGTGGCTGGAATGGCGAACCCGAGCACAAGGAGATGAGAAATGATGTGCGTTTTAGAAACCTTTCCCCATCACACGGTGTACCATCTTCTGGGTTTCTCATGCATGTTTTCGATGTAGGAAGATGCCCTTGAACCTCGAGATTTGGGACCCATGGGATGGGTACCATGCAGTATTACTTTAAAGGGTCTGCGTTTGCTCACCCAACCTCACCAAACCGCTCAGCCCCAAGAGTGTCCACCCTTATGTCTCATCCAGCTGTGGGTCTAGATATGGTCAATCCAGGTTCCATCACAGCCCCTGAACGAATTGTGTAAGAATTTCTCTCTCTTTCACTGTCTTTGTTTCATGGGTTTTTAAAAGAAATTTATTTTTATAATGGGGTTTAGCTGCTTTTCACTGCTGTGTTTATGCCGCTTTACACCCACTTGACACTAACAGAGAGATTTCAATACATAGGTTTTAAGATTATTACTACTCAGATATATCCTTGTGTGGTGAATAGGGGGTGTTGAGTCCAGTTCTCTGAGCAAGGAGTCGGTCTTGTCTATTACATATTGGGTTTATGGAATGGTATCTCAGCTAATTTGAAACCCTTGTTTTATGTATTACCCCACCTCACCTTTCCTGTTAAGCAGCCATAGTGTGTTTTCTGCATGTGTGACTCTGTTCTGTTTTGTAATTCAGTTCAAGTGTAATGGTTTGTACTTTCCCTGTATAAGTGATATCTTATGAGAGGTGTCCTTTTCTGTGTGACTTATTTCACTTAGAATCGTCGTACCTAAATCCACTCATCATGCTGCTACTAGCCTTATGACATTGATTTCATGGCTGAGTGATATTCCATTGTACATAAGGACCACAACTTCTTCATCCATTTTTCTCTTTCCTGGGATATTGAAGGTGGAATGAAGTGGAGGTCCTTGGCAACAGAGCAGCCCTAAACTTTGGTGTGCTTGTGTCTTGCTGATTTTTAATTTTCCCAATTTATACCCCCATGCGTGGAAGTGCCCTATGCGCTCTAAGCTGTGTTTTTTAGATGTTTCAGGACACACCGTACCCTTCTCCAGAGTGGCTGTTGGCGATTTACATCCCGCCCATCAGCATAGCAAGGCTCCCATTTCTCCATGGCCTGTCCTGCATTTCTGGTTTTGACACTTTTCTCAGCATGGCCCTTTTGACCGATGGGAAGCGAGACTTCTTTGTAGCACTGATTTGCCTTTCCAGGTTGCTTGGTTGGCCAAAAAGGGCGTATGCGTTTTTTCCTGAATATATTCAGGAAAAAACGCATACGCCCTTTTTGGCCAAGGGCCTCATTGTCAACGTTTTGCTGCTTTTCATGTGCTTTAAAGGCGATTCGAATCTACCTCCTGAAATCTGTTTCCTGCAATTCTGCCTTGATTTCAAACCCTCTTCTTTGCCTTCCCTCAATATATTTGTGGACGAGAGTTATCATTTATAACTCTGCAGGTTTGTGAATTGCAGTGCCCTGAAGCTCCATTTTACAACTCGCTTTTTGGGAGCTGGCCGTAAAAGCGCAGGATGGCTTCAGGCCCTGTTCTGGTTCCGGGGGGCAGGCTGAGCCTGTGGTTAATTCTTCTCCCTGATGGGAAAATAGAGTGACCTGTGCCTGTCCCAACACCAAGAGCTAGTCTCTCATTGGTTCCCCATCTTCCCGTTCATCCTCAGGACAAATTGCAACCTGTACGGAACAGGAGGTTAAAGATGCTGTTGCTCCAAGTAGGGAGATTGCTAGTAAAGTGGCTGGAATGGCGAACCCGAGCACAAGGAGATGAGAAATGATGTGCGTTTTAGAAACCTTTCCCCATCACACGGTGTACCATCTTCTGGGTTTCTCATGCATGTTTTCGATGTAGGAAGATGCCCTTGAACCTCGAGATTTGGGACCCATGGGATGGGTACCATGCAGTATTACTTTAAAGGGTCTGCGTTTGCTCACCCAACCTCACCAAACCGCTCAGCCCCAAGAGTGTCCACCCTTATGTCTCATCCAGCTGTGGGTCTAGATATGGTCAATCCAGGTTCCATCACAGCCCCTGAACGAATTGTGTAAGAATTTCTCTCTCTTTCACTGTCTTTGTTTCATGGGTTTTTAAAAGAAATTTATTTTTATAATGGGGTTTAGCTGCTTTTCACTGCTGTGTTTATGCCGCTTTACACCCACTTGACACTAACAGAGAGATTTCAATACATAGGTTTTAAGATTATTACTACTCAGATATATCCTTGTGTGGTGAATAGGGGGTGTTGAGTCCAGTTCTCTGAGCAAGGAGTCGGTCTTGTCTATTACATATTGGGTTTATGGAATGGTATCTCAGCTAATTTGAAACCCTTGTTTTATGTATTACCCCACCTCACCTTTCCTGTTAAGCAGCCATAGTGTGTTTTCTGCATGTGTGACTCTGTTCTGTTTTGTAATTCAGTTCAAGTGTAATGGTTTGTACTTTCCCTGTATAAGTGATATCTTATGAGAGGTGTCCTTTTCTGTGTGACTTATTTCACTTAGAATCGTCGTACCTAAATCCACTCATCATGCTGCTACTAGCCTTATGACATTGATTTCATGGCTGAGTGATATTCCATTGTACATAAGGACCACAACTTCTTCATCCATTTTTCTCTTTCCTGGGATATTGAAGGTGGAATGAAGTGGAGGTCCTTGGCAACAGAGCAGCCCTAAACTTTGGTGTGCTTGTGTCTTGCTGATTTTTAATTTTCCCAATTTATACCCCCATGCGTGGAAGTGCCCTATGCGCTCTAAGCTGTGTTTTTTAGATGTTTCAGGACACACCGTACCCTTCTCCAGAGTGGCTGTTGGCGATTTACATCCCGCCCATCAGCATAGCAAGGCTCCCATTTCTCCATGGCCTGTCCTGCATTTCTGGTTTTGACACTTTTCTCAGCATGGCCCTTTTGACCGATGGGAAGCGAGACTTCTTTGTAGCACTGATTTGCCTTTCCAGGTTGCTTGGTTGGCCAAAAAGGGCGTATGCGTTTTTTCCTGAATATATTCAGGCAAAAACGCATACGCCCTTTTTGGCCAAGGGCCTCATTGTCAACGTTTTGCTGCTTTTCATGTGCTTTAAAGGCGATTCGAATCTACCTCCTGAAATCTGTTTCCTGCAATTCTGCCTTGATTTCAAACCCTCTTCTTTGCCTTCCCTCAATATATTTGTGGACGAGAGTTATCATTTATAACTCTGCAGGTTTGTGAATTGCAGTGCCCTGAAGCTCCATTTTACAACTCGCTTTTTGGGAGCTGGCCGTAAAAGCGCAGGATGGCTTCAGGCCCTGTTCTGGTTCCGGGGGGCAGGCTGAGCCTGTGGTTAATTCTTCTCCCTGATGGGAAAATAGAGTGACCTGTGCCTGTCCCAACACCAAGAGCTAGTCTCTCATTGGTTCCCCATCTTCCCATTCATCCTCAGGACAAATTGCAACCTGTACGGAACAGGAGGTTAAAGATGCTGTTGCTCCAAGTAGGGAGATTGCTAGTAAAGTGGCTGGAATGGCGAACCCGAGCACAAGGAGATGAGAAATGATGTGCGTTTTAGAAACCTTTCCCCATCACACGGTGTACCATCTTCTGGGTTTCTCATGCATGTTTTCGATGTAGGAAGATGCCCTTGAACCTCGAGATTTGGGACCCATGGGATGGGTACCACGCAGTATTACTTTAAAGGGTCTGCGTTTGCTCACCCAACCTCACCAAACCGCTCAGCCCCAAGAGTGTCCACCCTTATGTCTCATCCAGCTGTGGGTCTAGATATGGTCAATCCAGGTTCCATCACAGCCCCTGAACGAATTGTGTAAGAATTTCTCTCTCTTTCACTGTCTTTGTTTCATGGGTTTTTAAAAGTAATTTATTTTTATAATGGGGTTTAGCTGCTTTTCACTGCTGTGTTTATACCGCTTTACACCCACTTGACACTAACAGAGAGATTTCAGTACATAGGTTTTAAGATTATTACTACTCAGATATATCCTTGTGTGGTGAATAGGGGGTGTTGAGTCCAGTTCTCTGAGCAAGGAGTCGGTCTTGTCTATTACATATTGGGTTTATGGAACGGTATCTCAGCTAATTTGAAACCCTTGTTTTATGTATTACCCCACCTCACCTTTCCTGTTAAGCAGCCATAGTGTGTTTTCTGCATGTGTGACTCTGTTCTGTTTTGTAATTCAGTTCAAGTGTAATGGTTTGTACTTTCCCTGTATAAGTGATATCTTATGAGAAGTGTCCTTTTCTGTGTGACTTATTTCACTTAGAATCGTCGTACCTAAATCCACTCATCATGCTGCTACTAGCCTTATGACATTGATTTCATGGCTGAGTGATATTCCATTGTACATAAGGACCACAACTTCTTCATCCATTTTTCTCTTTCCTGGGATATTGAAGGTGGAATGAAGTGGAGGTCCTTGGCAACAGAGCAGCCCTAAACTTTGGTGTGCTTGTGTCTTGCTGATTTTTAATTTTCCCAATTTATACCCCCATGCGTGGAAGTGCCCTATGCGCTCTAAGCTGTGTTTTTTAGATGTTTCAGGACACACCGTACCCTTCTCCAGAGTGGCTGTTGGCGATTTACATCCCGCCCATCAGCATAGCAAGGCTCCCATTTCTCCATGGCCTGTCCTGCATTTCTGGTTTTGACACTTTTCTCAGCATGGCCCTTTTGACCGATGGGAAGCGAGACTTCTTTGTAGCGCTGATTTGCCTTTCCAGGTTGCTTGGTTGGCCAAAAAGGGCGTATGCGTTTTTTCCTGAATATATTCAGGAAAAAACGCATACGCCCTTTTTGGCCAAGGGCCTCATTGTCAACGTTTTGCTGCTTTTCATGTGCTTTAAAGGCGATTCGAATCTACCTCCTGAAATCTGTTTCCTGCAATTCTGCCTTGATTTCAAATCCTCTTCTTTGCCTTCCCTCAATATATTTGTGGACGAGAGTTATCATTTATAACTCTGCAGGTTTGTGAATTGCAGTGCCCTGAAGCTCCATTTTACAACTTGCTTTTTTGGGAGCTGGCCGCAAAAGCGCAGGATGGCTTCAGGCCCTGTTCTGGTTCTGGGGGGCAGGCTGAGCCTGTGGATAATTCTTCTTCCTGATGGGAAAATAGAGTGACCTGTGTCTGTCCCAATACCAAGAGCTAGTCTCTCATTGCTTCCCCGTCTTCCCGTTCATCCTCAGGACAAATTGCAACCTGTACGGAACAGGAGGTTAAAGGTGCTGATACTCCAAGTAGGGAGATTGCTAGTAAAGTGGCTGGAATTGCGAACCCGAGCTCAAGGAGATGACAAATGAGGTGCGTTTTAGAAAGCTTTCCCCATCACACGGTGTACCATCTTCTGGGTTTCTCATGCATGTTTTCGATGTAGGAAGATGCCCTTGAACCTGGAGATTTGGGACACATGGGATGGGTACCACACAGTATTACTTTAAAGGGTCTGCGTTTGCTCACCCAACCTCACCAAACCTCTCAGCCCCAAGAGTGTCCACCCTTATGTCTCATCCAGCTGTGGGTCTAGATATGGTCAATCCGGGTTGCATCACAGCCCCTGAACGAATTGTGTAAGAATTTCTCTCTCTTTCTCTGTCTTTGTTTCATGGGTTTTTAAAAGTAATTTATTTTTATAATGGGGTTTACCTGCTTTTCACTGCTGTGTTTATGACGCTTTACACCCACTTGACACACTAACAGAGAGATTTCAATACATAGGTTTTAAGATTATTACTAGTCAGATATATCCTTGTGTGGTGAATAGGGGGTGTTAAGTCCAGTTCTCTGAGCAAGGAGTAGGTCTTGTCTATTACATGTTGGGTTTATGGAACGGTATCTCAGCTAATTTGAAACCCTTGTTTTATGTATCACCCCACCTCACTTTTCCTGTTAAGCAGCCATAGTGTGTTTTCTGCATGTGTGACTCTGTTCTGTTTTGGAATTCAGTTCAAGTGTAATGGTTTTTACTTTCCCTGTATAAGTGATATCTTATGAGAAGTGTCCTTTTCTGTGTGACTTATTTCACTTAGAATCGACGTACCTAAATCCACTCATCATGCTGCTACTAGCCTTATGACATTGATTTCATGGCTGAGTGATATTCCATTGTACATAAGGACCACAACTTCTTTATCCATTTTTCTCTTTCCTGGGATATTTAAGGTGGAATGAAGTGGAGGTCCTTGGCAACAGAGCAGCCCTAAACTTTGGTGTGCTTGTGTCTTGCTGATTTTTAATTTTCCCAATTTATACCCCCATGCGTGGAAGTGCCCTATGCGCTCTAACCTGTGTTTTTTAGATGTTTCAGGACACACTGTACCCTTCTCCAGCGTGGCTGTTGGCAATTTACATCCCGCCCATCAGCGTAGCAAGGCTCCCATTTCTCCATGGCCTGTCCTGCATTTCTGGTTTTGACACTTTTCTCAGCATGGCCCTTTTGACCGATGAGCAGCGAGACTTCTTTGTAGCGCTGATTTGCCTTTCCAGGTTGCTTGGTTGGCCAAAAAGGGCGTATGCGTTGTTTCCTGAATATATTCAGGAAAAAACGCATACGCCCTTTTTGGCCAAGGGCCTCATTGTCAACATTTTGCTGCTTTTCATGTGCTTTAAAGGCGATTCGAATCTACCTCCTGAAATCTGTTTCCTGCAATTCTGCCTTGATTTCAAATCCTCTTCTTTGCCTTCCCTCAATATATTTGTGGACGAGAGTTATCATTTATAACTCTGCAGGTTTGTGAATTGCAGTGCCCTGAAGCTCCATTTTACAACTCGCTTTTTGGGAGCTGGCCGTAAAAGCTTAGGATGGTTTCAGGCCCTGTGCTGGTTCCGGGGGGCAGCTGAGCCTGTGGTTAATTCTTCTTCCTGATGGGAAAATAGAGTGACCTGTGCCTGTCCCAACACCTAGAGCTAGCCTCTCATTGGTTCCCCATCTTCCCATTCATCCTCAGGACAAATTGCAACCTGTACGGAACAGGAGGTTAAAGGTGCTGATGCTCCAAGTAGGGAGATTGCTAGTAAAGTGGCTGGAATGGCGAACCCGAGCACAAGGAGATGAGAAATGAGGTGCGTTTTAGGAACCTTTCCCCATCACACGGTGTACCATCTTCTGGGTTTCTCATGCATGTTTTCCATGTAGGAAGATGCCCTTGAACCTGGAGATTTGGGACCCATGGGATGGGTACCACGCAGTATTACTTTAAAGGGTCTGCGTTTGCTCACCCAGCCTCACCAAATCTCTCAGCCCCAAGAGTGTCCACCCTTATGTCTCATCCAGCTGTGGGTCTAGATATGGTCAATCCAGGTTCCATCACAGCCCCTGAACGAATTGTGTAAGAATTTCTCTCTCTTTCACTGTCTTTGTTTCATGGGTTTTTAAAAGTAATTTATTTTTATAATGGGGTTTAGCTGCTTTTCACGGCTGTGTTTATGCCGCTTTACACCCACTTGACACACTAACAGAGAGATTTCAATACATAGGTTTTAAGATTATTACTAGTCAGATATATCCTTGTGTGGTGAATAGGGGGTGTTGAGTCCAGTTCTCTGAGCAAGGAGTAGGTCTTGTCTATTACATGTTGGGTTTATGGAACTGTATCTCAGGTAATTTGAAACCCTTGTTTTATGTATCACCCCACCTCACCTTTCCTGTTAAGCAGCCATAGTGTGTTTTCTGCATGTGTGACTCCGTTCTGTTTTGGAATTCAGTTCAAGTGTAATGGTTTTTACTTTCCCTGTATAAGTGATATCTTATGAGAAGTGTCCTTTTCTGTGTGACTTATTTCACTTAGAATCGTCGTACCTAAATCCACTCATCATGCTGCTACTAGCCTTATGACATTGATTTCATGGCTGAGTGATATTCCATTGTACATAAGGACCACAACTTCTTTATCCATTTTTCTCTTTCCTGGGATATTTAAGGTGGAATGAAGTGGAGGTCCTTGGCAACAGAGCAGCCCTAAACTTTGGTGTGCTTGTGTCTTGCTGATTTTTAATTTTCCCAATTTATACCCCCATGCGTGGAAGTGCCCTATGCGCTGTAAGCTGTGTTTTTTAGATGTTTCAGGACACACCGTACCCTTCTCCAGCGTGGCTGTTGGCAATTTACATTCCGCCCATCAGCGTAGCAAGGCTCCCATTTCTCCATGGCCTGTTCTGCATTTCTGGTTTTGACACTTTTCTCAGCATGGCCCTTTTGACCGATGGGCAGCGAGACTTCTTTGTAGCGCTGATTTGCCTTTCCAGGTTGCTTGGTTGGCCAAAAAGGGCGTATGCGTTTTTTCCTGAATATATTCAGGAAAAAACGCATACGCCCTTTTTGGCCAAGGGCATCATTGTCAACGTTTTGCCCCTTTTCATGTGCTTTAAAGGCGATTCGAATCTACCTCCTGAAATCTGTTTCCTGCAATTCTGCCTTGATTTCAAATCCTCTTCTTTGCCTTCCCTCAATATATTTGTGGACGAGAGTTATCATGTATAACACTGCAGGTTTGTGAATTGCAGTGCCCTGAAGCTCCATTTTACAACTTGCTTTTTTGGGAGCTGGCCGCAAAAGCGCAGGATGGCTTCAGGCCCTGTTCTGGTTCTGGGGGGCAGGCTGAGCCTGTGGATAATTCTTCGTCCTGATGGGAAAATAGAGTGACCTGTGTCTGTCCCAATACCAAGAGCTAGTCTCTCATTGCTTCCCCGTCTTCCCATTCATCCTCAGGACAAATTGCAACCTGTACGGAACAGGAGGTTAAAGGTGCTGATACTCCAAGTAGGGAGATTGCTAGTAAAGTGGCTGGAATTGTGAACCCGAGCTCAAGGAGATGACAAATAAGGTGCGTTTTAGAAAGCTTTCCCCATCACACGGTGTACCATCTTCTGGGTTTCTCATGAATGTTTTCGATGTAGGAAGATGCCCTTGAACCTGGAGATTTGGGACCCATGCGATGGGTACCACACAGTATTACTTTAAAGGGTCTGCGTTTGCTCACCCAACCTCACCAAACCTCTCAGCCCCAAGAGTGTCCACCCTTATGTCTCATCCAGCTGTGGGTCTAGATATGGTCAATCCAGGTTCCATCACAGCCCCTGAACGAATTGTGTAAGAATTTCTCTCTCTTTCACTGTCTTTGTTTCATGGGTTTTTAAAAGTAATTTATTTTTATAATGGGGTTTAGCTGCTTTTCACTGCTGTGTTTATGCCGCTTTACGCCCACTTGACACACTAACAGAGAGATTTCAATACATAGGTTTTAAGATTATTACTAGTCAGATATATCCTTGTGTGGTGAATAGGGGGTGTTGAGTCCAGTTCTCTGAGCAAGGAGTTGGTCTTGTCTATTACATATTGGGATTATGGAACGGTATCTCAGCTAATTTGAAACCCTTGTTTTATGTATCACCCCACCTCACCTTTCCTGTTAAGCAGCCATAGTGTGTTTTCTGCATGTGTGACTCTGTTCTGTTTTATAATTCAGTTCAAGTGTAACGGTTTTTACTTTCCCTGTATAAGTGATATCTTATGAGAAGTGTCCTTTTCTGTGTGACTTATTTCACTTAGAATCGTCGTACCTAAATCCACTCATCATGCTGCTACTAGCCTTATGACATTGATTTCATGGCTGAGTGATATTCCATTGTACTTAAGGACCACAACTTCTTTATCCATTTTTCTCTTTCCTGCGATATTAAAGGTGGAATGAAGTGGAGGTCCTTTGCAACAGAGCAGCCCTAAACTTTGGTGTGCTTGTGTCTTGCTGATTTTAAATTTTCCCAATTTATACCCCCATGCGTGGAAGTGCCCCTTGCGCTCTAAGCTGTGTTTTTTAGATGTTTGAGGACACACCGTACCCTTCTCCAGCATGGCTGTTGGCAATTTACATCCCGCCCATCAGCGTAGCAAGGCTCCCATTTCTCCATGGCCTGTTCTGCATTTCTGGTTTTGACACTTTTCTCAGCATGGCCCTTTTGACCGATGGGCAGCGAGACTTCTTTGTAGCGCTGATTTGCCTTTCCAGGTTGCTTGGTTGGCCAAAAAGGGCGTATGCGTTTTTTCCTGAATATATTCAGGAAAAAACGCATACGCCCTTTTTGGCCAAGGGCATCATTGTCAACGTTTTGCCGCTTTTCATGTGCTTTAAAGGCGATTCGAATCTACCTCCTGAAATCTGTTTCCTGCAATTCTGCCTTGATTTCAAATCCTCTTCTTTGCCTTCCCTCAATATATTTGTGGACGAGAGTTATCATTTATAACTCTGCAGGTTTGTGAATTGCAGTGCCCTGAAGCTCCATTTTACAACTTGCTTTTTTGGGAGCTGGCCGCAAAAGCGCAGGATGGCTTCAGGCCCTGTTCTGGTTCTGGGGGGCAGGCTGAGCCTGTGGATAATTCTTCTTCCTGATGGGAAAATAGGGTGACCTGTGTCTGTCCCAATACCAAGAGCTAGTCTCTCATTGCTTCCCCGTCTTCCCGTTCATCCTCAGGACAAATTGCAACCTGTACGGAACAGGAGGTTAAAGGTGCTGATACTCCAAGTAGGGAGATTGCTAGTAAAGTGGCTGGAATTGCGAACCCGAGCTCAAGGAGATGACAAATGAGGTGCGTTTTAGAAAGCTTTCCCCATCACACGGTGTACCATCTTCTGGGTTTCTCATGCATGTTTTCAATGTAGGAAGATGCCCTTGAACCTGGAGATTTGGGACACATGGGATGGGTACCACACAGTATTACTTTAAAGGGTCTGCGTTTGCTCACCCAACCTCACCAAACCTCTCAGCCCCAAGAGTGTCCACCCTTATGTCTCATCCAGCTGTGGGTCTAGATATGGTCAATCCGGGTTGCATCACAGCCCCTGAACGAATTGTGTAAGAATTTCTCTCTCTTTCTCTGTCTTTGTTTCATGGGTTTTTAAAAGTAATTTATTTTTATAATGGGGTTTACCTGCTTTTCACTGCTGTGTTTATGACGCTTTACACCCACTTGACACACTAACAGAGAGATTTCAATACATAGGTTTTAAGATTATTACTAGTCAGATATATCCTTGTGTGGTGAATAGGGTGTGTTAAGTCCAGTTCTCTGAGCAAGGAGTAGGTCTTGTCTATTACATGTTGGGTTTATGGAACGGTATCTCAGCTAATTTGAAACCCTTGTTTTATGTATCACCCCACCTCACTTTTCCTGTTAAGCAGCCATAGTGTGTTTTCTGCATGTGTGACTCTGTTCTGTTTTGGAATTCAGTTCAAGTGTAATGGTTTTTACTTTCCCTGTATAAGTGATATCTTATGAGAAGTGTCCTTTTCTGTGTGACTTATTTCACTTAGAATCGACGTACCTAAATCCACTCATCATGCTGCTACTAGCCTTATGACATTGATTTCATGGCTGAGTGATATTCCATTGTACATAAGGACCACAACTTCTTTATCCATTTTTCTCTTTCCTGGGATATTTAAGGTGGAATGAAGTGGAGGTCCTTGGCAACAGAGCAGCCCTAAACTTTGGTGTGCTTGTGTCTTGCTGATTTTTAATTTTCCCAATTTATACCCCCATGCGTGGAAGTGCCCTTAGCGCTCTAAGCTGTGTTTTTTAGATGTTTCAGGACACACTGTACCCTTCTCCAGCGTGGCTGTTGGCAATTTACATCCCGCCCATCAGCGTAGCAAGGCTCCCATTTCTCCATGGCCTGTCCTGCATTTCTGGTTTTGACACTTTTCTCAGCATGGCCCTTTTGACCGATGGGCAGCGAGACTTCTTTGTAGCGCTGATTTGCCTTTCCAGGTTGCTTGGTTGGCCAAAAAGGGCGTATGCGTTGTTTCCTGAATATATTCAGGAAAAAACGCATACGCCCTTTTTGGCCAAGGGCCTCATTGTCAACGTTTTGCTGCTTTTCATGTGCTTTAAAGGCGATTCGAATCTACCTCCTGAAATCTGTTTCCTGCAATTCTGCCTTGATTTCAAATCCTCTTCTTTGCCTTCCCTCAATATATTTGTGGACGAGAGTTATCATTTATAACTCTGCAGGTTTGTGAATTGCAGTGCCCTGAAGCTCCATTTTACAACTCGCTTTTTGGGAGCTGGCCGTAAAAGCGCAGGATGGTTTCAGGCCCTGTGCTGGTTCCGGGGGGCAGCTGAGCCTGTGGTTAATTCTTCTTCCTGATGGGAAAATAGAGTGACCTGTGCCTGTCCCAACACCTAGAGCTAGCCTCTCATTGGTTCCCCATCTTCCCATTCATCCTCAGGACAAATTGCAACCTGTACGGAACAGGAGGTTAAAGGTGCTGATGCTCCAAGTAGGGAGATTGCTAGTAAAGTGGCTGGAATGGCGAACCCGAGCACAAGGAGATGAGAAATGAGGTGCGTTTTAGGAACCTTTCCCCATCACACGGTGTACCATCTTCTGGGTTTCTCATGCATGTTTTCCATGTAGGAAGATGCCCTTGAACCTGGAGATTTGGGACCCATGGGATGGGTACCACGCAGTATTACTTTAAAGGGTCTGCGTTTGCTCACCCAGCCTCACCAAATCTCTCAGCCCCAAGAGTGTCCACCCTTATGTCTCATCCAGCTGTGGGTCTAGATATGGTCAATCCAGGTTCCATCACAGCCCCTGAACGAATTGTGTAAGAATTTCTCTCTCTTTCACTGTCTTTGTTTCATGGGTTTTTAAAAGTAATTTATTTTTATAATGGGGTTTAGCTGCTTTTCACTGCTGTGTTTATGCCGCTTTACACCCACTTGACACTAACAGAGAGATTTCAGTACATAGGTTTTAAGATTATTACTACTCAGATATATCCTTGTGTGGTGAATAGGGGGTGTTGAGTCCAGTTCTCTGAGCAAGGAGTCGGTCTTGTCTATTACATATTGGGTTTATGGAACGGTATCTCAGCTAATTTGAAACCCTTGTTTTATGTATTACCCCACCTCACCTTTCCTGTTAAGCAGCCATAGTGTGTTTTCTGCATGTGTGACTCTGTTCTGTTTTGTAATTCAGTTCAAGTGTAATGGTTTGTACTTTCCCTGTATAAGTGATATCTTATGAGAAGTGTCCTTTTCTGTGTGACTTATTTCACTTAGAATCGTCGTACCTAAATCCACTCATCATGCTGCTACTAGCCTTATGACATTGATTTCATGGCTGAGTGATATTCCATTGTACATAAGGACCACAACTTCTTCATCCATTTTTCTCTTTCCTGGGATATTGAAGGTGGAATGAAGTGGAGGACCTTGGCAACAGAGCAGCCCTAAACTTTGGTGTGCTTGTGTCTTGCTGATTTTTAATTTTCCCAATTTATACCCCCATGCGTGGAAGTGCCCTATGCGCTCTAAGCTGTGTTTTTTAGATGTTTCAGGACACACCGTACCCTTCTCCAGAGTGGCTGTTGGCGATTTACATCCCGCCCATCAGCATAGCAAGGCTCCCATTTCTCCATGGCCTGTCCTGCATTTCTGGTTTTGACACTTTTCTCAGCATGGCCCTTTTGACCGATGGGAAGCGAGACTTCTTTGTAGCACTGATTTGCCTTTCCAGGTTGCTTGGTTGGCCAAAAAGGGCGTATGCGTTTTTTCCTGAATATATTCAGGAAAAAACGCATACGCCCTTTTTGGCCAAGGGCCTCATTGTCAACGTTTTGCTGCTTTTCATGTGCTTTAAAGGCGATTCGAATCTACCTCCTGAAATCTGTTTCCTGCAATTCTGCCTTGATTTCAAACCCTCTTCTTTGCCTTCCCTCAATATATTTGTGGAAGAGAGTTATCATTTATAACTCTGCAGGTTTGTGAATTGCAGTGCCCTGAAGCTCCATTTTACAACTCGCTTTTTGGGAGCTGGCCGTAAAAGCGCAGGATGGCTTCAGGCCCTGTTCTGGTTCCGGGGGGCAGGCTGAGCCTGTGGTTAATTCTTCTCCCTGATGGGAAAATAGAGTGACCTGTGCCTGTCCCAACACCAAGAGCTAGTCTCTCATTGGTTCCCCATCTTCCCGTTCATCCTCAGGACAAATTGCAACCTGTACGGAACAGGAGGTTAAAGATGCTGTTGCTCCAAGTAGGGAGATTGCTAGTAAAGTGGCTGGAATGGCGAACCCGAGCACAAGGAGATGAGAAATGATGTGCGTTTTAGAAACCTTTCCCCATCACACGGTGTACCATCTTCTGGGTTTCTCATGCATGTTTTCGATGTAGGAAGATGCCCTTGAACCTCGAGATTTGGGACCCATGGGATGGGTACCATGCAGTATTACTTTAAAGGGTCTGCGTTTGCTCACCCAACCTCACCAAACCGCTCAGCCCCAAGAGTGTCCACCCTTATGTCTCATCCAGCTGTGGGTCTAGATATGGTCAATCCAGGTTCCATCACAGCCCCTGAACGAATTGTGTAAGAATTTCTCTCTCTTTCACTGTCTTTGTTTCATGGGTTTTTAAAAGAAATTTATTTTTATAATGGGGTTTAGCTGCTTTTCACTGCTGTGTTTATGCCGCTTTACACCCACTTGACACTAACAGAGAGATTTCAATACATAGGTTTTAAGATTATTACTACTCAGATATATCCTTGTGTGGTGAATAGGGGGTGTTGAGTCCAGTTCTCTGAGCAAGGAGTCGGTCTTGTCTATTACATATTGGGTTTATGGAATGGTATCTCAGCTAATTTGAAACCCTTGTTTTATGTATTACCCCACCTCACCTTTCCTGTTAAGCAGCCATAGTGTGTTTTCTGCATGTGTGACTCTGTTCTGTTTTGTAATTCAGTTCAAGTGTAATGGTTTGTACTTTCCCTGTATAAGTGATATCTTATGAGAGGTGTCCTTTTCTGTGTGACTTATTTCACTTAGAATCGTCGTACCTAAATCCACTCATCATGCTGCTACTAGCCTTATGACATTGATTTCATGGCTGAGTGATATTCCATTGTACATAAGGACCACAACTTCTTCATCCATTTTTCTCTTTCCTGGGATATTGAAGGTGGAATGAAGTGGAGGTCCTTGGCAACAGAGCAGCCCTAAACTTTGGTGTGCTTGTGTCTTGCTGATTTTTAATTTTCCCAATTTATACCCCCATGCGTGGAAGTGCCCTATGCGCTCTAAGCTGTGTTTTTTAGATGTTTCAGGACACACCGTACCCTTCTCCAGAGTGGCTGTTGGCGATTTACATCCCGCCCATCAGCATAGCAAGGCTCCCATTTCTCCATGGCCTGTCCTGCATTTCTGGTTTTGACACTTTTCTCAGCATGGCCCTTTTGACCGATGGGAAGCGAGACTTCTTTGTAGCACTGATTTGCCTTTCCAGGTTGCTTGGTTGGCCAAAAAGGGCGTATGCGTTTTTTCCTGAATATATTCAGGCAAAAACGCATACGCCCTTTTTGGCCAAGGGCCTCATTGTCAACGTTTTGCTGCTTTTCATGTGCTTTAAAGGCGATTCGAATCTACCTCCTGAAATCTGTTTCCTGCAATTCTGCCTTGATTTCAAACCCTCTTCTTTGCCTTCCCTCAATATATTTGTGGACGAGAGTTATCATTTATAACTCTGCAGGTTTGTGAATTGCAGTGCCCTGAAGCTCCATTTTACAACTCGCTTTTTGGGAGCTGGCCGTAAAAGCGCAGGATGGCTTCAGGCCCTGTTCTGGTTCCGGGGGGCAGGCTGAGCCTGTGGTTAATTCTTCTCCCTGATGGGAAAATAGAGTGACCTGTGCCTGTCCCAACACCAAGAGCTAGTCTCTCATTGGTTCCCCATCTTCCCGTTCATCCTCAGGACAAATTGCAACCTGTACGGAACAGGAGGTTAAAGATGCTGTTGCTCCAAGTAGGGAGATTGCTAGTAAAGTGGCTGGAATGGCGAACCCGAGCACAAGGAGATGAGAAATGATGTGCGTTTTAGAAACCTTTCCCCATCACACGGTGTACCATCTTCTGGGTTTCTCATGCATGTTTTCGATGTAGGAAGATGCCCTTGAACCTCGAGATTTGGGACCCATGGGATGGGTACCACGCAGTATTACTTTAAAGGGTCTGCGTTTGCTCACCCAACCTCACCAAACCGCTCAGCCCCAAGAGTGTCCACCCTTATGTCTCATCCAGCTGTGGGTCTAGATATGGTCAATCCAGGTTCCATCACAGCCCCTGAACGAATTGTGTAAGAATTTCTCTCTCTTTCACTGTCTTTGTTTCATGGGTTTTTAAAAGTAATTTATTTTTATAATGGGGTTTAGCTGCTTTTCACTGCTGTGTTTATGCCGCTTTACACCCACTTGACACTAACAGAGAGATTTCAATACATAGGTTTTAAGATTATTACTACTCAGATATATCCTTGTGTGGTGAATAGGGGGTGTTGAGTCCAGTTCTCTGAGCAAGGAGTCGGTCTTGTCTATTACATATTGGGTTTATGGAACGGTATCTCAGCTAATTTGAAACCCTTGTTTTATGTATTACCCCACCTCACCTTTCCTGTTAAGCAGCCATAGTGTGTTTTCTGCATGTGTGACTCTGTTCTGTTTTGTAATTCAGTTCAAGTGTAATGGTTTGTACTTTCCCTGTATAAGTGATATCTTATGAGAGGTGTCCTTTTCTGTGTGACTTATTTCACTTAGAATCGTCGTACCTAAATCCACTCATCATGCTGCTACTAGCCTTATGACATTGATTTCATGGCTGAGTGATATTCCATTGTACATAAGGACCACAACTTCTTCATCCATTTTTCTCTTTCCTGGGATATTGAAGGTGGAATGAAGTGGAGGTCCTTGGCAACAGAGCAGCCCTAAACTTTGGTGTGCTTGTGTCTTGCTGATTTTTAATTTTCCCAATTTATACCCCCATGCGTGGAAGTGCCCTATGCGCTCTAAGCTGTGTTTTTTAGATGTTTCAGGACACACCGTACCCTTCTCCAGAGTGGCTGTTGGCGATTTACATCCCGCCCATCAGCATAGCAAGGCTCCCATTTCTCCATGGCCTGTCCTGCATTTCTGGTTTTGACACTTTTCTCAGCATGGCCCTTTTGACCGATGGGAAGCGAGACTTCTTTGTAGCACTGATTTGCCTTTCCAGGTTGCTTGGTTGGCCAAAAAGGGCGTATGCGTTTTTTCCTGAATATATTCAGGCAAAAACGCATACGCCCTTTTTGGCCAAGGGCCTCATTGTCAACGTTTTGCTGCTTTTCATGTGCTTTAAAGGCGATTCGAATCTACCTCCTGAAATCTGTTTCCTGCAATTCTGCCTTGATTTCAAACCCTCTTCTTTGCCTTCCCTCAATATATTTGTGGACGAGAGTTATCATTTATAACTCTGCAGGTTTGTGAATTGCAGTGCCCTGAAGCTCCATTTTACAACTCGCTTTTTGGGAGCTGGCCGTAAAAGCGCAGGATGGCTTCAGGCCCTGTTCTGGTTCCGGGGGGCAGGCTGAGCCTGTGGTTAATTCTTCTCCCTGATGGGAAAATAGAGTGACCTGTGCCTGTCCCAACACCAAGAGCTAGTCTCTCATTGGTTCCCCATCTTCCCGTTCATCCTCAGGACAAATTGCAACCTGTACGGAACAGGAGGTTAAAGATGCTGTTGCTCCAAGTAGGGAGATTGCTAGTAAAGTGGCTGGAATGGCGAACCCGAGCACAAGGAGATGAGAAATGATGTGCGTTTTAGAAACCTTTCCCCATCACACGGTGTACCATCTTCTGGGTTTCTCATGCATGTTTTCGATGTAGGAAGATGCCCTTGAACCTCGAGATTTGGGACCCATGGGATGGGTACCATGCAGTATTACTTTAAAGGGTCTGCGTTTGCTCACCCAACCTCACCAAACCGCTCAGCCCCAAGAGTGTCCACCCTTATGTCTCATCCAGCTGTGGGTCTAGATATGGTCAATCCAGGTTCCATCACAGCCCCTGAACGAATTGTGTAAGAATTTCTCTCTCTTTCACTGTCTTTGTTTCATGGGTTTTTAAAAGAAATTTATTTTTATAATGGGGTTTAGCTGCTTTTCACTGCTGTGTTTATGCCGCTTTACACCCACTTGACACTAACAGAGAGATTTCAGTACATAGGTTTTAAGATTATTACTACTCAGATATATCCTTGTGTGGTGAATAGGGGGTGTTGAGTCCAGTTCTCTGAGCAAGGAGTCGGTCTTGTCTATTACATATTGGGTTTATGGAACGGTATCTCAGCTAATTTGAAACCCTTGTTTTATGTATTACCCCACCTCACCTTTCCTGTTAAGCAGCCATAGTGTGTTTTCTGCATGTGTGACTCTGTTCTGTTTTGTAATTCAGTTCAAGTGTAATGGTTTGTACTTTCCCTGTATAAGTGATATCTTATGAGAGGTGTCCTTTTCTGTGTGACTTATTTCACTTAGAATCGTCGTACCTAAATCCACTCATCATGCTGCTACTAGCCTTATGACATTGATTTCATGGCTGAGTGATATTCCATTGTACATAAGGACCACAACTTCTTCATCCATTTTTCTCTTTCCTGGGATATTGAAGGTGGAATGAAGTGGAGGTCCTTGGCAACAGAGCAGCCCTAAACTTTGGTGTGCTTGTGTCTTGCTGATTTTTAATTTTCCCAATTTATACCCCCATGCGTGGAAGTGCCCTATGCGCTCTAAGCTGTGTTTTTTAGATGTTTCAGGACACACCGTACCCTTCTCCAGAGTGGCTGTTGGCGATTTACATCCCGCCCATCAGCATAGCAAGGCTCCCATTTCTCCATGGCCTGTCCTGCATTTCTGGTTTTGACACTTTTCTCAGCATGGCCCTTTTGACCGATGGGAAGCGAGACTTCTTTGTAGCACTGATTTGCCTTTCCAGGTTGCTTGGTTGGCCAAAAAGGGCGTATGCGTTTTTTCCTGAATATATTCAGGCAAAAACGCATACGCCCTTTTTGGCCAAGGGCCTCATTGTCAACGTTTTGCTGCTTTTCATGTGCTTTAAAGGCGATTCGAATCTACCTCCTGAAATCTGTTTCCTGCAATTCTGCCTTGATTTCAAACCCTCTTCTTTGCCTTCCCTCAATATATTTGTGGACGAGAGTTATCATTTATAACTCTGCAGGTTTGTGAATTGCAGTGCCCTGAAGCTCCATTTTACAACTCGCTTTTTGGGAGCTGGCCGTAAAAGCGCAGGATGGCTTCAGGCCCTGTTCTGGTTCCGGGGGGCAGGCTGAGCCTGTGGTTAATTCTTCTCCCTGATGGGAAAATAGAGTGACCTGTGCCTGTCCCAACACCAAGAGCTAGTCTCTCATTGGTTCCCCATCTTCCCGTTCATCCTCAGGACAAATTGCAACCTGTACGGAACAGGAGGTTAAAGATGCTGTTGCTCCAAGTAGGGAGATTGCTAGTAAAGTGGCTGGAATGGCGAACCCGAGCACAAGGAGATGAGAAATGATGTGCGTTTTAGAAACCTTTCCCCATCACACGGTGTACCATCTTCTGGGTTTCTCATGCATGTTTTCGATGTAGGAAGATGCCCTTGAACCTCGAGATTTGGGACCCATGGGATGGGTACCATGCAGTATTACTTTAAAGGGTCTGCGTTTGCTCACCCAACCTCACCAAACCGCTCAGCCCCAAGAGTGTCCACCCTTATGTCTCATCCAGCTGTGGGTCTAGATATGGTCAATCCAGGTTCCATCACAGCCCCTGAACGAATTGTGTAAGAATTTCTCTCTCTTTCACTGTATTTGTTTCATGGGTTTTTAAAAGTAATTTATTTTTATAATGGGGTTTAGCTGCTTTTCACTGCTGTGTTTATGCCGCTTTACACCCACTTGACACTAACAGAGAGATTTCAGTACATAGGTTTTAAGATTATTACTACTCAGATATATCCTTGTGTGGTGAATAGGGGGTGTTGAGTCCAGGTCTCTGAGCAAGGAGTCGGTCTTGTCTATTACATATTGGGTTTATGGAACGGTATCTCAGCTAATTTGAAACCCTTGTTTTATGTATTACCCCACCTCACCTTTCCTGTTAAGCAGCCATAGTGTGTTTTCTGCATGTGTGACTCTGTTCTGTTTTGTAATTCAGTTCAAGTGTAATGGTTTGTACTTTCCCTGTATAAGTGATATCTTATGAGAAGTGTCCTTTTCTGTGTGACTTATTTCACTTAGAATCGTCGTACCTAAATCCACTCATCATGCTGCTACTAGCCTTATGACATTGATTTCATGGCTGAGTGATATTCCATTGTACATAAGGACCACAACTTCTTCATCCATTTTTCTCTTTCCTGGGATATTGAAGGTGGAATGAAGTGGAGGTCCTTGGCAACAGAGCAGCCCTAAACTTTGGTGTGCTTGTGTCTTGCTGATTTTTAATTTTCCCAATTTATACCCCCATGCGTGGAAGTGCCCTATGCGCTCTAAGCTGTGTTTTTTAGATGTTTCAGGACACACCGTACCCTTCTCCAGAGTGGCTGTTGGCGATTTACATCCCGCCCATCAGCATAGCAAGGCTCCCATTTCTCCATGGCCTGTCCTGCATTTCTGGTTTTGACACTTTTCTCAGCATGGCCCTTTTGACCGATGGGAAGCGAGACTTCTTTGTAGCACTGATTTGCCTTTCCAGGTTGCTTGGTTGGCCAAAAAGGGCGTATGCGTTTTTTCCTGAATATATTCAGGCAAAAACGCATACGCCCTTTTTGGCCAAGGGCCTCATTGTCAACGTTTTGCTGCTTTTCATGTGCTTTAAAGGCGATTCGAATCTACCTCCTGAAATCTGTTTCCTGCAATTCTGCCTTGATTTCAAACCCTCTTCTTTGCCTTCCCTCAATATATTTGTGGACGAGAGTTATCATTTATAACTCTGCAGGTTTGTGAATTGCAGTGCCCTGAAGCTCCATTTTACAACTCGCTTTTTGGGAGCTGGCCGTAAAAGCGCAGGATGGCTTCAGGCCCTGTTCTGGTTCCGGGGGGCAGGCTGAGCCTGTGGTTAATTCTTCTCCCTGATGGGAAAATAGAGTGACCTGTGCCTGTCCCAACACCAAGAGCTAGTCTCTCATTGGTTCCCCATCTTCCCGTTCATCCTCAGGACAAATTGCAACCTGTACGGAACAGGAGGTTAAAGATGCTGTTGCTCCAAGTAGGGAGATTGCTAGTAAAGTGGCTGGAATGGCGAACCCGAGCACAAGGAGATGAGAAATGATGTGCGTTTTAGAAACCTTTCCCCATCACACGGTGTACCATCTTCTGGGTTTCTCATGCATGTTTTCGATGTAGGAAGATGCCCTTGAACCTCGAGATTTGGGACCCATGGGATGGGTACCATGCAGTATTACTTTAAAGGGTCTGCGTTTGCTCACCCAACCTCACCAAACCGCTCAGCCCCAAGAGTGTCCACCCTTATGTCTCATCCAGCTGTGGGTCTAGATATGGTCAATCCAGGTTCCATCACAGCCCCTGAACGAATTGTGTAAGAATTTCTCTCTCTTTCACTGTCTTTGTTTCATGGGTTTTTAAAAGTAATTTATTTTTATAATGGGGTTTAGCTGCTTTTCACTGCTGTGTTTATGCCGCTTTACACCCACTTGACACTAACAGAGAGATTTCAGTACATAGGTTTTAAGATTATTACTACTCAGATATATCCTTGTGTGGTGAATAGGGGGTGTTGAGTCCAGGTCTCTGAGCAAGGAGTCGGTCTTGTCTATTACATATTGGGTTTATGGAACGGTATCTCAGCTAATTTGAAACCCTTGTTTTATGTATTACCCCACCTCACCTTTCCTGTTAAGCAGCCATAGTGTGTTTTCTGCATGTGTGACTCTGTTCTGTTTTGTAATTCAGTTCAAGTGTAATGGTTTGTACTTTCCCTGTATAAGTGATATCTTATGAGAAGTGTCCTTTTCTGTGTGACTTATTTCACTTAGAATCGTCGTACCTAAATCCACTCATCATGCTGCTACTAGCCTTATGACATTGATTTCATGGCTGAGTGATATTCCATTGTACATAAGGACCACAACTTCTTCATCCATTTTTCTCTTTCCTGGGATATTGAAGGTGGAATGAAGTGGAGGTCCTTGGCAACAGAGCAGCCCTAAACTTTGGTGTGCTTGTGTCTTGCTGATTTTTAATTTTCCCAATTTATACCCCCATGCGTGGAAGTGCCCTATGCGCTCTAAGCTGTGTTTTTTAGATGTTTCAGGACACACCGTACCCTTCTCCAGAGTGGCTGTTGGCGATTTACATCCCGCCCATCAGCATAGCAAGGCTCCCATTTCTCCATGGCCTGTCCTGCATTTCTGGTTTTGACACTTTTCTCAGCATGGCCCTTTTGACCGATGGGAAGCGAGACTTCTTTGTAGCACTGATTTGCCTTTCCAGGTTGCTTGGTTGGCCAAAAAGGGCGTATGCGTTTTTTCCTGAATATATTCAGGAAAAAACGCATACGCCCTTTTTGGCCAAGGGCCTCATTGTCAACGTTTTGCTGCTTTTCATGTGCTTTAAAGGCGATTCGAATCTACCTCCTGAAATCTGTTTCCTGCAATTCTGCCTTGATTTCAAACCCTCTTCTTTGCCTTCCCTCAATATATTTGTGGACGAGAGTTATCATTTATAACTCTGCAGGTTTGTGAATTGCAGTGCCCTGAAGCTCCATTTTACAACTCGCTTTTTGGGAGCTGGCCGTAAAAGCGCAGGATGGCTTCAGGCCCTGTTCTGGTTCCGGGGGGCAGGCTGAGCCTGTGGTTAATTCTTCTCCCTGATGGGAAAATAGAGTGACCTGTGCCTGTCCCAACACCAAGAGCTAGTCTCTCATTGGTTCCCCATCTTCCCGTTCATCCTCAGGACAAATTGCAACCTGTACGGAACAGGAGGTTAAAGATGCTGTTGCTCCAAGTAGGGAGATTGCTAGTAAAGTGGCTGGAATGGCGAACCCGAGCACAAGGAGATGAGAAATGATGTGCGTTTTAGAAACCTTTCCCCATCACACGGTGTACCATCTTCTGGGTTTCTCATGCATGTTTTCGATGTAGGAAGATGCCCTTGAACCTCGAGATTTGGGACCCATGGGATGGGTACCACGCAGTATTACTTTAAAGGGTCTGCGTTTGCTCACCCAACCTCACCAAACCGCTCAGCCCCAAGAGTGTCCACCCTTATGTCTCATCCAGCTGTGGGTCTAGATATGGTCAATCCAGGTTCCATCACAGCCCCTGAACGAATTGTGTAAGAATTTCTCTCTCTTTCACTGTCTTTGTTTCATGGGTTTTTAAAAGTAATTTATTTTTATAATGGGGTTTAGCTGCTTTTCACTGCTGTGTTTATGCCGCTTTACACCCACTTGACACTAACAGAGAGATTTCAGTACATAGGTTTTAAGATTATTACTACTCAGATATATCCTTGTGTGGTGAATAGGGGGTGTTGAGTCCAGGTCTCTGAGCAAGGAGTCGGTCTTGTCTATTACATATTGGGTTTATGGAACGGTATCTCAGCTAATTTGAAACCCTTGTTTTATGTATTACCCCACCTCACCTTTCCTGTTAAGCAGCCATAGTGTGTTTTCTGCATGTGTGACTCTGTTCTGTTTTGTAATTCAGTTCAAGTGTAATGGTTTGTACTTTCCCTGTATAAGTGATATCTTATGAGAAGTGTCCTTTTCTGTGTGACTTATTTCACATAGAATCGTCGTACCTAAATCCACTCATCATGCTGCTACTAGCCTTATGACATTGATTTCATGGCTGAGTGATATTCCATTGTACATAAGGACCACAACTTCTTCATCCATTTTTCTCTTTCCTGGGATATTGAAGGTGGAATGAAGTGGAGGTCCTTGGCAACAGAGCAGCCCTAAACTTTGGTGTGCTTGTGTCTTGCTGATTTTTAATTTTCCCAATTTATACCCCCATGCGTGGAAGTGCCCTATGCGCTCTAAGCTGTGTTTTTTAGATGTTTCAGGACACACCGTACCCTTCTCCAGAGTGGCTGTTGGCGATTTACATCCCGCCCATCAGCATAGCAAGGCTCCCATTTCTCCATGGCCTGTCCTGCATTTCTGGTTTTGACACTTTTCTCAGCATGGCCCTTTTGACCGATGGGAAGCGAGACTTCTTTGTAGCACTGATTTGCCTTTCCAGGTTGCTTGGTTGGCCAAAAAGGGCGTATGCGTTTTTTCCTGAATATATTCAGGCAAAAACGCATACGCCCTTTTTGGCCAAGGGCCTCATTGTCAACGTTTTGCTGCTTTTCATGTGCTTTAAAGGCGATTCGAATCTACCTCCTGAAATCTGTTTCCTGCAATTCTGCCTTGATTTCAAACCCTCTTCTTTGCCTTCCCTCAATATATTTGTGGACGAGAGTTATCATTTATAACTCTGCAGGTTTGTGAATTGCAGTGCCCTGAAGCTCCATTTTACAACTCGCTTTTTGGGAGCTGGCCGTAAAAGCGCAGGATGGCTTCAGGCGCTGTTCTGGTTCCGGGGGGCAGGCTGAGCCTGTGGTTAATTCTTCTCCCTGATGGGAAAATAGAGTGACCTGTGCCTGTCCCAACACCAAGAGCTAGTCTCTCATTGGTTCCCCATCTTCCCATTCATCCTCAGGACAAATTGCAACCTGTACGGAACAGGAGGTTAAAGATGCTGTTGCTCCAAGTAGGGAGATTGCTAGTAAAGTGGCTGGAATGGCGAACCCGAGCACAAGGAGATGAGAAATGATGTGCGTTTTAGAAACCTTTCCCCATCACACGGTGTACCATCTTCTGGGTTTCTCATGCATGTTTTCGATGTAGGAAGATGCCCTTGAACCTCGAGATTTGGGACCCATGGGATGGGTACCATGCAGTATTACTTTAAAGGGTCTGCGTTTGCTCACCCAACCTCACCAAACCGCTCAGCCCCAAGAGTGTCCACCCTTATGTCTCATCCAGCTGTGGGTCTAGATATGGTCAATCCAGGTTCCATCACAGCCCCTGAACGAATTGTGTAAGAATTTCTCTCTCTTTCACTGTCTTTGTTTCATGGGTTTTTAAAAGTAATTTATTTTTATAATGGGGTTTAGCTGCTTTTCACTGCTGTGTTTATGCCGCTTTACACCCACTTGACACTAACAGAGAGATTTCAGTACATAGGTTTTAAGATTATTACTACTCAGATATATCCTTGTGTGGTGAATAGGGGGTGTTGAGTCCAGTTCTCTGAGCAAGGAGTCGGTCTTGTCTATTACATATTGGGTTTATGGAACGGTATCTCAGCTAATTTGAAACCCTTGTTTTATGTATTACCCCACCTCACCTTTCCTGTTAAGCAGCCATAGTGTGTTTTCTGCATGTGTGACTCTGTTCTGTTTTGTAATTCAGTTCAAGTGTAATGGTTTGTACTTTCCCTGTATAAGTGATATCTTATGAGAAGTGTCCTTTTCTGTGTGACTTATTTCACTTAGAATCGTCGTACCTAAATCCACTCATCATGCTGCTACTAGCCTTATGACATTGATTTCATGGCTGAGTGATATTCCATTGTACATAAGGACCACAACTTCTTCATCCATTTTTCTCTTTCCTGGGATATTGAAGGTGGAATGAAGTGGAGGTCCTTGGCAACAGAGCAGCCCTAAACTTTGGTGTGCTTGTGTCTTGCTGATTTTTAATTTTCCCAATTTATACCCCCATGCGTGGAAGTGCCCTATGCGCTCTAAGCTGTGTTTTTTAGATGTTTCAGGACACACCGTACCCTTCTCCAGAGTGGCTGTTGGCGATTTACATCCCGCCCATCAGCATAGCAAGGCTCCCATTTCTCCATGGCCTGTCCTGCATTTCTGGTTTTGACACTTTTCTCAGCATGGCCCTTTTGACCGATGGGAAGCGAGACTTCTTTGTAGCACTGATTTGCCTTTCCAGGTTGCTTGGTTGGCCAAAAAGGGCGTATGCGTTTTTTCCTGAATATATTCAGGAAAAAACGCATACGCCCTTTTTGGCCAAGGGCCTCATTGTCAACGTTTTGCTGCTTTTCATGTGCTTTAAAGGCGATTCGAATCTACCTCCTGAAATCTGTTTCCTGCAATTCTGCCTTGATTTCAAACCCTCTTCTTTGCCTTCCCTCAATATATTTGTGGACGAGAGTTATCATTTATAACTCTGCAGGTTTGTGAATTGCAGTGCCCTGAAGCTCCATTTTACAACTCGCTTTTTGGGAGCTGGCCGTAAAAGCGCAGGATGGCTTCAGGCCCTGTTCTGGTTCCGGGGGGCAGGCTGAGCCTGTGGTTAATTCTTCTCCCTGATGGGAAAATAGAGTGACCTGTGCCTGTCCCAACACCAAGAGCTAGTCTCTCATTGGTTCCCCATCTTCCCATTCATCCTCAGGACAAATTGCAACCTGTACGGAACAGGAGGTTAAAGATGCTGTTGCTCCAAGTAGGGAGATTGCTAGTAAAGTGGCTGGAATGGCGAAGCCGAGCACAAGGAGATGAGAAATGATGTGCGTTTTAGAAACCTTTCCCCATCACACGGTGTACCATCTTCTGGGTTTCTCATGCATGTTTTCGATGTAGGAAGATGCCCTTGAACCTGGAGATTTGGGACCCATGGGATGGGTACCACACAGTATTACTTTAAAGGGTCTGTGTTTGCTCACCCAACCTCACCAAACCTCTCAGCCCCAAGAGTGTCCACCCTTATGTCTCATCCAGCTGTGGGTCTAGATATGGTCAATCCGGGTTGCATCACAGCCCATGAACGAATTGTGTAAGAATTTCTCTCTCTTTCTCTGTCTTTGTTTCATGGGTTTTTAAAAGTAATTTATTTTTATAATGGGGTTTAGCTGCTTTTCACTGCTGTGTTTATGCCGCTTTACACCCACTTGACACTAACAGAGAGATTTCAATACATAGGTTTTAAGATTATTACTACTCAGATATATCCTTGTGTGGTGAATAGGGGGTGTTGAGTCCAGGTCTCTGAGCAAGGAGTCGGTCTTGTCTATTACATATTGGGTTTATGGAACGGTATCTCAGCTAATTTGAAACCCTTGTTTTATGTATTACCCCACCTCACCTTTCCTGTTAAGCAGCCATAGTGTGTTTTCTGCATGTGTGACTCTGTTCTGTTTTGTAATTCAGTTCAAGTGTAATGGTTTGTACTTTCCCTGTATAAGTGATATCTTATGAGAAGTGTCCTTTTCTGTGTGACTTATTTCACTTAGAATCGTCGTACCTAAATCCACTCATCATGCTGCTACTAGCCTTATGACATTGATTTCATGGCTGAGTGATATTCCATTGTACATAAGGACCACAACTTCTTCATCCATTTTTCTCTTTCCTGGGATATTGAAGGTGGAATGAAGTGGAGGTCCTTGGCAACAGAGCAGCCCTAAACTTTGGTGTGCTTGTGTCTTGCTGATTTTTAATTTTCCCAATTTATACCCCCATGCGTGGAAGTGCCCTATGCGCTCTAAGCTGTGTTTTTTAGATGTTTCAGGACACACCGTACCCTTCTCCAGAGTGGCTGTTGGCGATTTACATCCCGCCCATCAGCATAGCAAGGCTCCCATTTCTCCATGGCCTGTCCTGCATTTCTGGTTTTGACACTTTTCTCAGCATGGCCCTTTTGACCGATGGGAAGCGAGACTTCTTTGTAGCACTGATTTGCCTTTCCAGGTTGCTTGGTTGGCCAAAAAGGGCGTATGCGTTTTTTCCTGAATATATTCAGGAAAAAACGCATACGCCCTTTTTGGCCAAGGGCCTCATTGTCAACGTTTTGCTGCTTTTCATGTGCTTTAAAGGCGATTCGAATCTACCTCCTGAAATCTGTTTCCTGCAATTCTGCCTTGATTTCAAACCCTCTTCTTTGCCTTCCCTCAATATATTTGTGGACGAGAGTTATCATTTATAACTCTGCAGGTTTGTGAATTGCAGTGCCCTGAAGCTCCATTTTACAACTCGCTTTTTGGGAGCTGGCCGTAAAAGCGCAGGATGGCTTCAGGCCCTGTTCTGGTTCCGGGGGGCAGGCTGAGCCTGTGGTTAATTCTTCTCCCTGATGGGAAAATAGAGTGACCTGTGCCTGTCCCAACACCAAGAGCTAGTCTCTCATTGGTTCCCCATCTTCCCATTCATCCTCAGGACAAATTGCAACCTGTACGGAACAGGAGGTTAAAGATGCTGTTGCTCCAAGTAGGGAGATTGCTAGTAAAGTGGCTGGAATGGCGAAGCCGAGCACAAGGAGATGAGAAATGATGTGCGTTTTAGAAACCTTTCCCCATCACACGGTGTACCATCTTCTGGGTTTCTCATGCATGTTTTCGATGTAGGAAGATGCCCTTGAACCTGGAGATTTGGGACCCATGGGATGGGTACCACACAGTATTACTTTAAAGGGTCTGTGTTTGCTCACCCAACCTCACCAAACCTCTCAGCCCCAAGAGTGTCCACGCTTATGTCTCATCCAGCTGTGGGTCTAGATATGGTCAATCCGGGTTGCATCACAGCCCATGAACGAATTGTGTAAGAATTTCTCTCTCTTTCTCTGTCTTTGTTTCATGGGTTTTTAAAAGTAATTTATTTTTATAATGGGGTTTAGCTGCTTTTCACTGCTGTGTTTATGCCGCTTTACACCCACTTGACACTAACAGAGAGATTTCAATACATAGGTTTTAAGATTATTACTACTCAGATATATCCTTGTGTGGTGAATAGGGGGTGTTGAGTCCAGTTCTCTGAGCAAGGAGTCGGTCTTGTCTATTACATATTGGGTTTATGGAACGGTATCTCAGCTAATTTGAAACCCTTGTTTTATGTATTACCCCACCTCACCTTTCCTGTTAAGCAGCCATAGTGTGTTTTCTGCATGTGTGACTCTGTTCTGTTTTGTAATTCAGTTCAAGTGTAATGGTTTGTACTTTCCCTGTATAAGTGATATCTTATGAGAAGTGTCCTTTTCTGTGTGACTTATTTCACTTAGAATCGTCGTACCTAAATCCACTCATCATGCTGCTACTAGCCTTATGACATTGATTTCATGGCTGAGTGATATTCCATTGTACATAAGGACCACAACTTCTTCATCCATTTTTCTCTTTCCTGGGATATTGAAGGTGGAATGAAGTGGAGGTCCTTGGCAACAGAGCAGCCCTAAACTTTGGTGTGCTTGTGTCTTGCTGATTTTTAATTTTCCCAATTTATACCCCCATGCGTGGAAGTGCCCTATGCGCTCTAAGCTGTGTTTTTTAGATGTTTCAGGACACACCGTACCCTTCTCCAGAGTGGCTGTTGGCGATTTACATCCCGCCCATCAGCATAGCAAGGCTCCCATTTCTCCATGGCCTGTCCTGCATTTCTGGTTTTGACACTTTTCTCAGCATGGCCCTTTTGACCGATGGGAAGCGAGACTTCTTTGTAGCACTGATTTGCCTTTCCAGGTTGCTTGGTTGGCCAAAAAGGGCGTATGCGTTTTTTCCTGAATATATTCAGGCAAAAACGCATACGCCCTTTTTGGCCAAGGGCCTCATTGTCAACGTTTTGCTGCTTTTCATGTGCTTTAAAGGCGATTCGAATCTACCTCCTGAAATCTGTTTCCTGCAATTCTGCCTTGATTTCAAACCCTCTTCTTTGCCTTCCCTCAATATATTTGTGGACGAGAGTTATCATTTATAACTCTGCAGGTTTGTGAATTGCAGTGCCCTGAAGCTCCATTTTACAACTCGCTTTTTGGGAGCTGGCCGTAAAAGCGCAGGATGGCTTCAGGCCCTGTTCTGGTTCCGGGGGGCAGGCTGAGCCTGTGGTTAATTCTTCTCCCTGATGGGAAAATAGAGTGACCTGTGCCTGTCCCAACACCAAGAGCTAGTCTCTCATTGGTTCCCCATCTTCCCATTCATCCTCAGGACAAATTGCAACCTGTACGGAACAGGAGGTTAAAGATGCTGTTGCTCCAAATAGGGAGATTGCTAGTAAAGTGGCTGGAATGGCGAAGCCGAGCACAAGGAGATGAGAAATGATGTGCGTTTTAGAAACCTTTCCCCATCACACGGTGTACCATCTTCTGGGTTTCTCATGCATGTTTTCGATGTAGGAAGATGCCCTTGAACCTCGAGATTTGGGACCCATGGGATGGGTACCACGCAGTATTACTTTAAAGGGTCTGCGTTTGCTCACCCAACCTCACCAAACCGCTCAGCCCCAAGAGTGTCCACCCTTATGTCTCATCCAGCTGTGGGTCTAGATATGGTCAATCCAGGTTCCATCACAGCCCCTGAACGAATTGTGTAAGAATTTCTCTCTCTTTCACTGTCTTTGTTTCATGGGTTTTTAAAAGTAATTTATTTTTATAATGGGGTTTAGCTGCTTTTCACTGCTGTGTTTATGCCGCTTTACACCCACTTGACACTAACAGAGAGATTTCAGTACATAGGTTTTAAGATTATTACTACTCAGATATATCCTTGTGTGGTGAATAGGGGGTGTTGAGTCCAGTTCTCTGAGCAAGGAGTCGGTCTTGTCTATTACATATTGGGTTTATGGAACGGTATCTCAGCTAATTTGAAACCCTTGTTTTATGTATCACCCCACCTCACCTTTCCTGTTAAGCAGCCATAGTGTGTTTTCTGCATGTGTGACTCTGTTCTGTTTTGTAATTCAGTTCAAGTGTAATGGTTTGTACTTTCCCTGTATAAGTGATATCTTATGAGAAGTGTCCTTTTCTGTGTGACTTATTTCACTTAGAATCGTCGTACCTAAATCCACTCATCATGCTGCTACTAGCCTTATGACATTGATTTCATGGCTGAGTGATATTCCATTGTACATAAGGACCACAACTTCTTCATCCATTTTTCTCTTTCCTGGGATATTGAAGGTGGAATGAAGTGGAGGTCCTTGGCAACAGAGCAGCCCTAAACTTTGGTGTGCTTGTGTCTTGCTGATTTTTAATTTTCCCAATTTATACCCCCATGCGTGGAAGTGCCCTATGCGCTCTAAGCTGTGTTTTTTAGATGTTTCAGGACACACCGTACCCTTCTCCAGAGTGGCTGTTGGCGATTTACATCCCGCCCATCAGCATAGCAAGGCTCCCATTTCTCCATGGCCTGTCCTGCATTTCTGGTTTTGACACTTTTCTCAGCATGGCCCTTTTGACCGATGGGAAGCGAGACTTCTTTGTAGCACTGATTTGCCTTTCCAGGTTGCTTGGTTGGCCAAAAAGGGCGTATGCGTTTTTTCCTGAATATATTCAGGAAAAAACGCATACGCCCTTTTTGGCCAAGGGCCTCATTGTCAACGTTTTGCTGCTTTTCATGTGCTTTAAAGGCGATTCGAATCTACCTCCTGAAATCTGTTTCCTGCAATTCTGCCTTGATTTCAAACCCTCTTCTTTGCCTTCCCTCAATATATTTGTGGACGAGAGTTATCATTTATAACTCTGCAGGTTTGTGAATTGCAGTGCCCTGAAGCTCCATTTTACAACTCGCTTTTTGGGAGCTGGCCGTAAAAGCGCAGGATGGCTTCAGGCCCTGTTCTGGTTCCGGGGGGCAGGCTGAGCCTGTGGTTAATTCTTCTCCCTGATGGGAAAATAGAGTGACCTGTGCCTGTCCCAACACCAAGAGCTAGTCTCTCATTGGTTCCCCATCTTCCCATTCATCCTCAGGACAAATTGCAACCTGTACGGAACAGGAGGTTAAAGATGCTGTTGCTCCAAGTAGGGAGATTGCTAGTAAAGTGGCTGGAATGGCGAACCCGAGCACAAGGAGATGAGAAATGATGTGCGTTTTAGAAACCTTTCCCCATCACACGGTGTACCATCTTCTGGGTTTCTCATGCATGTTTTCGATGTAGGAAGATGCCCTTGAACCTGGAGATTTGGGACCCATGGGATGGGTACCACACAGTATTACTTTAAAGGGTCTGTGTTTGCTCACCCAACCTCACCAAACCTCTCAGCCCCAAGAGTGTCCACCCTTATGTCTCATCCAGCTGTGGGTCTAGATATGGTCAATCCGGGTTGCATCACAGCCCATGAACGAATTGTGTAAGAATTTCTCTCTCTTTCTCTGTCTTTGTTTCATGGGTTTTTAAAAGTAATTTATTTTTATAATGGGGTTTAGCTGCTTTTCACTGCTGTGTTTATGCCGCTTTACACCCACTTGACACTAACAGAGAGATTTCAATACATAGGTTTTAAGATTATTACTACTCAGATATATCCTTGTGTGGTGAATAGGGGGTGTTGAGTCCAGTTCTCTGAGCAAGGAGTCGGTCTTGTCTATTACATATTGGGTTTATGGAACGGTATCTCAGCTAATTTGAAACCCTTGTTTTATGTATTACCCCACCTCACCTTTCCTGTTAAGCAGCCATAGTGTGTTTTCTGCATGTGTGACTCTGTTCTGTTTTGTAATTCAGTTCAAGTGTAATGGTTTGTACTTTCCCTGTATAAGTGATATCTTATGAGAAGTGTCCTTTTCTGTGTGACTTATTTCACTTAGAATCGTCGTACCTAAATCCACTCATCATGCTGCTACTAGCCTTATGACATTGATTTCATGGCTGAGTGATATTCCATTGTACATAAGGACCACAACTTCTTCATCCATTTTTCTCTTTCCTGGGATATTGAAGGTGGAATGAAGTGGAGGTCCTTGGCAACAGAGCAGCCCTAAACTTTGGTGTGCTTGTGTCTTGCTGATTTTTAATTTTCCCAATTTATACCCCCATGCGTGGAAGTGCCCTATGCGCTCTAAGCTGTGTTTTTTAGATGTTTCAGGACACACCGTACCCTTCTCCAGAGTGGCTGTTGGCGATTTACATCCCGCCCATCAGCATAGCAAGGCTCCCATTTCTCCATGGCCTGTCCTGCATTTCTGGTTTTGACACTTTTCTCAGCATGGCCCTTTTGACCGATGGGAAGCGAGACTTCTTTGTAGCACTGATTTGCCTTTCCAGGTTGCTTGGTTGGCCAAAAAGGGCGTATGCGTTTTTTCCTGAATATATTCAGGCAAAAACGCATACGCCCTTTTTGGCCAAGGGCCTCATTGTCAACGTTTTGCTGCTTTTCATGTGCTTTAAAGGCGATTCGAATCTACCTCCTGAAATCTGTTTCCTGCAATTCTGCCTTGATTTCAAACCCTCTTCTTTGCCTTCCCTCAATATATTTGTGGACGAGAGTTATCATTTATAACTCTGCAGGTTTGTGAATTGCAGTGCCCTGAAGCTCCATTTTACAACTCGCTTTTTGGGAGCTGGCCGTAAAAGCGCAGGATGGCTTCAGGCCCTGTTCTGGTTCCGGGGGGCAGGCTGAGCCTGTGGTTAATTCTTCTCCCTGATGGGAAAATAGAGTGACCTGTGCCTGTCCCAACACCAAGAGCTAGTCTCTCATTGGTTCCCCATCTTCCCATTCATCCTCAGGACAAATTGCAACCTGTACGGAACAGGAGGTTAAAGATGCTGTTGCTCCAAGTAGGGAGATTGCTAGTAAAGTGGCTGGAATGGCGAACCCGAGCACAAGGAGATGAGAAATGATGTGCGTTTTAGAAACCTTTCCCCATCACACGGTGTACCATCTTCTGGGTTTCTCATGCATGTTTTCGATGTAGGAAGATGCCCTTGAACCTCGAGATTTGGGACCCATGGGATGGGTACCACGCAGTATTACTTTAAAGGGTCTGCGTTTGCTCACCCAACCTCACCAAACCGCTCAGCCCCAAGAGTGTCCACCCTTATGTCTCATCCAGCTGTGGGTCTAGATATGGTCAATCCAGGTTCCATCACAGCCCCTGAACGAATTGTGTAAGAATTTCTCTCTCTTTCACTGTCTTTGTTTCATGGGTTTTTAAAAGTAATTTATTTTTATAATGGGGTTTAGCTGCTTTTCACTGCTGTGTTTATGCCGCTTTACACCCACTTGACACTAACAGAGAGATTTCAGTACATAGGTTTTAAGATTATTACTACTCAGATATATCCTTGTGTGGTGAATAGGGGGTGTTGAGTCCAGTTCTCTGAGCAAGGAGTCGGTCTTGTCTATTACATATTGGGTTTATGGAACGGTATCTCAGCTAATTTGAAACCCTTGTTTTATGTATCACCCCACCTCACCTTTCCTGTTAAGCAGCCATAGTGTGTTTTCTGCATGTGTGACTCTGTTCTGTTTTGTAATTCAGTTCAAGTGTAATGGTTTGTACTTTCCCTGTATAAGTGATATCTTATGAGAAGTGTCCTTTTCTGTGTGACTTATTTCACTTAGAATCGTCGTACCTAAATCCACTCATCATGCTGCTACTAGCCTTATGACATTGATTTCATGGCTGAGTGATATTCCATTGTACATAAGGACCACAACTTCTTCATCCATTTTTCTCTTTCCTGGAATATTGAAGGTGGAATGAAGTGGAGGTCCTTGGCAACAGAGCAGCCCTAAACTTTGGTGTGCTTGTGTCTTGCTGATTTTTAATTTTCCCAATTTATACCCCCATGCGTGGAAGTGCCCTATGCGCTCTAAGCTGTGTTTTTTAGATGTTTCAGGACACACCGTACCCTTCTCCAGAGTGGCTGTTGGCGATTTACATCCCGCCCATCAGCATAGCAAGGCTCCCATTTCTCCATGGCCTGTCCTGCATTTCTGGTTTTGACACTTTTCTCAGCATGGCCCTTTTGACCGATGGGAAGCGAGACTTCTTTGTAGCACTGATTTGCCTTTCCAGGTTGCTTGGTTGGCCAAAAAGGGCGTATGCGTTTTTTCCTGAATATATTCAGGAAAAAACGCATACGCCCTTTTTGGCCAAGGGCCTCATTGTCAACGTTTTGCTGCTTTTCATGTGCTTTAAAGGCGATTCGAATCTACCTCCTGAAATCTGTTTCCTGCAATTCTGCCTTGATTTCAAACCCTCTTCTTTGCCTTCCCTCAATATATTTGTGGACGAGAGTTATCATTTATAACTCTGCAGGTTTGTGAATTGCAGTGCCCTGAAGCTCCATTTTACAACTCGCTTTTTGGGAGCTGGCCGTAAAAGCGCAGGATGGCTTCAGGCCCTGTTCTGGTTCCGGGGGGCAGGCTGAGCCTGTGGTTAATTCTTCTCCCTGATGGGAAAATAGAGTGACCTGTGCCTGTCCCAACACCAAGAGCTAGTCTCTCATTGGTTCCCCATCTTCCCGTTCATCCTCAGGACAAATTGCAACCTGTACGGAACAGGAGGTTAAAGATGCTGTTGCTCCAAGTAGGGAGATTGCTAGTAAAGTGGCTGGAATGGCGAACCCGAGCACAAGGAGATGAGAAATGATGTGCGTTTTAGAAACCTTTCCCCATCACACGGTGTACCATCTTCTGGGTTTCTCATGCATGTTTTCGATGTAGGAAGATGCCCTTGAACCTCGAGATTTGGGACCCATGGGATGGGTACCATGCAGTATTACTTTAAAGGGTCTGCGTTTGCTCACCCAACCTCACCAAACCGCTCAGCCCCAAGAGTGTCCACCCTTATGTCTCATCCAGCTGTGGGTCTAGATATGGTCAATCCAGGTTCCATCACAGCCCCTGAACGAATTGTGTAAGAATTTCTCTCTCTTTCACTGTCTTTGTTTCATGGGTTTTTAAAAGTAATTTATTTTTATAATGGGGTTTAGCTGCTTTTCACTGCTGTGTTTATGCCGCTTTACACCCACTTGACACTAACAGAGAGATTTCAGTACATAGGTTTTAAGATTATTACTACTCAGATATATCCTTGTGTGGTGAATAGGGGGTGTTGAGTCCAGTTCTCTGAGCAAGGAGTCGGTCTTGTCTATTACATATTGGGTTTATGGAACGGTATCTGAGCTAATTTGAAACCCTTGTTTTATGTATTACCCCACCTCACCTTTCCTGTTAAGCAGCCATAGTGTGTTTTCTGCATGTGTGACTGTTCTGTTTTGTAATTCAGTTCAAGTGTAATGGTTTGTACTTTCCCTGTATAAGTGATATCTTATGAGAAGTGTCCTTTTCTGTGTGACTTCTTTCACTTAGAATCGTCGTACCTAAATCCACTCATCATGCTGCTACTAGCCTTATGACATTGATTTCATGGCTGAGTGATATTCCATTGTACATAAGGACCACAACTTCTTCATCCATTTTTCTCTTTCCTGGGATATTGAAGGTGGAATGAAGTGGAGGTCCTTGGCAACAGAGCAGCCCTAAACTTTGGTGTGCTTGTGTCTTGCTGATTTTTAATTTTCCCAATTTATACCCCCATGCGTGGAAGTGCCCTATGCGCTCTAAGCTGTGTTTTTTAGATGTTTCAGGACACACCGTACCCTTCTCCAGAGTGGCTGTTGGCGATTTACATCCCGCCCATCAGCATAGCAAGGCTCCCATTTCTCCATGGCCTGTCCTGCATTTCTGGTTTTGACACTTTTCTCAGCATGGCCCTTTTGACCGATGGGAAGCGAGACTTCTTTGTAGCACTGATTTGCCTTTCCAGGTTGCTTGGTTGGCCAAAAAGGGCGTATGCGTTTTTTCCTGAATATATTCAGGCAAAAACGCATACGCCCTTTTTGGCCAAGGGCCTCATTGTCAACGTTTTGCTGCTTTTCATGTGCTTTAAAGGCGATTCGAATCTACCTCCTGAAATCTGTTTCCTGCAATTCTGCCTTGATTTCAAACCCTCTTCTTTGCCTTCCCTCAATATATTTGTGGACGAGAGTTATCATTTATAACTCTGCAGGTTTGTGAATTGCAGTGCCCTGAAGCTCCATTTTACAACTCGCTTTTTGGGAGCTGGCCGTAAAAGCGCAGGATGGCTTCAGGCCCTGTTCTGGTTCCGGGGGGCAGGCTGAGCCTGTGGTTAATTCTTCTCCCTGATGGGAAAATAGAGTGACCTGTGCCTGTCCCAACACCAAGAGCTAGTCTCTCATTGGTTCCCCATCTTCCCATTCATCCTCAGGACAAATTGCAACCTGTACGGAACAGGAGGTTAAAGATGCTGTTGCTCCAAGTAGGGAGATTGCTAGTAAAGTGGCTGGAATGGCGAACCCGAGCACAAGGAGATGAGAAATGATGTGCGTTTTAGAAACCTTTCCCCATCACACGGTGTACCATCTTCTGGGTTTCTCATGCATGTTTTCGATGTAGGAAGATGCCCTTGAACCTCGAGATTTGGGACCCATGGGATGGGTACCACACAGTATTACTTTAAAGGGTCTGTGTTTGCTCACCCAACCTCACCAAACCTCTCAGCCCCAAGAGTGTCCACCCTTATGTCTCATCCAGCTGTGGGTCTAGATATGGTCAATCCGGGTTGCATCACAGCCCATGAACGAATTGTGTAAGAATTTCTCTCTCTTTCTCTGTCTTTGTTTCATGGGTTTTTAAAAGTAATTTATTTTTATAATGGGGTTTAGCTGCTTTTCACTGCTGTGTTTATGCCGCTTTACACCCACTTGACACTAACAGAGAGATTTCAATACATAGGTTTTAAGATTATTACTACTCAGATATATCCTTGTGTGGTGAATAGGGGGTGTTGAGTCCAGTTCTCTGAGCAAGGAGTCGGTCTTGTCTATTACATATTGGGTTTATGGAACGGTATCTCAGCTAATTTGAAACCCTTGTTTTATGTATTACCCCACCTCACCTTTCCTGTTAAGCAGCCATAGTGTGTTTTCTGCATGTGTGACTCTGTTCTGTTTTGTAATTCAGTTCAAGTGTAATGGTTTGTACTTTCCCTGTATAAGTGATATCTTATGAGAAGTGTCCTTTTCTGTGTGACTTATTTCACTTAGAATCGTCGTACCTAAATCCACTCATCATGCTGCTACTAGCCTTATGACATTGATTTCATGGCTGAGTGATATTCCATTGTACATAAGGACCACAACTTCTTCATCCATTTTTCTCTTTCCTGGGATATTGAAGGTGGAATGAAGTGGAGGTCCTTGGCAACAGAGCAGCCCTAAACTTTGGTGTGCTTGTGTCTTGCTGATTTTTAATTTTCCCAATTTATACCCCCATGCGTGGAAGTGCCCTATGCGCTCTAAGCTGTGTTTTTTAGATGTTTCAGGACACACCGTACCCTTCTCCAGAGTGGCTGTTGGCGATTTACATCCCGCCCATCAGCATAGCAAGGCTCCCATTTCTCCATGGCCTGTCCTGCATTTCTGGTTTTGACACTTTTCTCAGCATGGCCCTTTTGACCGATGGGAAGCGAGACTTCTTTGTAGCACTGATTTGCCTTTCCAGGTTGCTTGGTTGGCCAAAAAGGGCGTATGCGTTTTTTCCTGAATATATTCAGGCAAAAACGCATACGCCCTTTTTGGCCAAGGGCCTCATTGTCAACGTTTTGCTGCTTTTCATGTGCTTTAAAGGCGATTCGAATCTACCTCCTGAAATCTGTTTCCTGCAATTCTGCCTTGATTTCAAACCCTCTTCTTTGCCTTCCCTCAATATATTTGTGGACGAGAGTTATCATTTATAACTCTGCAGGTTTGTGAATTGCAGTGCCCTGAAGCTCCATTTTACAACTCGCTTTTTGGGAGCTGGCCGTAAAAGCGCAGGATGGCTTCAGGCCCTGTTCTGGTTCTGGGGGGCAGGCTGAGCCTGTGGTTAATTCTTCTCCCTGATGGGAAAATAGAGTGACCTGTGCCTGTCCCAACACCAAGAGCTAGTCTCTCATTGGTTCCCCATCTTCCCATTCATCCTCAGGACAAATTGCAACCTGTACGGAACAGGAGGTTAAAGATGCTGTTGCTCCAAGTAGGGAGATTGCTAGTAAAGTGGCTGGAATGGCGAACCCGAGCACAAGGAGATGAGAAATGATGTGCGTTTTAGAAACCTTTCCCCATCACACGGTGTACCATCTTCTGGGTTTCTCATGCATGTTTTCGATGTAGGAAGATGCCCTTGAACCTGGAGATTTGGGACCCATGGGATGGGTACCACACAGTATTACTTTAAAGGGTCTGTGTTTGCTCACCCAACCTCACCAAACCTCTCAGCCCCAAGAGTGTCCACCCTTATGTCTCATCCAGCTGTAGGTCTAGATATGGTCAATCCGGGTTGCATCACAGCCCATGAACGAATTGTGTAAGAATTTCTCTCTCTTTCTCTGTCTTTGTTTCATGGGTTTTAAAAAGTAATTTATGTTTATAATGGGGTTTAGCTGCTTTTCACTGCTGTGTTTATGCCGCTTTACACCCACTTGACACACTAACAGAGAGATTTCAATACATAGGTTTTAAGATTATTACTAGTCAGATATATCCTTGTGTGGTGAATAGGGGGTGTTGAGTCCAGGTCTCTGAGCAAGGAGTCGGTCTTGTCTATTACATATTGGGTTCATGGAACGGTATCTCAGCTAATTTGAAACCCTTGTTTTATGTATCATCCCACCTCACCTTCCCTGATAAGCAGCCATAGTGTGTTTTCTGCATGTGTGACTCTGTTCTGTTTTGTATTTCAGTTCAAGTGTAATGGTTTTTACTTTCCCTGTATAAGTGATATCTTATGAGAAGTGACCTTTTCTGTGTGACTTATTTCACTTAGAATCGTCGTACCTAAATCCACTCATCATGCTGCTACTAGCCTTATGACATTGATTTCATGGCTGAGTGATATTCCATTGTACATAAGGACCACAACTTCTTTATCCATTTTTCTCTTTCCTGGGATATTGAAGGTGGAATGAAGTGGAGGTCCTTGGCAACAGAGCAGCCCTAAACTTTGGTGTGCTTGTGTCTTGCTGATTTTTAATTTTCCCAATTTATACCCCATGCGTGGGAGTGCCCTATGCGCTCTAAGCTGTGTTTTTTAGATGTTTCAGGACACACCGTACCCTTCTCCAGAGTGGCTGTTGGCGATTTACATCCCGCCCATCAGCATAGCAAGGCTCCCATTTCTCCATGGCCTGTCCTGCATTTCTGGTTTTGACACTTTTCTCAGCATGGCCCTTTTGACCGATGGGAAGCGAGACTTCTTTGTAGCACTGATTTGCCTTTCCAGGTTGCTTGGTTGGCCAAAAAGGGCGTATGCGTTTTTTCCTGAATATATTCAGGAAAAAACGCATATGCCCTTTTTGGCCAAGGGCCTCATTGTCAACGTTTTGCTGCTTTTCATGTGCTTTAAAGGCGATTCGAATCTACCTCCTGAAATCTGTTTCCTGCAATTCTGCCTTGATTTCAAACCCTCTTCTTTGCCTTCCCTCAATATATTTGTGGACGAGAGTTATCATTTATAACTCTGCAGGTTTGTGAATTGCAGTGCCCTGAAGCTCCATTTTACAACTCGCTTTTTGGGAGCTGGCCGTAAAAGCGCAGGATGGCTTCAGGCCCTGTTCTGGTTCCGGGGGGCAGGCTGAGCCTGTGGTTAATTCTTCTCCCTGATGGGAAAATAGAGTGACCTGTGCCTGTCCCAACACCAAGAGCTAGTCTCTCATTCGTTCCCCATCTTCCCATTCATCCTCAGGACAAATTGCAACCTGTACGGAACAGGAGGTTAAAGATGCTGTTGCTCCAAGTAGGGAGATTGCTAGTAAAGTGGCTGGAATGGCGAACCCGAGCACAAGGAGATGAGAAATGATGTGCGTTTTAGAAACCTTTCCCCATCACACGGTGTACCATCTTCTGGGTTTCTCATGCATGTTTTCGATGTAGGAAGATGCCCTTGAACCTCGAGATTTGGGACCCATGGGATGGGTACCATGCAGTATTACTTTAAAGGGTCTGCGTTTGCTCACCCAACCTCACCAAACCGCTCAGCCCCAAGAGTGTCCACCCTTATGTCTCATCCAGCTGTGGGTCTAGATATGGTCAATCCAGGTTCCATCACAGCCCCTGAACGAATTGTGTAAGAATTTCTCTCTCTTTCACTGTCTTTGTTTCATGGGTTTTTAAAAGTAATTTATTTTTATAATGGGGTTTAGCTGCTTTTCACTGCTGTGTTTATGCCGCTTTACACCCACTTGACACTAACAGAGAGATTTCAGTACATAGGTTTTAAGATTATTACTACTCAGATATATCCTTGTGTGGTGAATAGGGGGTGTTGAGTCCAGGTCTCTGAGCAAGGAGTCGGTCTTGTCTATTACATATTGGGTTTATGGAACGGTATCTCAGCTAATTTGAAACCCTTGTTTTATGTATTACCCCACCTCACCTTTCCTGTTAAGCAGCCATAGTGTGTTTTCTGCATGTGTGACTCTGTTCTGTTTTGTAATTCAGTTCAAGTGTAATGGTTTGTACTTTCCCTGTATAAGTGATATCTTATGAGAGGTGTCCTTTTCTGTGTGACTTATTTCACTTAGAATCGTCGTACCTAAATCCACTCATCATGCTGCTACTAGCCTTATGACATTGATTTCATGGCTGAGTGATATTCCATTGTACATAAGGACCACAACTTCTTCATCCATTTTTCTCTTTCCTGGGATATTGAAGGTGGAATGAAGTGGAGGTCCTTGGCAACAGAGCAGCCCTAAACTTTGGTGTGCTTGTGTCTTGCTGATTTTTAATTTTCCCAATTTATACCCCCATGCGTGGAAGTGCCCTATGCGCTCTAAGCTGTGTTTTTTAGATGTTTCAGGACACACCGTACCCTTCTCCAGAGTGGCTGTTGGCGATTTACATCCCGCCCATCAGCATAGCAAGGCTCCCATTTCTCCATGGCCTGTCCTGCATTTCTGGTTTTGACACTTTTCTCAGCATGGCCCTTTTGACCGATGGGAAGCGAGACTTCTTTGTAGCACTGATTTGCCTTTCCAGGTTGCTTGGTTGGCCAAAAAGGGCGTATGCGTTTTTTCCTGAATATATTCAGGCAAAAACGCATACGCCCTTTTTGGCCAAGGGCCTCATTGTCAACGTTTTGCTGCTTTTCATGTGCTTTAAAGGCGATTCGAATCTACCTCCTGAAATCTGTTTCCTGCAATTCTGCCTTGATTTCAAACCCTCTTCTTTGCCTTCCCTCAATATATTTGTGGACGAGAGTTATCATTTATAACTCTGCAGGTTTGTGAATTGCAGTGCCCTGAAGCTCCATTTTACAACTCGCTTTTTGGGAGCTGGCCGTAAAAGCGCAGGATGGCTTCAGGCCCTGTTCTGGTTCCGGGGGGCAGGCTGAGCCTGTGGTTAATTCTTCTCCCTGATGGGAAAATAGAGTGACCTGTGCCTGTCCCAACACCAAGAGCTAGTCTCTCATTGGTTCCCCATCTTCCCATTCATCCTCAGGACAAATTGCAACCTGTACGGAACAGGAGGTTAAAGATGCTGTTGCTCCAAGTAGGGAGATTGCTAGTAAAGTGGCTGGAATGGCGAACCCGAGCACAAGGAGATGAGAAATGATGTGCGTTTTAGAAACCTTTCCCCATCACACGGTGTACCATCTTCTGGGTTTCTCATGCATGTTTTCGATGTAGGAAGATGCCCTTGAACCTCGAGATTTGGGACCCATGGGATGGGTACCATGCAGTATTACTTTAAAGGGTCTGCGTTTGCTCACCCAACCTCACCAAACCGCTCAGCCCCAAGAGTGTCCACCCTTATGTCTCATCCAGCTGTGGGTCTAGATATGGTCAATCCAGGTTCCATCACAGCCCCTGAACGAATTGTGTAAGAATTTCTCTCTCTTTCACTGTCTTTGTTTCATGGGTTTTTAAAAGTAATTTATTTTTATAATGGGGTTTAGCTGCTTTTCACTGCTGTGTTTATGCCGCTTTACACCCACTTGACACTAACAGAGAGATTTCAGTACATAGGTTTTAAGATTATTACTACTCAGATATATCCTTGTGTGGTGAATAGGGGGTGTTGAGTCCAGTTCTCTGAGCAAGGAGTCGGTCTTGTCTATTACATATTGGGTTTATGGAACGGTATCTGAGCTAATTTGAAACCCTTGTTTTATGTATTACCCCACCTCACCTTTCCTGTTAAGCAGCCATAGTGTGTTTTCTGCATGTGTGACTGTTCTGTTTTGTAATTCAGTTCAAGTGTAATGGTTTGTACTTTCCCTGTATAAGTGATATCTTATGAGAAGTGTCCTTTTCTGTGTGACTTCTTTCACTTAGAATCGTCGTACCTAAATCCACTCATCATGCTGCTACTAGCCTTATGACATTGATTTCATGGCTGAGTGATATTCCATTGTACATAAGGACCACAACTTCTTCATCCATTTTTCTCTTTCCTGGGATATTGAAGGTGGAATGAAGTGGAGGTCCTTGGCAACAGAGCAGCCCTAAACTTTGGTGTGCTTGTGTCTTGCTGATTTTTAATTTTCCCAATTTATACCCCCATGCGTGGAAGTGCCCTATGCGCTCTAAGCTGTGTTTTTTAGATGTTTCAGGACACACCGTACCCTTCTCCAGAGTGGCTGTTGGCGATTTACATCCCGCCCATCAGCATAGCAAGGCTCCCATTTCTCCATGGCCTGTCCTGCATTTCTGGTTTTGACACTTTTCTCAGCATGGCCCTTTTGACCGATGGGAAGCGAGACTTCTTTGTAGCACTGATTTGCCTTTCCAGGTTGCTTGGTTGGCCAAAAAGGGCGTATGCGTTTTTTCCTGAATATATTCAGGCAAAAACGCATACGCCCTTTTTGGCCAAGGGCCTCATTGTCAACGTTTTGCTGCTTTTCATGTGCTTTAAAGGCGATTCGAATCTACCTCCTGAAATCTGTTTCCTGCAATTCTGCCTTGATTTCAAACCCTCTTCTTTGCCTTCCCTCAATATATTTGTGGACGAGAGTTATCATTTATAACTCTGCAGGTTTGTGAATTGCAGTGCCCTGAAGCTCCATTTTACAACTCGCTTTTTGGGAGCTGGCCGTAAAAGCGCAGGATGGCTTCAGGCCCTGTTCTGGTTCCGGGGGGCAGGCTGAGCCTGTGGTTAATTCTTCTCCCTGATGGGAAAATAGAGTGACCTGTGCCTGTCCCAACACCAAGAGCTAGTCTCTCATTGGTTCCCCATCTTCCCATTCATCCTCAGGACAAATTGCAACCTGTACGGAACAGGAGGTTAAAGATGCTGTTGCTCCAAGTAGGGAGATTGCTAGTAAAGTGGCTGGAATGGCGAACCCGAGCACAAGGAGATGAGAAATGATGTGCGTTTTAGAAACCTTTCCCCATCACACGGTGTACCATCTTCTGGGTTTCTCATGCATGTTTTCGATGTAGGAAGATGCCCTTGAACCTCGAGATTTGGGACCCATGGGATGGGTACCACACAGTATTACTTTAAAGGGTCTGTGTTTGCTCACCCAACCTCACCAAACCTCTCAGCCCCAAGAGTGTCCACCCTTATGTCTCATCCAGCTGTGGGTCTAGATATGGTCAATCCGGGTTGCATCACAGCCCATGAACGAATTGTGTAAGAATTTCTCTCTCTTTCTCTGTCTTTGTTTCATGGGTTTTTAAAAGTAATTTATTTTTATAATGGGGTTTAGCTGCTTTTCACTGCTGTGTTTATGCCGCTTTACACCCACTTGACACTAACAGAGAGATTTCAATACATAGGTTTTAAGATTATTACTACTCAGATATATCCTTGTGTGGTGAATAGGGGGTGTTGAGTCCAGTTCTCTGAGCAAGGAGTCGGTCTTGTCTATTACATATTGGGTTTATGGAACGGTATCTCAGCTAATTTGAAACCCTTGTTTTATGTATTACCCCACCTCACCTTTCCTGTTAAGCAGCCATAGTGTGTTTTCTGCATGTGTGACTCTGTTCTGTTTTGTAATTCAGTTCAAGTGTAATGGTTTGTACTTTCCCTGTATAAGTGATATCTTATGAGAAGTGTCCTTTTCTGTGTGACTTATTTCACTTAGAATCGTCGTACCTAAATCCACTCATCATGCTGCTACTAGCCTTATGACATTGATTTCATGGCTGAGTGATATTCCATTGTACATAAGGACCACAACTTCTTCATCCATTTTTCTCTTTCCTGGGATATTGAAGGTGGAATGAAGTGGAGGTCCTTGGCAACAGAGCAGCCCTAAACTTTGGTGTGCTTGTGTCTTGCTGATTTTTAATTTTCCCAATTTATACCCCCATGCGTGGAAGTGCCCTATGCGCTCTAAGCTGTGTTTTTTAGATGTTTCAGGACACACCGTACCCTTCTCCAGAGTGGCTGTTGGCGATTTACATCCCGCCCATCAGCATAGCAAGGCTCCCATTTCTCCATGGCCTGTCCTGCATTTCTGGTTTTGACACTTTTCTCAGCATGGCCCTTTTGACCGATGGGAAGCGAGACTTCTTTGTAGCACTGATTTGCCTTTCCAGGTTGCTTGGTTGGCCAAAAAGGGCGTATGCGTTTTTTCCTGAATATATTCAGGCAAAAACGCATACGCCCTTTTTGGCCAAGGGCCTCATTGTCAACGTTTTGCTGCTTTTCATGTGCTTTAAAGGCGATTCGAATCTACCTCCTGAAATCTGTTTCCTGCAATTCTGCCTTGATTTCAAACCCTCTTCTTTGCCTTCCCTCAATATATTTGTGGACGAGAGTTATCATTTATAACTCTGCAGGTTTGTGAATTGCAGTGCCCTGAAGCTCCATTTTACAACTCGCTTTTTGGGAGCTGGCCGTAAAAGCGCAGGATGGCTTCAGGCGCCTGTTCTGGTTCCGGGGGGCAGGCTGAGCCTGTGGTTAATTCTTCTCCCTGATGGGAAAATAGAGTGACCTGTGCCTGTCCCAACACCAAGAGCTAGTCTCTCATTGGTTCCCCATCTTCCCATTCATCCTCAGGACAAATTGCAACCTGTACGGAACAGGAGGTTAAAGATGCTGTTGCTCCAAGTAGGGAGATTGCTAGTAAAGTGGCTGGAATGGCGAACCCGAGCACAAGGAGATGAGAAATGATGTGCGTTTTAGAAACCTTTCCCCATCACACGGTGTACCATCTTCTGGGTTTCTCATGCATGTTTTCGATGTAGGAAGATGCCCTTGAACCTCGAGATTTGGGACCCATGGGATGGGTACCATGCAGTATTACTTTAAAGGGTCTGCGTTTGGTCACCCAACCTCCCCAAACCGCTCAGCCCCAAGAGTGTCCACCCTTATGTCTCATCCAGCTGTGGGTCTAGATATGGTCAATCCAGGTTCCATCACAGCCCCTGAACGAATTGTGTAAGAATTTCTCTCTCTTTCACTGTCTTTGTTTCATGGGTTTTTAAAAGTAATTTATTTTTATAATGGGGTTTAGCTGCTTTTCACTGCTGTGTTTATGCCGCTTTACACCCACTTGACACTAACAGAGAGATTTCAGTACATAGGTTTTAAGATTATTACTACTCAGATATATCCTTGTGTGGTGAATAGGGGGTGTTGAGTCCAGTTCTCTGAGCAAGGAGTCGGTCTTGTCTATTACATATTGGGTTTATGGAACGGTATCTCAGCTAATTTGAAACCCTTGTTTTATGTATTACCCCACCTCACCTTTCCTGTTAAGCAGCCATAGTGTGTTTTCTGCATGTGTGACTCTGTTCTGTTTTGTAATTCAGTTCAAGTGTAATGGTTTGTACTTTCCCTGTATAAGTGATATCTTATGAGAAGTGTCCTTTTCTGTGTGACTTATTTCACTTAGAATCGTCGTACCTAAATCCACTCATCATGCTGCTACTAGCCTTATGACATTGATTTCATGGCTGAGTGATATTCCATTGTACATAAGGACCACAACTTCTTCATCCATTTTTCTCTTTCCTGGGATATTGAAGGTGGAATGAAGTGGAGGTCCTTGGCAACAGAGCAGCCCTAAACTTTGGTGTGCTTGTGTCTTGCTGATTTTTAATTTTCCCAATTTATACCCCCATGCGTGGAAGTGCCCTATGCGCTCTAAGCTGTGTTTTTTAGATGTTTCAGGACACACCGTACCCTTCTCCAGAGTGGCTGTTGGCGATTTACATCCCGCCCATCAGCATAGCAAGGCTGCCATTTCTCCATGGCCTGTCCTGCATTTCTGGTTTTGACACTTTTCTCAGCATGGCCCTTTTGACCGATGGGAAGCGAGACTTCTTTGTAGCACTGATTTGCCTTTCCAGGTTGCTTGGTTGGCCAAAAAGGGCGTATGCGTTTTTTCCTGAATATATTCAGGCAAAAACGCATACGCCCTTTTTGGCCAAGGGCCTCATTGTCAACGTTTTGCTGCTTTTCATGTGCTTTAAAGGCGATTCGAATCTACCTCCTGAAATCTGTTTCCTGCAATTCTGCCTTGATTTCAAACCCTCTTCTTTGCCTTCCCTCAATATATTTGTGGACGAGAGTTATCATTTATAACTCTGCAGGTTTGTGAATTGCAGTGCCCTGAAGCTCCATTTTACAACTCGCTTTTTGGGAGCTGGCCGTAAAAGCGCAGGATGGCTTCAGGCCCTGTTCTGGTTCCGGGGGGCAGGCTGAGCCTGTGGTTAATTCTTCTCCCTAATGGGAAAATAGAGTGACCTGTGCCTGTCCCAACACCAAGAGCTAGTCTCTCATTGGTTCCCCATCTTCCCATTCATCCTCAGGACAAATTGCAACCTGTACGGAACAGGAGGTTAAAGATGCTGTTGCTCCAAGTAGGGAGATTGCTAGTAAAGTGGCTGGAATGGCGAACCCGAGCACAAGGAGATGAGAAATGATGTGCGTTTTAGAAACCTTTCCCCATCACACGGTGTACCATCTTCTGGGTTTCTCATGCATGTTTTCGATGTAGGAAGATGCCCTTGAACCTGGAGATTTGGGACCCATGGGATGGGTACCACACAGTATTACTTTAAAGGGTCTGTGTTTGCTCACCCAACCTCACCAAACCTCTCAGCCCCAAGAGTGTCCACCCTTATGTCTCATCCAGCTGTAGGTCTAGATATGGTCAATCCGGGTTGCATCACAGCCCATGAACGAATTGTGTAAGAATTTCTCTCTCTTTCTCTGTCTTTGTTTCATGGGTTTTAAAAAGTAATTTATGTTTATAATGGGGTTTAGCTGCTTTTCACTGCTGTGTTTATGCCGCTTTACACCCACTTGACACACTAACAGAGAGATTTCAATACATAGGTTTTAAGATTATTACTAGTCAGATATATCCTTGTGTGGTGAATAGGGGGTGTTGAGTCCAGGTCTCTGAGCAAGGAGTCGGTCTTGTCTATTACATATTGGGTTCATGGAACGGTATCTCAGCTAATTTGAAACCCTTGTTTTATGTATCATCCCACCTCACCTTCCCTGATAAGCAGCCATAGTGTGTTTTCTGCATGTGTGACTCTGTTCTGTTTTGTATTTCAGTTCAAGTGTAATGGTTTTTACTTTCCCTGTATAAGTGATATCTTATGAGAAGTGACCTTTTCTGTGTGACTTATTTCACTTAGAATCGTCGTACCTAAATCCACTCATCATGCTGCTACTAGCCTTATGACATTGATTTCATGGCTGAGTGATATTCCATTGTACATAAGGACCACAACTTCTTTATCCATTTTTCTCTTTCCTGGGATATTGAAGGTGGAATGAAGTGGAGGTCCTTGGCAACAGAGCAGCCCTAAACTTTGGTGTGCTTGTGTCTTGCTGATTTTTAATTTTCCCAATTTATACCCCATGCGTGGGAGTGCCCTATGCGCTCTAAGCTGTGTTTTTTAGATGTTTCAGGACACACCGTACCCTTCTCCAGAGTGGCTGTTGGCGATTTACATCCCGCCCATCAGCATAGCAAGGCTCCCATTTCTCCATGGCCTGTCCTGCATTTCTGGTTTTGACACTTTTCTCAGCATGGCCCTTTTGACCGATGGGAAGCGAGACTTCTTTGTAGCACTGATTTGCCTTTCCAGGTTGCTTGGTTGGCCAAAAAGGGCGTATGCGTTTTTTCCTGAATATATTCAGGAAAAAACGCATATGCCCTTTTTGGCCAAGGGCCTCATTGTCAACGTTTTGCTGCTTTTCATGTGCTTTAAAGGCGATTCGAATCTACCTCCTGAAATCTGTTTCCTGCAATTCTGCCTTGATTTCAAACCCTCTTCTTTGCCTTCCCTCAATATATTTGTGGACGAGAGTTATCATTTATAACTCTGCAGGTTTGTGAATTGCAGTGCCCTGAAGCTCCATTTTACAACTCGCTTTTTGGGAGCTGGCCGTAAAAGCGCAGGATGGCTTCAGGCCCTGTTCTGGTTCCGGGGGGCAGGCTGAGCCTGTGGTTAATTCTTCTCCCTGATGGGAAAATAGAGTGACCTGTGCCTGTCCCAACACCAAGAGCTAGTCTCTCATTGGTTCCCCATCTTCCCATTCATCCTCAGGACAAATTGCAACCTGTACGGAACAGGAGGTTAAAGATGCTGTTGCTCCAAGTAGGGAGAGTGCTAGTAAAGTGACTGGAATGGCGAACCCGAGCACAAGGAGATGAGAAATGATGTGCGTTTTAGAAACCTTTCCCCATCACACGGTGTACCATCTTCTGGGTTTCTCATGCATGTTTTCGATGTAGGAAGATGCCCTTGAACCTGGAGATTTGGTACCCATGGGATGGGTACCACACAGTATTACTTTAAAGGGTCTGCGTTTGCTCACCCAACCTCACCAAACCTCTCAGCCCCAAGAGTGTCCACCCTTATGTCTCATCCAGCTGTGGGTCTAGATATGGTCAATCCGGGTTGCATCACAGCCCATGAACGAATTGTGTAAGAATTTCTCTCTCTTTCTCTGTCTTTGTTTCATGGGTTTTAAAAAGTAATTTATGTTTATAATGGGGTTTAGCTGCTTTTCACTGCTGTGTTTATGCCGCTTTACACCCACTTGACACACTAACAGAGAGATTTCAATACATAGGTTTTAAGATTATTACTAGTCAGATATATCCTTGTGTGGTGAATAGGGGGTGTTGAGTCCAGGTCTCTGAGCAAGGAGTCGGTCTTGTCTATTACATATTGGGTTTATGGAACGGTATCTCAGCTAATTTGAAACCCTTGTTTTATGTATCACCCCACCTCACCTTCCCTGATAAGCAGCCATAGTGTGTTTTCTGCATGTGTGACTCTGTTCTGTTTTGTATTTCAGTTCAAGTGTAATGGTTTTTACTTTCCCTGTATAAGTGATATCTTATGAGAAGTGACCTTTTCTGTGTGACTTATTTCACTTAGAATCGTCGTACCTAAATCCACTCATCATGCTGCTACTAGCCTTATGACATTGATTTCATGGCTGAGTGATATTCCATTGTACATAAGGACCACAACTTCTTTATCCATTTTTCTCTTTCCTGGGATATTGAAGGTGGAATGAAGTGGAGGTCCTTGGCAACAGAGCAGCCCTAAACTTTGGTGTGCTTGTGTCTTGCTGATTTTTAATTTTCCCAATTTATACCCCATGCGTGGGAGTGCCCTATGCGCTCTAAGCTGTGTTTTTTAGATGTTTCAGGACACACCGTACCCTTCTCCAGAGTGGCTGTTGGCGATTTACATCCCGCCCATCAGCATAGCAAGGCTCCCATTTCTCTATGGCCTGTCCTGCATTTCTGGTTTTGACACTTTTCTCAGCATGGCCCTTTTGACCGATGGGAAGCGAGACTTCTTTGTAGCACTGATTTGCCTTTCCAGGTTGCTTGGTTGGCCAAAAAGGGCGTATGCGTTTTTTCCTGAATATATTCAGGAAAAAACGCATACGCCCTTTTTGGCCAAGGGCCTCATTGTCAACGTTTTGCTGCTTTTCATGTGCTTTAAAGGCGATTCGAATCTACCTCCTGAAATCTGTTTCCTGCAATTCTGCCTTGATTTCAAACCCTCTTCTTTGCCTTCCCTCAATATATTTGTGGACGAGAGTTATCATTTATAACTCTGCAGGTTTGTGAATTGCAGTGCCCTGAAGCTCCATTTTACAACTCGCTTTTTGGGAGCTGGCCGTAAAAGCGCAGGATGGCTTCAGGCCCTGTTCTGGTTCCGGGGGGCAGGCTGAGCCTGTGGTTAATTCTTCTCCCTGATGGGAAAATAGAGTGACCTGTGCCTGTCCCAACACCAAGAGCTAGTCTCTCATTGGTTCCCCATCTTCCCATTCATCCTCAGGACAAATTGCAACCTGTACGGAACAGGAGGTTAAAGATGCTGTTGCTCCAAGTAGGGAGATTGCTAGTAAAGTGACTGGAATGGCGAACCCGAGCACAAGGAGATGAGAAATGATGTGCGTTTTAGAAACCTTTCCCCATCACACGGTGTACCATCTTCTGGGTTTCTCATGCATGTTTTCGATGTAGGAAGATGCCCTTGAACCTGGAGATTTGGTACCCATGGGATGGGTACCACACAGTATTACTTTAAAGGGTCTGCGTTTGCTCACCCAACCTCACCAAACCTCTCAGCCCCAAGAGTGTCCAACCTTATGTCTCATCCAGCTGTGGGTCTAGATATGGTCAATCCGGGTTGCATCACAGCCCATGAACGAATTGTGTAAGAATTTCTCTCTCTTTCTCTGTCTTTGTTTCATGGGTTTTAAAAAGTAATTTATGTTTATAATGGGGTTTAGCTGCTTTTCACTGCTGTGTTTATGCCGCTTTACACCCACTTGACACACTAACAGAGAGATTTCAATACATAGGTTTTAAGATTATTACTAGTCAGATATATCCTTGTGTGGTGAATAGGGGGTGTTGAGTCCAGGTCTCTGAGCAAGGAGTCGGTCTTGTCTATTACATATTGGGTTTATGGAACGGTATCTCAGCTAATTTGAAACCCTTGTTTTATGTATCACCCCACCTCACCTTCCCTGATAAGCAGCCATAGTGTGTTTTCTGCATGTGTGACTCTGTTCTGTTTTGTATTTCAGTTCAAGTGTAATGGTTTTTACTTTCCCTGTATAAGTGATATCTTATGAGAAGTGACCTTTTCTGTGTGACTTATTTCACTTAGAATCGTCGTACCTAAATCCACTCATCATGCTGCTACTAGCCTTATGACATTGATTTCATGGCTGAGTGATATTCCATTGTACATAAGGACCACAACTTCTTTATCCATTTTTCTCTTTCCTGGTATATTGAAGGTGGAATGAAGTGGAGGTCCTTGGCAACAGAGCAGCCCTAAACTTTGGTGTGCTTGTGTCTTGCTGATTTTTAATTTTCCCAATTTATACCCCATGCGTGGAAGTGCCCTATGCGCTCTAAGCTGTGTTTTTTAGATGTTTCAGGACACACCGTACCCTTCTCCAGAGTGGCTGTTGGCGATTTACATCCCGCCCATCAGCATAGCAAGGCTCCCATTTCTCCATGGCCTGTCCTGCATTTCTGGTTTTGACACTTTTCTCAGCATGGCCCTTTTGACCGATGGGAAGCGAGACTTCTTTGTAGCACTGATTTGCCTTTCCAGGTTGCTTGGTTGGCCAAAAAGGGCGTATGCGTTTTTTCCTGAATATATTCAGGCAAAAACGCATACGCCCTTTTTGGCCAAGGGCCTCATTGTCAACGTTTTGCTGCTTTTCATGTGCTTTAAAGGCGATTCGAATCTACCTCCTGAAATCTGTTTCCTGCAATTCTGCCTTGATTTCAAACCCTCTTCTTTGCCTTCCCTCAATATATTTGTGGACGAGAGTTATCATTTATAACTCTGCAGGTTTGTGAATTGCAGTGCCCTGAAGCTCCATTTTACAACTCGCTTTTTGGGAGCTGGCCGTAAAAGCGCAGGATGGCTTCAGGCCCTGTTCTGGTTCCGGGGGGCAGGCTGAGCCTGTGGTTAATTCTTCTCCCTGATGGGAAAATAGAGTGACCTGTGCCTGTCCCAACACCAAGAGCTAGTCTCTCATTGGTTCCCCATCTTCCCATTCATCCTCAGGACAAATTGCAACCTGTACGGAACAGGAGGTTAAAGATGCTGTTGCTCCAAGTAGGGAGATTGCTAGTAAAGTGGCTGGAATGGCGAACCCGAGCACAAGGAGATGAGAAATGATGTGCGTTTTAGAAACCTTTCCCCATCACACGGTGTACCATCTTCTGGGTTTCTCATGCATGTTTTCGATGTAGGAAGATGCCCTTGAACCTGGAGATTTGGGACCCATGGGATGGGTACCACACAGTATTACTTTAAAGGGTCTGTGTTTGCTCACCCAACCTCACCAAACCTCTCAGCCCCAAGAGTGTCCACCCTTATGTCTCATCCAGCTGTGGGTCTAGATATGGTCAATCCGGGTTGCATCACAGCCCATGAACGAATTGTGTAAGAATTTCTCTCTCTTTCTCTGTCTTTGTTTCATGGGTTTTTAAAAGTAATTTATTTTTATAATGGGGTTTAGCTGCTTTTCACTGCTGTGTTTATGCCGCTTTACACCCACTTGACACTAACAGAGAGATTTCAATACATAGGTTTTAAGATTATTACTACTCAGATATATCCTTGTGTGGTGAATAGGGGGTGTTGAGTCCAGTTCTCTGAGCAAGGAGTCGGTCTTGTCTATTACATATTGGGTTTATGGAACGGTATCTCAGCTAATTTGAAACCCTTGTTTTATGTATTACCCCACCTCACCTTTCCTGTTAAGCAGCCATAGTGTGTTTTCTGCATGTGTGACTCTGTTCTGTTTTGTAATTCAGTTCAAGTGTAATGGTTTGTACTTTCCCTGTATAAGTGATATCTTATGAGAAGTGTCCTTTTCTGTGTGACTTATTTCACTTAGAATCGTCGTACCTAAATCCACTCATCATGCTGCTACTAGCCTTATGACATTGATTTCATGGCTGAGTGATATTCCATTGTACATAAGGACCACAACTTCTTCATCCATTTTTCTCTTTCCTGGGATATTGAAGGTGGAATGAAGTGGAGGTCCTTGGCAACAGAGCAGCCCTAAACTTTGGTGTGCTTGTGTCTTGCTGATTTTTAATTTTCCCAATTTATACCCCCATGCGTGGAAGTGCCCTATGCGCTCTAAGCTGTGTTTTTTAGATGTTTCAGGACACACCGTACCCTTCTCCAGAGTGGCTGTTGGCGATTTACATCCCGCCCATCAGCATAGCAAGGCTGCCATTTCTCCATGGCCTGTCCTGCATTTCTGGTTTTGACACTTTTCTCAGCATGGCCCTTTTGACCGATGGGAAGCGAGACTTCTTTGTAGCACTGATTTGCCTTTCCAGGTTGCTTGGTTGGCCAAAAAGGGCGTATGCGTTTTTTCCTGAATATATTCAGGCAAAAACGCATACGCCCTTTTTGGCCAAGGGCCTCATTGTCAACGTTTTGCTGCTTTTCATGTGCTTTAAAGGCGATTCGAATCTACCTCCTGAAATCTGTTTCCTGCAATTCTGCCTTGATTTCAAACCCTCTTCTTTGCCTTCCCTCAATATATTTGTGGACGAGAGTTATCATTTATAACTCTGCAGGTTTGTGAATTGCAGTGCCCTGAAGCTCCATTTTACAACTCGCTTTTTGGGAGCTGGCCGTAAAAGCGCAGGATGGCTTCAGGCCCTGTTCTGGTTCCGGGGGGCAGGCTGAGCCTGTGGTTAATTCTTCTCCCTGATGGGAAAATAGAGTGACCTGTGCCTGTCCCAACACCAAGAGCTAGTCTCTCATTGGTTCCCCATCTTCCCATTCATCCTCAGGACAAATTGCAACCTGTACGGAACAGGAGGTTAAAGATGCTGTTGCTCCAAGTAGGGAGATTGCTAGTAAAGTGGCTGGAATGGCGAACCCGAGCACAAGGAGATGAGAAATGATGTGCGTTTTAGAAACCTTTCCCCATCACACGGTGTACCATCTTCTGGGTTTCTCATGCATGTTTTCGATGTAGGAAGATGCCCTTGAACCTGGAGATTTGGGACCCATGGGATGGGTACCACACAGTATTACTTTAAAGGGTCTGTGTTTGCTCACCCAACCTCACCAAACCTCTCAGCCCCAAGAGTGTCCACCCTTATGTCTCATCCAGCTGTGGGTCTAGATATGGTCAATCCGGGTTGCATCACAGCCCATGAACGAATTGTGTAAGAATTTCTCTCTCTTTCTCTGTCTTTGTTTCATGGGTTTTTAAAAGTAATTTATTTTTATAATGGGGTTTAGCTGCTTTTCACTGCTGTGTTTATGCCGCTTTACACCCACTTGACACTAACAGAGAGATTTCAATACATAGGTTTTAAGATTATTACTACTCAGATATATCCTTGTGTGGTGAATAGGGGGTGTTGAGTCCAGTTCTCTGAGCAAGGAGTCGGTCTTGTCTATTACATATTGGGTTTATGGAACGGTATCTCAGCTAATTTGAAACCCTTGTTTTATGTATTACCCCACCTCACCTTTCCTGTTAAGCAGCCATAGTGTGTTTTCTGCATGTGTGACTCTGTTCTGTTTTGTAATTCAGTTCAAGTGTAATGGTTTGTACTTTCCCTGTATAAGTGATATCTTATGAGAAGTGTCCTTTTCTGTGTGACTTATTTCACTTAGAATCGTCGTACCTAAATCCACTCATCATGCTGCTACTAGCCTTATGACATTGATTTCATGGCTGAGTGATATTCCATTGTACATAAGGACCACAACTTCTTCATCCATTTTTCTCTTTCCTGGGATATTGAAGGTGGAATGAAGTGGAGGTCCTTGGCAACAGAGCAGCCCTAAACTTTGGTGTGCTTGTGTCTTGCTGATTTTTAATTTTCCCAATTTATACCCCCATGCGTGGAAGTGCCCTATGCGCTCTAAGCTGTGTTTTTTAGATGTTTCAGGACACACCGTACCCTTCTCCAGAGTGGCTGTTGGCGATTTACATCCCGCCCATCAGCATAGCAAGGCTCCCATTTCTCCATGGCCTGTCCTGCATTTCTGGTTTTGACACTTTTCTCAGCATGGCCCTTTTGACCGATGGGAAGCGAGACTTCTTTGTAGCACTGATTTGCCTTTCCAGGTTGCTTGGTTGGCCAAAAAGGGCGTATGCGTTTTTTCCTGAATATATTCAGGCAAAAACGCATACGCCCTTTTTGGCCAAGGGCCTCATTGTCAACGTTTTGCTGCTTTTCATGTGCTTTAAAGGCGATTCGAATCTACCTCCTGAAATCTGTTTCCTGCAATTCTGCCTTGATTTCAAACCCTCTTCTTTGCCTTCCCTCAATATATTTGTGGACGAGAGTTATCATTTATAACTCTGCAGGTTTGTGAATTGCAGTGCCCTGAAGCTCCATTTTACAACTCGCTTTTTGGGAGCTGGCCGTAAAAGCGCAGGATGGCTTCAGGCCCTGTTCTGGTTCCGGGGGGCAGGCTGAGCCTGTGGTTAATTCTTCTCCCTGATGGGAAAATAGAGTGACCTGTGCCTGTCCCAACACCAAGAGCTAGTCTCTCATTGGTTCCCCATCTTCCCATTCATCCTCAGGACAAATTGCAACCTGTACGGAACAGGAGGTTAAAGATGCTGTTGCTCCAAGTAGGGAGATTGCTAGTAAAGTGGCTGGAATGGCGAACCCGAGCACAAGGAGATGAGAAATGATGTGCGTTTTAGAAACCTTTCCCCATCACACGGTGTACCATCTTCTGGGTTTCTCATGCATGTTTTCGATGTAGGAAGATGCCCTTGAACCTCGAGATTTGGGACCCATGGGATGGGTACCACGCAGTATTACTTTAAAGGGTCTGCGTTTGCTCACCCAACCTCACCAAACCGCTCAGCCCCAAGAGTGTCCACCCTTATGTCTCATCCAGCTGTGGGTCTAGATATGGTCAATCCAGGTTCCATCACAGCCCCTGAACGAATTGTGTAAGAATTTCTCTCTCTTTCACTGTCTTTGTTTCATGGGTTTTTAAAAGTAATTTATTTTTATAATGGGGTTTAGCTGCTTTTCACTGCTGTGTTTATGCCGCTTTACACCCACTTGACACTAACAGAGAGATTTCAGTACATAGGTTTTAAGATTATTACTACTCAGATATATCCTTGTGTGGTGAATAGGGGGTGTTGAGTCCAGTTCTCTGAGCAAGGAGTCGGTCTTGTCTATTACATATTGGGTTTATGGAACGGTATCTCAGCTAATTTGAAACCCTTGTTTTATGTATCACCCCACCTCACCTTTCCTGTTAAGCAGCCATAGTGTGTTTTCTGCATGTGTGACTCTGTTCTGTTTTGTAATTCAGTTCAAGTGTAATGGTTTGTACTTTCCCTGTATAAGTGATATCTTATGAGAAGTGTCCTTTTCTGTGTGACTTATTTCACTTAGAATCGTCGTACCTAAATCCACTCATCATGCTGCTACTAGCCTTATGACATTGATTTCATGGCTGAGTGATATTCCATTGTACATAAGGACCACAACTTCTTCATCCATTTTTCTCTTTCCTGGGATATTGAAGGTGGAATGAAGTGGAGGTCCTTGGCAACAGAGCAGCCCTAAACTTTGGTGTGCTTGTGTCTTGCTGATTTTTAATTTTCCCAATTTATACCCCCATGCGTGGAAGTGCCCTATGCGCTCTAAGCTGTGTTTTTTAGATGTTTCAGGACACACCGTACCCTTCTCCAGAGTGGCTGTTGGCGATTTACATCCCGCCCATCAGCATAGCAAGGCTCCCATTTCTCCATGGCCTGTCCTGCATTTCTGGTTTTGACACTTTTCTCAGCATGGCCCTTTTGACCGATGGGAAGCGAGACTTCTTTGTAGCACTGATTTGCCTTTCCAGGTTGCTTGGTTGGCCAAAAAGGGCGTATGCGTTTTTTCCTGAATATATTCAGGCAAAAACGCATACGCCCTTTTTGGCCAAGGGCCTCATTGTCAACGTTTTGCTGCTTTTCATGTGCTTTAAAGGCGATTCGAATCTACCTCCTGAAATCTGTTTCCTGCAATTCTGCCTTGATTTCAAACCCTCTTCTTTGCCTTCCCTCAATATATTTGTGGACGAGAGTTATCATTTATAACTCTGCAGGTTTGTGAATTGCAGTGCCCTGAAGCTCCATTTTACAACTCGCTTTTTGGGAGCTGGCCGTAAAAGCGCAGGATGGCTTCAGGCCCTGTTCTGGTTCCGGGGGGCAGGCTGAGCCTGTGGTTAATTCTTCTCCCTGATGGGAAAATAGAGTGACCTGTGCCTGTCCCAACACCAAGAGCTAGTCTCTCATTGGTTCCCCATCTTCCCATTCATCCTCAGGACAAATTGCAACCTGTACGGAACAGGAGGTTAAAGATGCTGTTGCTCCAAGTAGGGAGATTGCTAGTAAAGTGGCTGGAATGGCGAACCCGAGCACAAGGAGATGAGAAATGATGTGCGTTTTAGAAACCTTTCCCCATCACACGGTGTACCATCTTCTGGGTTTCTCATGCATGTTTTCGATGTAGGAAGATGCCCTTGAACCTGGAGATTTGGGACCCATGGGATGGGTACCACACAGTATTACTTTAAAGGGTCTGTGTTTGCTCACCCAACCTCACCAAACCTCTCAGCCCCAAGAGTGTCCACCCTTATGTCTCATCCAGCTGTGGGTCTAGATATGGTCAATCCGGGTTGCATCACAGCCCATGAACGAATTGTGTAAGAATTTCTCTCTCTTTCTCTGTCTTTGTTTCATGGGTTTTTAAAAGTAATTTATTTTTATAATGGGGTTTAGCTGCTTTTCACTGCTGTGTTTATGCCGCTTTACACCCACTTGACACTAACAGAGAGATTTCAATACATAGGTTTTAAGATTATTACTACTCAGATATATCCTTGTGTGGTGAATAGGGGGTGTTGAGTCCAGTTCTCTGAGCAAGGAGTCGGTCTTGTCTATTACATATTGGGTTTATGGAACGGTATCTCAGCTAATTTGAAACCCTTGTTTTATGTATTACCCCACCTCACCTTTCCTGTTAAGCAGCCATAGTGTGTTTTCTGCATGTGTGACTCTGTTCTGTTTTGTAATTCAGTTCAAGTGTAATGGTTTGTACTTTCCCTGTATAAGTGATATCTTATGAGAAGTGTCCTTTTCTGTGTGACTTATTTCACTTAGAATCGTCGTACCTAAATCCACTCATCATGCTGCTACTAGCCTTATGACATTGATTTCATGGCTGAGTGATATTCCATTGTACATAAGGACCACAACTTCTTCATCCATTTTTCTCTTTCCTGGGATATTGAAGGTGGAATGAAGTGGAGGTCCTTGGCAACAGAGCAGCCCTAAACTTTGGTGTGCTTGTGTCTTGCTGATTTTTAATTTTCCCAATTTATACCCCCATGCGTGGAAGTGCCCTATGCGCTCTAAGCTGTGTTTTTTAGATGTTTCAGGACACACCGTACCCTTCTCCAGAGTGGCTGTTGGCGATTTACATCCCGCCCATCAGCATAGCAAGGCTCCCATTTCTCCATGGCCTGTCCTGCATTTCTGGTTTTGACACTTTTCTCAGCATGGCCCTTTTGACCGATGGGAAGCGAGACTTCTTTGTAGCACTGATTTGCCTTTCCAGGTTGCTTGGTTGGCCAAAAAGGGCGTATGCGTTTTTTCCTGAATATATTCAGGCAAAAACGCATACGCCCTTTTTGGCCAAGGGCCTCATTGTCAACGTTTTGCTGCTTTTCATGTGCTTTAAAGGCGATTCGAATCTACCTCCTGAAATCTGTTTCCTGCAATTCTGCCTTGATTTCAAACCCTCTTCTTTGCCTTCCCTCAATATATTTGTGGACGAGAGTTATCATTTATAACTCTGCAGGTTTGTGAATTGCAGTGCCCTGAAGCTCCATTTTACAACTCGCTTTTTGGGAGCTGGCCGTAAAAGCGCAGGATGGCTTCAGGCCCTGTTCTGGTTCCGGGGGGCAGGCTGAGCCTGTGGTTAATTCTTCTCCCTGATGGGAAAATAGAGTGACCTGTGCCTGTCCCAACACCAAGAGCTAGTCTCTCATTGGTTCCCCATCTTCCCATTCATCCTCAGGACAAATTGCAACCTGTACGGAACAGGAGGTTAAAGATGCTGTTGCTCCAAGTAGGGAGATTGCTAGTAAAGTGGCTGGAATGGCGAACCCGAGCACAAGGAGATGAGAAATGATGTGCGTTTTAGAAACCTTTCCCCATCACACGGTGTACCATCTTCTGGGTTTCTCATGCATGTTTTCGATGTAGGAAGATGCCCTTGAACATCGAGATTTGGGACCCATGGGATGGGTACCACGCAGTATTACTTTAAAGGGTCTGCGTTTGCTCACCCAACCTCACCAAACCGCTCAGCCCCAAGAGTGTCCACCCTTATGTCTCATCCAGCTGTGGGTCTAGATATGGTCAATCCAGGTTCCATCACAGCCCCTGAACGAATTGTGTAAGAATTTCTCTCTCTTTCACTGTCTTTGTTTCATGGGTTTTTAAAAGTAATTTATTTTTATAATGGGGTTTAGCTGCTTTTCACTGCTGTGTTTATGCCGCTTTACACCCACTTGACACTAACAGAGAGATTTCAGTACATAGGTTTTAAGATTATTACTACTCAGATATATCCTTGTGTGGTGAATAGGGGGTGTTGAGTCCAGTTCTCTGAGCAAGGAGTCGGTCTTGTCTATTACATATTGGGTTTATGGAACGGTATCTCAGCTAATTTGAAACCCTTGTTTTATGTATCACCCCACCTCACCTTCCCTGATAAGCAGCCATAGTGTGTTTTCTGCATGTGTGACTCTGTTCTGTTTTGTATTTCAGTTCAAGTGTAATGGTTTTTACTTTCCCTGTATAAGTGATATCTTATGAGAAGTGACCTTTTCTGTGTGACTTATTTCACTTAGAATCGTCGTACCTAAATCCACTCATCATGCTGCTACTAGCCTTATGACATTGATTTCATGGCTGAGTGATATTCCATTGTACATAAGGACCACAACTTCTTTATCCATTTTTCTCTTTCCTGGGATATTGAAGGTGGAATGAAGTGGAGGTCCTTGGCAACAGAGCAGCCCTAAACTTTGGTGTGCTTGTGTCTTGCTGATTTTTAATTTTCCCAATTTATACCCCATGCGTGGGAGTGCCCTATGCGCTCTAAGCTGTGTTTTTTAGATGTTTCAGGACACACCGTACCCTTCTCCAGAGTGGCTGTTGGCGATTTACATCCCGCCCATCAGCATAGCAAGGCTCCCATTTCTCCATGGCCTGTCCTGCATTTCTGGTTTTGACACTTTTCTCAGCATGGCCCATTTGACCGATGGGAAGCGAGACTTCTTTGTAGCACTGATTTGCCTTTCCAGGTTGCTTGGTTGGCCAAAAAGGGCGTATGCGTTTTTTCCTGAATATATTCAGGAAAAAACGCATATGCCCTTTTTGGCCAAGGGCCTCATTGTCAACGTTTTGCTGCTTTTCATGTGCTTTAAAGGCGATTCGAATCTACCTCCTGAAATCTGTTTCCTGCAATTCTGCCTTGATTTCAAACCCTCTTCTTTGCCTTCCCTCAATATATTTGTGGACGAGAGTTATCATTTATAACTCTGCAGGTTTGTGAATTGCAGTGCCCTGAAGCTCCATTTTACAACTCGCTTTTTGGGAGCTGGCCGTAAAAGCGCAGGATGGCTTCAGGCCCTGTTCTGGTTCCGGGGGGCAGGCTGAGCCTGTGGTTAATTCTTCTCCCTGATGGGAAAATAGAGTGACCTGTGCCTGTCCCAACACCAAGAGCTAGTCTCTCATTGGTTCCCCATCTTCCCATTCATCCTCAGGACAAATTGCAACCTGTACGGAACAGGAGGTTAAAGATGATGTTGCTCCAAGTAGGGAGAGTGCTAGTAAAGTGACTGGAATGGCGAACCCGAGCACAAGGAGATGAGAAATGATGTGCGTTTTAGAAACCTTTCCCCATCACACGGTGTACCATCTTCTGGGTTTCTCATGCATGTTTTCGATGTAGGAAGATGCCCTTGAACCTGGAGATTTGGTACCCATGGGATGGGTACCACACAGTATTACTTTAAAGGGTCTGCGTTTGCTCACCCAACCTCACCAAACCTCTCAGCCCCAAGAGTGTCCACCCTTATGTCTCATCCAGCTGTGGGTCTAGATATGGTCAATCCGGGTTGCATCACAGCCCATGAACGAATTGTGTAAGAATTTCTCTCTCTTTCTCTGTCTTTGTTTCATGGGTTTTAAAAAGTAATTTATGTTTATAATGGGGTTTAGCTGCTTTTCACTGCTGTGTTTATGCCGCTTTACACCCACTTGACACACTAACAGAGAGATTTCAATACATAGGTTTTAAGATTATTACTAGTCAGATATATCCTTGTGTGGTGAATAGGGGGTGTTGAGTCCAGGTCTCTGAGCAAGGAGTCGGTCTTGTCTATTACATATTGGGTTTATGGAACGGTATCTCAGCTAATTTGAAACCCTTGTTTTATGTATCACCCCACCTCACCTTCCCTGATAAGCAGCCATAGTGTGTTTTCTGCATGTGTGACTCTGTTCTGTTTTGTATTTCAGTTCAAGTGTAATGGTTTTTACTTTCCCTGTATAAGTGATATCTTATGAGAAGTGACCTTTTCTGTGTGACTTATTTCACTTAGAATCGTCGTACCTAAATCCACTCATCATGCTGCTACTAGCCTTATGACATTGATTTCATGGCTGAGTGATATTCCATTGTACATAAGGACCACAACTTCTTCATCCATTTTTCTCTTTCCTGGGATATTGAAGGTGGAATGAAGTGGAGGTCCTTGGCAACAGAGCAGCCCTAAACTTTGGTGTGCTTGTGTCTTGCTGATTTTTAATTTTCCCAATTTATACCCCATGCGTGGGAGTGCCCTATGCGCTCTAAGCTGTGTTTTTTAGATGTTTCAGGACACACCGTACCCTTCTCCAGAGTGGCTGTTGGCGATTTACATCCCGCCCATCAGCATAGCAAGGCTCCCATTTCTCCATGGCCTGTCCTGCATTTCTGGTTTTGACACTTTTCTCAGCATGGCCCTTTTGACCGATGGGAAGCGAGACTTCTTTGTAGCACTGATTTGCCTTTCCAGGTTGCTTGGTTGGCCAAAAAGGGCGTATGCGTTTTTTCCTGAATATATTCAGGAAAAAACGCATACGCCCTTTTTGGCCAAGGGCCTCATTGTCAACGTTTTGCTGCTTTTCATGTGCTTTAAAGGCGATTCGAATCTACCTCCTGAAATCTGTTTCCTGCAATTCTGCCTTGATTTCAAACCCTCTTCTTTGCCTTCCCTCAATATATTTGTGGACGAGAGTTATCATTTATAACTCTGCAGGTTTGTGAATTGCAGTGCCCTGAAGCTCCATTTTACAACTCGCTTTTTGGGAGCTGGCCGTAAAAGCGCAGGATGGCTTCAGGCCCTGTTCTGGTTCCGGGGGGCAGGCTGAGCCTGTGGTTAATTCTTCTCCCTGATGGGAAAATAGAGTGACCTGTGCCTGTCCCAACACCAAGAGCTAGTATCTCATTGGTTCCCCATCTTCCCATTCATCCTCAGGACAAATTGCAACCTGTACGGAACAGGAGGTTAAAGATGCTGTTGCTCCAAGTAGGGAGATTGCTAGTAAAGTGGCTGGAATGGCGAACCCGAGCACAAGGAGATGAGAAATGATGTGCGTTTTAGAAACCTTTCCCCATCACACGGTGTACCATCTTCTGGGTTTCTCATGCATGTTTTCGATGTAGGAAGATGCCCTTGAACCTCGAGATTTGGGACCCATGGGATGGGTACCATGCAGTATTACTTTAAAGGGTCTGCGTTTGCTCACCCAACCTCACCAAACCGCTCAGCCCCAAGAGTGTCCACCCTTATGTCTCATCCAGCTGTGGGTCTAGATATGGTCAATCCAGGTTCCATCACAGCCCCTGAACGAATTGTGTAAGAATTTCTCTCTCTTTCACTGTCTTTGTTTCATGGGTTTTTAAAAGTAATTTATTTTTATAATGGGGTTTAGCTGCTTTTCACTGCTGTGTTTATGCCGCTTTACACCCACTTGACACTAACAGAGAGATTTCAATACATAGGTTTTAAGATTATTACTACTCAGATATATCCTTGTGTGGTGAATAGGGGGTGTTGAGTCCAGTTCTCTGAGCAAGGAGTCGGTCTTGTCTATTACATATTGGGTTTATGGAACGGTATCTCAGCTAATTTGAAACCCTTGTTTTATGTATCACCCCACCTCACCTTCCCTGATAAGCAGCCATAGTGTGTTTTCTGCATGTGTGACTCTGTTCTGTTTTGTATTTCAGTTCAAGTGTAATGGTTTTTACTTTCCCTGTATAAGTGATATCTTATGAGAAGTGACCTTTTCTGTGTGACTTATTTCACTTAGAATCGTCGTACCTAAATCCACTCATCATGCTGCTACTAGCCTTATGACATTGATTTCATGGCTGAGTGATATTCAATTGTACATAAGGACCACAACTTCTTTATCCATTTTTCTCTTTCCTGGGATATTGAAGGTGGAATGAAGTGGAGGTCCTTGGCAACAGAGCAGCCCTAAACTTTGTTGTGCTTGTGTCTTGCTGATTTTTAATTTTCCCAATTTATACTCCCATGCGTGGAAGTGCCCTATGCGCTCTAAACTGTGTTTTTTAGATATTTCAGGACACACCATACCTTCTCCAGAGTGGCTTTTGGCAATTTACATCCCGCCCATCAGCATAGCAAGGCTCCCATTTCTCCATGTCCTGTCCTGCATTTCTGGTTTTGACACTTTTCTCAGCATGGCCCTTTTGACCGATGGGAAGCGAGACTGCTTTGTAGCACTGATTTGCCTTTCCAGGTTGCTTGGTTGGCCAAAAAGGGCGTATGCGTTTTTTCCTGAATATATTCAGGCAAAAACGCATACGCCCTTTTTGGCCAAGGGCCTCATTGTCAACGTTTTGCTGCTTTTCATGTGCTTTAAAGGCGATTCGAATCTACCTCCTGAAATCTGTTTCCTGCAATTCTGCCTTGATTTCAAACCCTCTTCTTTGCCTTCCCTCAATATATTTGTGGACGAGAGTTATCATTTATAACTCTGCAGGTTTGTGAATTGCAGTGCCCTGAAGCTCCATTTTACAACTCGCTTTTTGGGAGCTGGACGTAAAAGCTCAGGATGGCTTCAGGCCCTGTTCTGGTTCCGGGGGGCAGGCTGAGCCTGTGGTTAATTCTTCTCCCTGATGGGAAAATAGAGTGACCTGTGCCTGTCCCAACACCAAGAGCTAGTCTCTCATTGGTTCCCCATCTTCCCATTCATCCTCAGGACAAATTGCAACCTGTACGGAACAGGAGGTTAAAGATGCTGTTGCTCCAAGTAGGGAGATTGCTAGTAAAGTGGCTGGAATGGCGAACCCGAGCACAAGGAGATGAGAAATGATGTGCGTTTTAGAAACCTTTCCCCATCACACGGTGTACCATCTTCTGGGTTTCTCATGCATGTTTTCGATGTAGGAAGATGCCCTTGAACCTCGAGATTTGGGACCCATGGGATGGGTACCATGCAGTATTACTTTAAAGGGTCTGCGTTTGCTCACCCAACCTCACCAAACCGCTCAGCCCCAAGAGTGTCCACCCTTATGTCTCATCCAGCTGTGGGTCTAGATATGGTCAATCCAGGTTCCATCACAGCCCCTGAACGAATTGTGTAAGAATTTCTCTCTCTTTCACTGTCTTTATTTCATGGGTTTTTAAAAGTAATTTATTTTTATAATGGGGTTTAGCTGCTTTTCACTGCTGTGTTTATGCCGCTTTACACCCACTTGACACTAACAGAGAGATTTCAGTACATAGGTTTTAAGATTATTACTACTCAGATATATCCTTGTGTGGTGAATAGGGGGTGTTGAGTCCAGTTCTCTGAGCAAGGAGTCGGTCTTGTCTATTACATATTGGGTTTATGGAACGGTATCTCAGCTAATTTGAAACCCTTGTTTTATGTATTACCCCACCTCACCTTTCCTGTTAAGCAGCCATAGTGTGTTTTCTGCATGTGTGACTCTGTTCTGTTTTGTAATTCAGTTCAAGTGTAATGGTTTGTACTTTCCTTGTATAAGTGATATCTTATGAGAAGTGTCCTTTTCTGTGTGACTTATTTCACTTAGAATTGTCGTACCTAAATCCACTCATCATGCTGCTACTAGCCTTATGACATTGATTTCATGGCTGAGTGATATTCCATTGTACATAAGGACCACAACTTCTTCATCCATTTTTCTCTTTCCTGGGATATTGAAGGTGGAATGAAGTGGAGGTCCTTGGCAACAGAGCAGCCCTAAACTTTGGTGTGCTTGTGTCTTGCTGATTTTTAATTTTCCCAATTTATACCCCCATGCGTGGAAGTGCCCTATGCGCTCTAAGCTGTGTTTTTTAGATGTTTCAGGACACACCGTACCCTTCTCCAGAGTGGCTGTTGGCGATTTACATCCCGCCCATCAGCATAGCAAGGCTCCCATTTCTCCATGGCCTGTCCTGCATTTCTGGTTTTGACACTTTTCTCAGCATGGCCCTTTTGACCGATGGGAAGCGAGACTTCTTTGTAGCACTGATTTGCCTTTCCAGGTTGCTTGGTTGGCCAAAAAGGGCGTATGCGTTTTTTCCTGAATATATTCAGGAAAAAACGCATACGCCCTTTTTGGCCAAGGGCCTCATTGTCAACGTTTTGCTGCTTTTCATGTGCTTTAAAGGCGATTCGAATCTACCTCCTGAAATCTGTTTCCTGCAATTCTGCCTTGATTTCAAACCCTCTTCTTTGCCTTCCCTCAATATATTTGTGGACGAGAGTTATCATTTATAACTCTGCAGGTTTGTGAATTGCAGTGCCCTGAAGCTCCATTTTACAACTCGCTTTTTGGGAGCTGGCCGTAAAAGCGCAGGATGGCTTCAGGCCCTGTTCTGGTTCCGGGGGGCAGGCTGAGCCTGTGGTTAATTCTTCTCCCTGATGGGAAAATAGAGTGACCTCTGCCTGTCCCAACACCAAGAGCTAGTCTCTCATTGGTTCCCCATCTTCCCATTCATCCTCAGGACAAATTGCAACCTGTACGGAACAGGAGGTTAAAGATGCTGTTGCTCCAAGTAGGGAGATTGCTAGTAAAGTGGCTGGAATGGCGAACCCGAGCACAAGGAGATGAGAAATGATGTGCGTTTTAGAAACCTTTCCCCATCACACGGTGTACCATCTTCTGGGTTTCTCATGCATGTTTTCGATGTAGGAAGATGCCCTTGAACCTCGAGATTTGGGACCCATGGGATGGGTACCATGCAGTATTACTTTAAAGGGTCTGCGTTTGCTCACACAACCTCACCAAACCGCTCAGCCCCAAGAGTGTCCACCCTTATGTCTCATCCAGCTGTGGGTCTAGATATGGTCAATCCAGGTTCCATCACAGCCCCTGAACGAATTGTGTAAGAATTTCTCTCTCTTTCACTGTCTTTGTTTCATGGGTTTTTAAAAGTAATTTATTTTTATAATGGGGTTTAGCTGCTTTTCACTGCTGTGTTTATGCCGCTTTACACCCACTTGACACTAACATAGAGATTTCAATACATAGGTTTTAAGATTATTACTACTCAGATATATCCTTGTGTGGTGAATAGGGGGTGTTGAGTCCAGTTCTCTGAGCAAGGAGTCGGTCTTGTCTATTACATATTGGGTTTATGGAAGGGTATCTCAGCTAATTTGAAACCCTTGTTTTATGTATTACCCCACCTCACCTTTCCTGTTAAGCAGCCATAGTGTGTTTTCTGCATGTGTGACTCTGTTCTGTTTTGTAATTCAGTTCAAGTGTAATGGTTTGTACTTTCCCTGTATAAGTGATATCTTATGAGAAGTGTCCTTTTCTGTGTGACTTATTTCACTTAGAATCGTCGTACCTAAATCCACTCATCATGCTGCTACTAGCCTTATGACATTGATTTCATGGCTGAGTGATATTCCATTGTACATATGGACCACAACTTCTTCATCCATTTTTCTATTTCCTGGGATATTGAAGGTGGAATGAAGTGGAGGTCCTTGGCAACAGAGCAGCCCTAAACTTTGGTGTGCTTGTGTCTTGCTGATTTTTAATTTTCCCAATTTATACCCCCATGCGTGGAAGTGCCCTATGCGCTCTAAGCTGTGTTTTTTAGATGTTTCAGGACACACCGTACCCTTCTCCAGAGTGGCTGTTGGCGATTTACATCCCGCCCATCAGCATAGCAAGGCTCCCATTTCTCCATGGCCTGTCCTGCATTTCTGGTTTTGACACTTTTCTCAGCATGGCCCTTTTGACCGATGGGAAGCGAGACTGCTTTGTAGCACTGATTTGCCTTTCCAGGTTGCTTGGTTGGCCAAAAAGGGCGTATGCGTTTTTTCCTGAATATATTCAGGCAAAAACGCATACGCCCTTTTTGGCCAAGGGCCTCATTGTCAACGTTTTGCTGCTTTTCATGTGCTTTAAAGGCGATTCGAATCTACCTCCTGAAATCTGTTTCCTGCAATTCTGCCTTGATTTCAAACCCTCTTCTTTGCCTTCCCTCAATATATTTGTGGACGAGAGTTATCATTTATAACTCTGCAGGTTTGTGAATTGCAGTGCCCTGAAGCTCCATTTTACAACTCGCTTTTTGGGAGCTGGCCGTAAAAGCGCAGGATGGCTTCAGGCCCTGTTCTGGTTCCGGGGGGCAGGCTGAGCCTGTGGATATTTCTTCTCCCTGATGGGAAAATAGAGTGACCTTTGCCTGTCCCAACACCAAGAGCTAGTCTCTCATTGGTTCCCCATCTTCCCATTCATCCTCAGGACAAATTGCAACCTGTACGGAACAGGAGGTTAAAGATGCTGTTGCTCCAAGTAGGGAGATTGCTAGTAAAGTGACTGGAATGGCGAACCCGAGCACAAGGAGATGAGAAATGATGTGCGTTTTAGAAACCTTTCCCCATCACACGGTGTACCATCTTCTGGGTTTCTCATGCATGTTTTCGATGTAGGAAGATGCCCTTGAACCTGGAGATTTGGTACCCATGGGATGGGTACCACACGGTATTACTTTAAAGGGTCTGCGTTTGCTCACCCAACCTCACCAAACCTCTCAGCCCCAAGAGTGTCCAACCTTATGTCTCATCCAGCTGTGGGTCTAGATATGGTCAATCCGGGTTGCATCACAGCCCATGAACGAATTGTGTAAGAATTTCTCTCTCTTTCTCTGTCTTTGTTTCATGGGTTTTAAAAAGTAATTTATGTTTATAATGGGGTTTAGCTGCTTTTCACTGCTGTGTTTATGCCGCTTTACACCCACTTGACACACTAACAGAGAGATTTCAATACATAGGTTTTAAGATTATTACTAGTCAGATATATCCTTGTGTGGTGAATAGGGGGTGTTGAGTCCAGGTCTCTGAGCAAGGAGTCGGTCTTGTCTATTACATATTGGGTTTATGGAACGGTATCTCAGCTAATTTGAAACCCTTGTTTTATGTATCACCCCACCTCACCTTCCCTGATAAGCAGCCATAGTGTGTTTTCTGCATGTGTGACTCTGTTCTGTTTTGTATTTCAGTTCAAGTGTAATGGTTTTTACTTTCCCTGTATAAGTGATATCTTATGAGAAGTGACCTTTTCTGTGTGACTTATTTCACTTAGAATCGTCGTACCTAAATCCACTCATCATGCTGCTACTAGCCTTATGACATTGATTTCATGGCTGAGTGATATTCCATTGTACATAAGGACCACAACTTCTTTATCCATTTTTCTCTTTCCTGGGATATTGAAGGTGGAATGAAGTGGAGGTCCTTGGCAACAGAGCAGCCCTAAACTTTGGTGTGCTTGTGTCTTGCTGATTTTTAATTTTCCCAATTTATACCCCATGCGTGGAAGTGCCCTATGCGCTCTAAGCTGTGTTTTTTAGATGTTTCAGGACACACCGTACCCTTCTCCAGAGTGGCTGTTGGCGATTTACATCCCGCCCATCAGCATAGCAAGGCTCCCATTTCTCCATGGCCTGTCCTGCATTTCTGGTTTTGACACTTTTCTCAGCATGGCCCTTTTGACCGATGGGAAGCGAGACTTCTTTGTAGCACTGATTTGCCTTTCCAGGTTGCTTGGTTGGCCAAAAAGGGCGTATGCGTTTTTTCCTGAATATATTCAGGAAAAAACGCATACGCCCTTTTTGGCCAAGGGCCTCATTGTCAACGTTTTGCTGCTTTTCATGTGCTTTAAAGGCGATTCGAATCTACCTCCTGAAATCTGTTTCCTGCAATTCTGCCTTGATTTCAAACCCTCTTCTTTGCCTTCCCTCAATATATTTGTGGACGAGAGTTATCATTTATAACTCTGCAGCTTTGTGAATTGCAGTGCCCTGAAGCTCCATTTTACAACTCGCTTTTTGGGAGCTGGCCGTAAAAGCGCAGGATGGCTTCAGGCCCTGTTCTGGTTCCGGGGGGCAGGCTGAGCCTGTGGTTAATTCTTCTCCCTGATGGGAAAATAGAGTGACCTGTGCCTGTCCCAACACCAAGAGCTAGTATCTCATTGGTTCCCCATCTTCCCATTCATCCTCAGGACAAATTGCAACCTGTACGGAACAGGAGGTTAAAGATGCTGTTGCTCCAAGTAGGGAGATTGCTAGTAAAGTGGCTGGAATGGCGAACCCGAGCACAAGGAGATGAGAAATGATGTGCGTTTTAGAAACCTTTCCCCATCACACGGTGTACCATCTTCTGGGTTTCTCATGCATGTTTTCGATGTAGGAAGATGCCCTTGAACCTCGAGATTTGGGACCCATGGGATGGGTACCATGCAGTATTACTTTAAAGGGTCTGCGTTTGCTCACCCAACCTCACCAAACCGCTCAGCCCCAAGAGTGTCCACCCTTATGTCTCATCCAGCTGTGGGTCTAGATATGGTCAATCCAGGTTCCATCACAGCCCCTGAACGAATTGTGTAAGAATTTCTCTCTCTTTCACTGTCTTTGTTTCATGGGTTTTTAAAAGTAATTTATTTTTATAATGGGGTTTAGCTGCTTTTCACTGCTGTGTTTATGCCGCTTTACACCCACTTGACACTAACAGAGAGATTTCAGTACATAGGTTTTAAGATTATTACTACTCAGATATATCCTTGTGTGGTGAATAGGGGGTGTTGAGTCCAGTTCTCTGAGCAAGGAGTCGGTCTTGTCTATTACATATTGGGTTTATGGAACGGTATCTCAGCTAATTTGAAACCCTTGTTTTATGTATTACCCCACCTCACCTTTCCTGTTAAGCAGCCATAGTGTGTTTTCTGCATGTGTGACTCTGTTCTGTTTTGTAATTCAGTTCAAGTGTAATGGTTTGTACTTTCCCTGTATAAGTGATATCTTATGAGAAGTGTCCTTTTCTGTGTGACTTATTTCACTTAGAATCGTCGTACCTAAATCCACTCATCATGCTGCTACTAGCCTTATGACATTGATTTCATGGCTGAGTGATATTCCATTGTACATAAGGACCACAACTTCTTCATCCATTTTTCTATTTCCTGGGATATTGAAGGTGGAATGAAGTGGAGGTCCTTGGCAACAGAGCAGCCCTAAACTTTGGTGTGCTTGTGTCTTGCTGATTTTTAATTTTCCCAATTTATACCCCCATGCGTGGAAGTGCCCTATGCGCTCTAAGCTGTGTTTTTTAGATGTTTCAGGACACACCGTACCCTTCTCCAGAGTGGCTGTTGGCGATTTACATCCCGCCCATCAGCATAGCAAGGCTCCCATTTCTCCATGGCCTGTCCTGCATTTCTGGTTTTGACACTTTTCTCAGCATGGCCCTTTTGACCGATGGGAAGCGAGACTGCTTTGTAGCACTGATTTGCCTTTCCAGGTTGCTTGGTTGGCCAAAAAGGGCGTATGCGTTTTTTCCTGAATATATTCAGGCAAAAACGCATACGCCCTTTTTGGCCAAGGGCCTCATTGTCAACGTTTTGCTGCTTTTCATGTGCTTTAAAGGCGATTCGAATCTACCTCCTGAAATCTGTTTCCTGCAATTCTGCCTTGATTTCAAACCCTCTTCTTTGCCTTCCCTCAATATATTTGTGGACGAGAGTTATCATTTATAACTCTGCAGGTTTGTGAATTGCAGTGCCCTGAAGCTCCATTTTACAACTCGCTTTTTGGGAGCTGGCCGTAAAAGCGCAGGATGGCTTCAGGCCCTGTTCTGGTTCCGGGGGGCAGGCTGAGCCTGTGGATATTTCTTCTCCCTGATGGGAAAATAGAGTGACCTTTGCCTGTCCCAACACCAAGAGCTAGTCTCTCATTGGTTCCCTGTCTTCCCGTTCATCCTCAGGAAAAATTGCAACCTGTACGGAACAGGAGGTTAAAGGTGCTGATACTCCAAGTAGGGAGATTGCTAGTAAAGTGGCTGGAATGGCAAACCCGAGCTCAAGGAGATGACAAATGAGGTGCGTTTTAGAAAGCTTTCCCCATCACACGGTGTACCATCTTCTGGGTTTCTCATGCATGTTTTCGATGTAGGAAGATGCCCTTGAACCTGGAGATTTGGGACCCATGGGATGGGTACGACACAGTATTACTTTAAAGGGTCTGTGTTTGCTCACCCAACCTCACCAAACCTCTCAGCCCCAAGAGTGTCCACCCTTATGTCTCATCCAGCTGTGGGTCTAGATATGGTCAATCCGGGTTGCATCACAGCCCATGAACGAATTGTGTAAGAATTTCTCTCTCTTTCTCTGTCTTTGTTTCATGGGTTTTAAAAAGTAATTTATGTTTATAATGGGGTTTAGCTGCTTTTCACTGCTGTGTTTATGCCGCTTTACACCCACTTGACACACTAACAGAGAGATTTCAATACATAGGTTTTAAGATTATTACTAGTCAGATATATCCTTGTGTGGTGAATAGGGGGTGTTGAGTCCAGGTCTCTGAGCAAGGAGTCGGTCTTGTCTATTACATATTGGGTTTATGGAACGGTATCTCAGCTAATTTGAAACCCTTGTTTTATGTATCACCCCACCTCACCTTCCCTGATAAGCAGCCATAGTGTGTTTTCTGCATGTGTGACTCTGTTCTGTTTTGTATTTCAGTTCAAGTGTAATGGTTTTTACTCTCCCTGTATAAGTGATATCTTATGAGAAGTGACCTTTTCTGTGTGACTTATTTCACTTAGAATCGTCGTACCTAAATCCACTCATCATGCTGCTACTAGCCTTATGACATTGATTTCATGGCTGAGTGATATTCCATTGTACATAAGGACCACAACTTCTTTATCGATTTTTCTCTTTCCTGGGATATTTAAGTTGGAATGAAGTGGAGGTCCTTGGCAACAGAGCAGCCCTAAACTTTGGTGTGCTTGTGTCTTGCTGATTTTTAATTTTCCCAATTTATACCCCCATGCGTGGAAGTGCCCTATGCGCTCTAAACTGTGTTTTTTAGATATTTCAGGACACACCATACCTTCTCCAGAGTGGCTTTTGGCAGTTTACATCCCGCCCATCAGCATAGCAAGGCTCCCATTTCTCCATGTCCTGTCCTGCATTTCTGGTTTTGACACTTTTCTCAGCATGGCCCTTTTGACCGATGGGAAGCGAGACTTCTTTGTAGCACTGATTTGCCTTTCCAGGTTGCTTGGTTGGCCAAAAAGGGCGTATGCGTTTTTTCCTGAATATATTCAGGAAAAAACGCATATGCCCTTTTTGGCCAAGGGCCTCATTGTCAACGTTTTGCTGCTTTTCATGTGCTTTAAAGGCGATTCGAATCTACCTCCTGAAATCTGTTTCCTGCAATTCTGCCTTGATTTCAAACCCTCTTCTTTGCCTTCCCTCAATATATTTGTGGACGAGAGTTATCATTTATAACTCTGCAGGTTTGTGAATTGCAGTGCCCTGAAGCTCCATTTTACAACTCGCTTTTTGGGAGCTGGCCGTAAAAGCGCAGGATGGCTTCAGGCCCTGTTCTGGTTCCGGGGGGCAGGCTGAGCCTGTGGTTAATTCTTCTCCCTGATGGGAAAATAGAGTGACCTGTGCCTGTCCCAACACCAAGAGCTAGTCTCTCATTGGTTCCCCATCTTCCCATTCATCCTCAGGACAAATTGCAACCTGTACGGAACAGGAGGTTAAAGATGATGTTGCTCCAAGTAGGGAGAGTGCTAGTAAAGTGACTGGAATGGCGAACCCGAGCACAAGGAGATGAGAAATGATGTGCGTTTTAGAAACCTTTCCCCATCACACGGTGTACCATCTTCTGGGTTTCTCATGCATGTTTTCGATGTAGGAAGATGCCCTTGAACCTGGAGATTTGGTACCCATGGGATGGGTACCACACAGTATTACTTTAAAGGGTCTGCGTTTGCTCACCCAACCTCACCAAACCTCTCAGCCCCAAGAGTGTCCACCCTTATGTCTCATCCAGCTGTGGGTCTAGATATGGTCAATCCGGGTTGCATCACAGCCCATGAACGAATTGTGTAAGAATTTCTCTCTCTTTCTCTGTCTTTGTTTCATGGGTTTTAAAAAGTAATTTATGTTTATAATGGGGTTTAGCTGCTTTTCACTGCTGTGTTTATGCCGCTTTACACCCACTTGACACACTAACAGAGAGATTTCAATACATAGGTTTTAAGATTATTACTAGTCAGATATATCCTTGTGTGGTGAATAGGGGGTGTTGAGTCCAGGTCTCTGAGCAAGGAGTCGGTCTTGTCTATTACATATTGGGTTTATGGAACGGTATCTCAGCTAATTTGAAACCCTTGTTTTATGTATCACCCCACCTCACCTTCCCTGATAAGCAGCCATAGTGTGTTTTCTGCATGTGTGACTCTGTTCTGTTTTGTATTTCAGTTCAAGTGTAATGGTTTTTACTTTCCCTGTATAAGTGATATCTTATGAGAAGTGACCTTTTCTGTGTGACTTATTTCACTTAGAATCGTCGTACCTAAATCCACTCATCATGCTGCTACTAGCCTTATGACATTGATTTCATGGCTGAGTGATATTCCATTGTACATAAGGACCACAACTTCTTCATCCATTTTTCTCTTTCCTGGGATATTGAAGGTGGAATGAAGTGGAGGTCCTTGGCAACAGAGCAGCCCTAAACTTTGGTGTGCTTGTGTCTTGCTGATTTTTAATTTTCCCAATTTATACCCCATGCGTGGGAGTGCCCTATGCGCTCTAAGCTGTGTTTTTTAGATGTTTCAGGACACACCGTACCCTTCTCCAGAGTGGCTGTTGGCGATTTACATCCCGCCCATCAGCATAGCAAGGCTCCCATTTCTCTATGGCCTGTCCTGCATTTCTGGTTTTGACACTTTTCTCAGCATGGCCCTTTTGACCGATGGGAAGCGAGACTTCTTTGTAGCACTGATTTGCCTTTCCAGGTTGCTTGGTTGGCCAAAAAGGGCGTATGCGTTTTTTCCTGAATATATTCAGGAAAAAACGCATACGCCCTTTTTGGCCAAGGGCCTCATTGTCAACGTTTTGCTGCTTTTCATGTGCTTTAAAGGCGATTCGAATCTACCTCCTGAAATCTGTTTCCTGCAATTCTGCCTTGATTTCAAACCCTCTTCTTTGCCTTCCCTCAATATATTTGTGGACGAGAGTTATCATTTATAACTCTGCAGGTTTGTGAATTGCAGTGCCCTGAAGCTCCATTTTACAACTCGCTTTTTGGGAGCTGGCCGTAAAAGCGCAGGATGGCTTCAGGCCCTGTTCTGGTTCCGGGGGGCAGGCTGAGCCTGTGGTTAATTCTTCTCCCTGATGGGAAAATAGAGTGACCTGTGCCTGTCCCAACACCAAGAGCTAGTCTCTCATTGGTTCCCCATCTTCCCATTCATCCTCAGGACAAATTGCAACCTGTACGGAACAGGAGGTTAAAGATGCTGTTGCTCCAAGTAGGGAGATTGCTAGTAAAGTGACTGGAATGGCGAACCCGAGCACAAGGAGATGAGAAATGATGTGCGTTTTAGAAACCTTTCCCCATCACACGGTGTACCATCTTCTGGGTTTCTCATGCATGTTTTCGATGTAGGAAGATGCCCTTGAACCTGGAGATTTGGTACCCATGGGATGGGTACCACACAGTATTACTTTAAAGGGTCTGCGTTTGCTCACCCAACCTCACCAAACCTCTCAGCCCCAAGAGTGTCCAACCTTATGTCTCATCCAGCTGTGGGTCTAGATATGGTCAATCCGGGTTGCATCACAGCCCATGAACGAATTGTGTAAGAATTTCTCTCTCTTTCTCTGTCTTTGTTTCATGGGTTTTAAAAAGTAATTTATGTTTATAATGGGGTTTAGCTGCTTTTCACTGCTGTGTTTATGCCGCTTTACACCCACTTGACACACTAACAGAGAGATTTCAATACATAGGTTTTAAGATTATTACTAGTCAGATATATCCTTGTGTGGTGAATAGGGGGTGTTGAGTCCAGGTCTCTGAGCAAGGAGTCGGTCTTGTCTATTACATATTGGGTTTATGGAACGGTATCTCAGCTAATTTGAAACCCTTGTTTTATGTATCACCCCACCTCACCTTCCCTGATAAGCAGCCATAGTGTGTTTTCTGCATGTGTGACTCTGTTCTGTTTTGTATTTCAGTTCAAGTGTAATGGTTTTTACTTTCCCTGTATAAGTGATATCTTATGAGAAGTGACCTTTTCTGTGTGACTTATTTCACTTAGAATCGTCGTACCTAAATCCACTCATCATGCTGCTACTAGCCTTATGACATTGATTTCATGGCTGAGTGATATTCCATTGTACATAAGGACCACAACTTCTTTATCCATTTTTCTCTTTCCTGGTATATTGAAGGTGGAATGAAGTGGAGGTCCTTGGCAACAGAGCAGCCCTAAACTTTGGTGTGCTTGTGTCTTGCTGATTTTTAATTTTCCCAATTTATACCCCATGCGTGGAAGTGCCCTATGCGCTCTAAGCTGTGTTTTTTAGATGTTTCAGGACACACCGTACCCTTCTCCAGAGTGGCTGTTGGCGATTTACATCCCGCCCATCAGCATAGCAAGGCTCCCATTTCTCCATGGCCTGTCCTGCATTTCTGGTTTTGACACTTTTCTCAGCATGGCCCTTTTGACCGATGGGAAGCGAGACTTCTTTGTAGCACTGATTTGCCTTTCCAGGTTGCTTGGTTGGCCAAAAAGGGCGTATGCGTTTTTTCCTGAATATATTCAGGAAAAAACGCATACGCCCTTTTTGGCCAAGGGCCTCATTGTCAACGTTTTGCTGCTTTTCATGTGCTTTAAAGGCGATTCGAATCTACCTCCTGAAATCTGTTTCCTGCAATTCTGCCTTGATTTCAAACCCTCTTCTTTGCCTTCCCTCAATATATTTGTGGACGAGAGTTATCATTTATAACTCTGCAGGTTTGTGAATTGCAGTGCCCTGAAGCTCCATTTTACAACTCGCTTTTTGGGAGCTGGCCGTAAAAGCGCAGGATGGCTTCAGGCCCTGTTCTGGTTCCGGGGGGCAGGCTGAGCCTGTGGTTAATTCTTCTCCCTGATGGGAAAATAGAGTGACCTGTGCCTGTCCCAACACCAAGAGCTAGTATCTCATTGGTTCCCCATCTTCCCATTCATCCTCAGGACAAATTGCAACCTGTACGGAACAGGAGGTTAAAGATGCTGTTGCTCCAAGTAGGGAGATTGCTAGTAAAGTGGCTGGAATGGCGAACCCGAGCACAAGGAGATGAGAAATGATGTGCGTTTTAGAAACCTTTCCCCATCACACGGTGTACCATCTTCTGGGTTTCTCATGCATGTTTTCGATGTAGGAAGATGCCCTTGAACCTCGAGATTTGGGACCCATGGGATGGGTACCATGCAGTATTACTTTAAAGGGTCTGCGTTTGCTCACCCAACCTCACCAAACCGCTCAGCCCCAAGAGTGTCCACCCTTATGTCTCATCCAGCTGTGGGTCTAGATATGGTCAATCCAGGTTCCATCACAGCCCCTGAACGAATTGTGTAAGAATTTCTCTCTCTTTCACTGTCTTTGTTTCATGGGTTTTTAAAAGTAATTTATTTTTATAATGGGGTTTAGCTGCTTTTCACTGCTGTGTTTATGCCGCTTTACACCCACTTGACACTAACAGAGAGATTTCAATACATAGGTTTTAAGATTATTACTACTCAGATATATCCTTGTGTGGTGAATAGGGGGTGTTGAGTCCAGTTCTCTGAGCAAGGAGTCGGTCTTGTCTATTACATATTGGGTTTATGGAACGGTATCTCAGCTAATTTGAAACCCTTGTTTTATGTATCACCCCACCTCACCTTCCCTGATAAGCAGCCATAGTGTGTTTTCTGCATGTGTGACTCTGTTCTGTTTTGTATTTCAGTTCAAGTGTAATGGTTTTTACTTTCCCTGTATAAGTGATATCTTATGAGAAGTGACCTTTTCTGTGTGACTTATTTCACTTAGAATCGTCGTACCTAAATCCACTCATCATGCTGCTACTAGCCTTATGACATTGATTTCATGGCTGAGTGATATTCAATTGTACATAAGGACCACAACTTCTTTATCCATTTTTCTCTTTCCTGGGATATTGAAGGTGGAATGAAGTGGAGGTCCTTGGCAACAGAGCAGCCCTAAACTTTGTTGTGCTTGTGTCTTGCTGATTTTTAATTTTCCCAATTTATACTCCCATGCGTGGAAGTGCCCTATGCGCTCTAAACTGTGTTTTTTAGATATTTCAGGACACACCATACCTTCTCCAGAGTGGCTTTTGGCAATTTACATCCCGCCCATCAGCATAGCAAGGCTCCCATTTCTCCATGTCCTGTCCTGCATTTCTGGTTTTGACACTTTTCTCAGCATGGCCCTTTTGACCGATGGGAAGCGAGACTGCTTTGTAGCACTGATTTGCCTTTCCAGGTTGCTTGGTTGGCCAAAAAGGGCGTATGCGTTTTTTCCTGAATATATTCAGGCAAAAACGCATACGCCCTTTTTGGCCAAGGGCCTCATTGTCAACGTTTTGCTGCTTTTCATGTGCTTTAAAGGCGATTCGAATCTACCTCCTGAAATCTGTTTCCTGCAATTCTGCCTTGATTTCAAACCCTCTTCTTTGCCTTCCCTCAATATATTTGTGGACGAGAGTTATCATTTATAACTCTGCAGGTTTGTGAATTGCAGTGCCCTGAAGCTCCATTTTACAACTCGCTTTTTGGGAGCTGGACGTAAAAGCTCAGGATGGCTTCAGGCCCTGTTCTGGTTCCGGGGGGCAGGCTGAGCCTGTGGTTAATTCTTCTCCCTGATGGGAAAATAGAGTGACCTGTGCCTGTCCCAACACCAAGAGCTAGTCTCTCATTGGTTCCCCATCTTCCCATTCATCCTCAGGACAAATTGCAACCTGTACGGAACAGGAGGTTAAAGATGCTGTTGCTCCAAGTAGGGAGATTGCTAGTAAAGTGGCTGGAATGGCGAACCCGAGCACAAGGAGATGAGAAATGATGTGCGTTTTAGAAACCTTTCCCCATCACACGGTGTACCATCTTCTGGGTTTCTCATGCATGTTTTCGATGTAGGAAGATGCCCTTGAACCTCGAGATTTGGGACCCATGGGATGGGTACCATGCAGTATTACTTTAAAGGGTCTGCGTTTGCTCACCCAACCTCACCAAACCGCTCAGCCCCAAGAGTGTCCACCCTTATGTCTCATCCAGCTGTGGGTCTAGATATGGTCAATCCAGGTTCCATCACAGCCCCTGAACGAATTGTGTAAGAATTTCTCTCTCTTTCACTGTCTTTATTTCATGGGTTTTTAAAAGTAATTTATTTTTATAATGGGGTTTAGCTGCTTTTCACTGCTGTGTTTATGCCGCTTTACACCCACTTGACACTAACAGAGAGATTTCAGTACATAGGTTTTAAGATTATTACTACTCAGATATATCCTTGTGTGGTGAATAGGGGGTGTTGAGTCCAGTTCTCTGAGCAAGGAGTCGGTCTTGTCTATTACATATTGGGTTTATGGAACGGTATCTCAGCTAATTTGAAACCCTTGTTTTATGTATTACCCCACCTCACCTTTCCTGTTAAGCAGCCATAGTGTGTTTTCTGCATGTGTGACTCTGTTCTGTTTTGTAATTCAGTTCAAGTGTAATGGTTTGTACTTTCCTTGTATAAGTGATATCTTATGAGAAGTGTCCTTTTCTGTGTGACTTATTTCACTTAGAATTGTCGTACCTAAATCCACTCATCATGCTGCTACTAGCCTTATGACATTGATTTCATGGCTGAGTGATATTCCATTGTACATAAGGACCACAACTTCTTCATCCATTTTTCTCTTTCCTGGGATATTGAAGGTGGAATGAAGTGGAGGTCCTTGGCAACAGAGCAGCCCTAAACTTTGGTGTGCTTGTGTCTTGCTGATTTTTAATTTTCCCAATTTATACCCCCATGCGTGGAAGTGCCCTATGCGCTCTAAGCTGTGTTTTTTAGATGTTTCAGGACACACCGTACCCTTCTCCAGAGTGGCTGTTGGCGATTTACATCCCGCCCATCAGCATAGCAAGGCTCCCATTTCTCCATGGCCTGTCCTGCATTTCTGGTTTTGACACTTTTCTCAGCATGGCCCTTTTGACCGATGGGAAGCGAGACTTCTTTGTAGCACTGATTTGCCTTTCCAGGTTGCTTGGTTGGCCAAAAAGGGCGTATGCGTTTTTTCCTGAATATATTCAGGAAAAAACGCATACGCCCTTTTTGGCCAAGGGCCTCATTGTCAACGTTTTGCTGCTTTTCATGTGCTTTAAAGGCGATTCGAATCTACCTCCTGAAATCTGTTTCCTGCAATTCTGCCTTGATTTCAAACCCTCTTCTTTGCCTTCCCTCAATATATTTGTGGACGAGAGTTATCATTTATAACTCTGCAGGTTTGTGAATTGCAGTGCCCTGAAGCTCCATTTTACAACTCGCTTTTTGGGAGCTGGCCGTAAAAGCGCAGGATGGCTTCAGGCCCTGTTCTGGTTCCGGGGGGCAGGCTGAGCCTGTGGTTAATTCTTCTCCCTGATGGGAAAATAGAGTGACCTCTGCCTGTCCCAACACCAAGAGCTAGTCTCTCATTGGTTCCCCATCTTCCCATTCATCCTCAGGACAAATTGCAACCTGTACGGAACAGGAGGTTAAAGATGCTGTTGCTCCAAGTAGGGAGATTGCTAGTAAAGTGGCTGGAATGGCGAACCCGAGCACAAGGAGATGAGAAATGATGTGCGTTTTAGAAACCTTTCCCCATCACACGGTGTACCATCTTCTGGGTTTCTCATGCATGTTTTCGATGTAGGAAGATGCCCTTGAACCTCGAGATTTGGGACCCATGGGATGGGTACCATGCAGTATTACTTTAAAGGGTCTGCGTTTGCTCACACAACCTCACCAAACCGCTCAGCCCCAAGAGTGTCCACCCTTATGTCTCATCCAGCTGTGGGTCTAGATATGGTCAATCCAGGTTCCATCACAGCCCCTGAACGAATTGTGTAAGAATTTCTCTCTCTTTCACTGTCTTTGTTTCATGGGTTTTTAAAAGTAATTTATTTTTATAATGGGGTTTAGCTGCTTTTCACTGCTGTGTTTATGCCGCTTTACACCCACTTGACACTAACATAGAGATTTCAATACATAGGTTTTAAGATTATTACTACTCAGATATATCCTTGTGTGGTGAATAGGGGGTGTTGAGTCCAGTTCTCTGAGCAAGGAGTCGGTCTTGTCTATTACATATTGGGTTTATGGAAGGGTATCTCAGCTAATTTGAAACCCTTGTTTTATGTATTACCCCACCTCACCTTTCCTGTTAAGCAGCCATAGTGTGTTTTCTGCATGTGTGACTCTGTTCTGTTTTGTAATTCAGTTCAAGTGTAATGGTTTGTACTTTCCCTGTATAAGTGATATCTTATGAGAAGTGTCCTTTTCTGTGTGACTTATTTCACTTAGAATCGTCGTACCTAAATCCACTCATCATGCTGCTACTAGCCTTATGACATTGATTTCATGGCTGAGTGATATTCCATTGTACATATGGACCACAACTTCTTCATCCATTTTTCTATTTCCTGGGATATTGAAGGTGGAATGAAGTGGAGGTCCTTGGCAACAGAGCAGCCCTAAACTTTGGTGTGCTTGTGTCTTGCTGATTTTTAATTTTCCCAATTTATACCCCCATGCGTGGAAGTGCCCTATGCGCTCTAAGCTGTGTTTTTTAGATGTTTCAGGACACACCGTACCCTTCTCCAGAGTGGCTGTTGGCGATTTACATCCCGCCCATCAGCATAGCAAGGCTCCCATTTCTCCATGGCCTGTCCTGCATTTCTGGTTTTGACACTTTTCTCAGCATGGCCCTTTTGACCGATGGGAAGCGAGACTGCTTTGTAGCACTGATTTGCCTTTCCAGGTTGCTTGGTTGGCCAAAAAGGGCGTATGCGTTTTTTCCTGAATATATTCAGGCAAAAACGCATACGCCCTTTTTGGCCAAGGGCCTCATTGTCAACGTTTTGCTGCTTTTCATGTGCTTTAAAGGCGATTCGAATCTACCTCCTGAAATCTGTTTCCTGCAATTCTGCCTTGATTTCAAACCCTCTTCTTTGCCTTCCCTCAATATATTTGTGGACGAGAGTTATCATTTATAACTCTGCAGGTTTGTGAATTGCAGTGCCCTGAAGCTCCATTTTACAACTCGCTTTTTGGGAGCTGGCCGTAAAAGCGCAGGATGGCTTCAGGCCCTGTTCTGGTTCCGGGGGGCAGGCTGAGCCTGTGGATATTTCTTCTCCCTGATGGGAAAATAGAGTGACCTTTGCCTGTCCCAACACCAAGAGCTAGTCTCTCATTGGTTCCCCATCTTCCCATTCATCCTCAGGACAAATTGCAACCTGTACGGAACAGGAGGTTAAAGATGCTGTTGCTCCAAGTAGGGAGATTGCTAGTAAAGTGACTGGAATGGCGAACCCGAGCACAAGGAGATGAGAAATGATGTGCGTTTTAGAAACCTTTCCCCATCACACGGTGTACCATCTTCTGGGTTTCTCATGCATGTTTTCGATGTAGGAAGATGCCCTTGAACCTGGAGATTTGGTACCCATGGGATGGGTACCACACGGTATTACTTTAAAGGGTCTGCGTTTGCTCACCCAACCTCACCAAACCTCTCAGCCCCAAGAGTGTCCAACCTTATGTCTCATCCAGCTGTGGGTCTAGATATGGTCAATCCGGGTTGCATCACAGCCCATGAACGAATTGTGTAAGAATTTCTCTCTCTTTCTCTGTCTTTGTTTCATGGGTTTTAAAAAGTAATTTATGTTTATAATGGGGTTTAGCTGCTTTTCACTGCTGTGTTTATGCCGCTTTACACCCACTTGACACACTAACAGAGAGATTTCAATACATAGGTTTTAAGATTATTACTAGTCAGATATATCCTTGTGTGGTGAATAGGGGGTGTTGAGTCCAGGTCTCTGAGCAAGGAGTCGGTCTTGTCTATTACATATTGGGTTTATGGAACGGTATCTCAGCTAATTTGAAACCCTTGTTTTATGTATCACCCCACCTCACCTTCCCTGATAAGCAGCCATAGTGTGTTTTCTGCATGTGTGACTCTGTTCTGTTTTGTATTTCAGTTCAAGTGTAATGGTTTTTACTTTCCCTGTATAAGTGATATCTTATGAGAAGTGACCTTTTCTGTGTGACTTATTTCACTTAGAATCGTCGTACCTAAATCCACTCATCATGCTGCTACTAGCCTTATGACATTGATTTCATGGCTGAGTGATATTCCATTGTACATAAGGACCACAACTTCTTTATCCATTTTTCTCTTTCCTGGGATATTGAAGGTGGAATGAAGTGGAGGTCCTTGGCAACAGAGCAGCCCTAAACTTTGGTGTGCTTGTGTCTTGCTGATTTTTAATTTTCCCAATTTATACCCCATGCGTGGAAGTGCCCTATGCGCTCTAAGCTGTGTTTTTTAGATGTTTCAGGACACACCGTACCCTTCTCCAGAGTGGCTGTTGGCGATTTACATCCCGCCCATCAGCATAGCAAGGCTCCCATTTCTCCATGGCCTGTCCTGCATTTCTGGTTTTGACACTTTTCTCAGCATGGCCCTTTTGACCGATGGGAAGCGAGACTTCTTTGTAGCACTGATTTGCCTTTCCAGGTTGCTTGGTTGGCCAAAAAGGGCGTATGCGTTTTTTCCTGAATATATTCAGGAAAAAACGCATACGCCCTTTTTGGCCAAGGGCCTCATTGTCAACGTTTTGCTGCTTTTCATGTGCTTTAAAGGCGATTCGAATCTACCTCCTGAAATCTGTTTCCTGCAATTCTGCCTTGATTTCAAACCCTCTTCTTTGCCTTCCCTCAATATATTTGTGGACGAGAGTTATCATTTATAACTCTGCAGGTTTGTGAATTGCAGTGCCCTGAAGCTCCATTTTACAACTCGCTTTTTGGGAGCTGGCCGTAAAAGCGCAGGATGGCTTCAGGCCCTGTTCTGGTTCCGGGGGGCAGGCTGAGCCTGTGGTTAATTCTTCTCCCTGATGGGAAAATAGAGTGACCTGTGCCTGTCCCAACACCAAGAGCTAGTATCTCATTGGTTCCCCATCTTCCCATTCATCCTCAGGACAAATTGCAACCTGTACGGAACAGGAGGTTAAAGATGCTGTTGCTCCAAGTAGGGAGATTGCTAGTAAAGTGGCTGGAATGGCGAACCCGAGCACAAGGAGATGAGAAATGATGTGCGTTTTAGAAACCTTTCCCCATCACACGGTGTACCATCTTCTGGGTTTCTCATGCATGTTTTCGATGTAGGAAGATGCCCTTGAACCTCGAGATTTGGGACCCATGGGATGGGTACCATGCAGTATTACTTTAAAGGGTCTGCGTTTGCTCACCCAACCTCACCAAACCGCTCAGCCCCAAGAGTGTCCACCCTTATGTCTCATCCAGCTGTGGGTCTAGATATGGTCAATCCAGGTTCCATCACAGCCCCTGAACGAATTGTGTAAGAATTTCTCTCTCTTTCACTGTCTTTGTTTCATGGGTTTTTAAAAGTAATTTATTTTTATAATGGGGTTTAGCTGCTTTTCACTGCTGTGTTTATGCCGCTTTACACCCACTTGACACTAACAGAGAGATTTCAGTACATAGGTTTTAAGATTATTACTACTCAGATATATCCTTGTGTGGTGAATAGGGGGTGTTGAGTCCAGTTCTCTGAGCAAGGAGTCGGTCTTGTCTATTACATATTGGGTTTATGGAACGGTATCTCAGCTAATTTGAAACCCTTGTTTTATGTATTACCCCACCTCACCTTTCCTGTTAAGCAGCCATAGTGTGTTTTCTGCATGTGTGACTCTGTTCTGTTTTGTAATTCAGTTCAAGTGTAATGGTTTGTACTTTCCTTGTATAAGTGATATCTTATGAGAAGTGTCCTTTTCTGTGTGACTTATTTCACTTAGAATTGTCGTACCTAAATCCACTCATCATGCTGCTACTAGCCTTATGACATTGATTTCATGGCTGAGTGATATTCCATTGTACATAAGGACCACAACTTCTTCATCCATTTTTCTCTTTCCTGGGATATTGAAGGTGGAATGAAGTGGAGGTCCTTGGCAACAGAGCAGCCCTAAACTTTGGTGTGCTTGTGTCTTGCTGATTTTTAATTTTCCCAATTTATACCCCCATGCGTGGAAGTGCCCTATGCGCTCTAAGCTGTGTTTTTTAGATGTTTCAGGACACACCGTACCCTTCTCCAGAGTGGCTGTTGGCGATTTACATCCCGCCCATCAGCATAGCAAGGCTCCCATTTCTCCATGGCCTGTCCTGCATTTCTGGTTTTGACACTTTTCTCAGCATGGCCCTTTTGACCGATGGGAAGCGAGACTTCTTTGTAGCACTGATTTGCCTTTCCAGGTTGCTTGGTTGGCCAAAAAGGGCGTATGCGTTTTTTCCTGAATATATTCAGGAAAAAACGCATACGCCCTTTTTGGCCAAGGGCCTCATTGTCAACGTTTTGCTGCTTTTCATGTGCTTTAAAGGCGATTCGAATCTACCTCCTGAAATCTGTTTCCTGCAATTCTGCCTTGATTTCAAACCCTCTTCTTTGCCTTCCCTCAATATATTTGTGGACGAGAGTTATCATTTATAACTCTGCAGGTTTGTGAATTGCAGTGCCCTGAAGCTCCATTTTACAACTCGCTTTTTGGGAGCTGGCCGTAAAAGCGCAGGATGGCTTCAGGCCCTGTTCTGGTTCCAGGGGGCAGGCTGAGCCTGTGGTTAATTCTTCTCCCTGATGGGAAAATAGAGTGACCTCTGCCTGTCCCAACACCAAGAGCTAGTCTCTCATTGGTTCCCCATCTTCCCATTCATCCTCAGGACAAATTGCAACCTGTACGGAACAGGAGGTTAAAGATGCTGTTGCTCCAAGTAGGGAGATTGCTAGTAAAGTGGCTGGAATGGCGAACCCGAGCACAAGGAGATGAGAAATGATGTGCGTTTTAGAAACCTTTCCCCATCACACGGTGTACCATCTTCTGGGTTTCTCATGCATGTTTTCGATGTAGGAAGATGCCCTTGAACCTCGAGATTTGGGACCCATGGGATGGGTACCATGCAGTATTACTTTAAAGGGTCTGCGTTTGCTCACACAACCTCACCAAACCGCTCAGCCCCAAGAGTGTCCACCCTTATGTCTCATCCAGCTGTGGGTCTAGATATGGTCAATCCAGGTTCCATCACAGCCCCTGAACGAATTGTGTAAGAATTTCTCTCTCTTTCACTGTCTTTGTTTCATGGGTTTTTAAAAGTAATTTATTTTTATAATGGGGTTTAGCTGCTTTTCACTGCTGTGTTTATGCCGCTTTACACCCACTTGACACTAACATAGAGATTTCAATACATAGGTTTTAAGATTATTACTACTCAGATATATCCTTGTGTGGTGAATAGGGGGTGTTGAGTCCAGTTCTCTGAGCAAGGAGTCGGTCTTGTCTATTACATATTGGGTTTATGGAAGGGTATCTCAGCTAATTTGAAACCCTTGTTTTATGTATTACCCCACCTCACCTTTCCTGTTAAGCAGCCATAGTGTGTTTTCTGCATGTGTGACTCTGTTCTGTTTTGTAATTCAGTTCAAGTGTAATGGTTTGTACTTTCCCTGTATAAGTGATATCTTATGAGAAGTGTCCTTTTCTGTGTGACTTATTTCACTTAGAATCGTCGTACCTAAATCCACTCATCATGCTGCTACTAGCCTTATGACATTGATTTCATGGCTGAGTGATATTCCATTGTACATAAGGACCACAACTTCTTCATCCATTTTTCTATTTCCTGGGATATTGAAGGTGGAATGAAGTGGAGGTCCTTGGCAACAGAGCAGCCCTAAACTTTGGTGTGCTTGTGTCTTGCTGATTTTTAATTTTCCCAATTTATACCCCCATGCGTGGAAGTGCCCTATGCGCTCTAAGGTGTGTTTTTTAGATGTTTCAGGACACACCGTACCCTTCTCCAGAGTGGCTGTTGGCGATTTACATCCCGCCCATCAGCATAGCAAGGCTCCCATTTCTCCATGGCCTGTCCTGCATTTCTGGTTTTGACACTTTTCTCAGCATGGCCCTTTTGACCGATGGGAAGCGAGACTGCTTTGTAGCACTGATTTGCCTTTCCAGGTTGCTTGGTTGGCCAAAAAGGGCGTATGCGTTTTTTCCTGAATATATTCAGGCAAAAACGCATACGCCCTTTTTGGCCAAGGGCCTCATTGTCAACGTTTTGCTGCTTTTCATGTGCTTTAAAGGCGATTCGAATCTACCTCCTGAAATCTGTTTCCTGCAATTCTGCCTTGATTTCAAACCCTCTTCTTTGCCTTCCCTCAATATATTTGTGGACGAGAGTTATCATTTATAACTCTGCAGGTTTGTGAATTGCAGTGCCCTGAAGCTCCATTTTACAACTCGCTTTTTGGGAGCTGGCCGTAAAAGCGCAGGATGGCTTCAGGCCCTGTTCTGGTTCCGGGGGGCAGGCTGAGCCTGTGGATATTTCTTCTCCCTGATGGGAAAATAGAGTGACCTTTGCCTGTCCCAACACCAAGAGCTAGTCTCTCATTGGTTCCCTGTCTTCCCGTTCATCCTCAGGAAAAATTGCAACCTGTACGGAACAGGAGGTTAAAGGTGCTGATACTCCAAGTAGGGAGATTGCTAGTAAAGTGGCTGGAATGGCAAACCCGAGCTCAAGGAGATGACAAATGAGGTGCGTTTTAGAAAGCTTTCCCCATCACACGGTGTACCATCTTCTGGGTTTCTCATGCATGTTTTCGATGTAGGAAGATGCCCTTGAACCTGGAGATTTGGGACCCATGGGATGGGTACGACACAGTATTACTTTAAAGGGTCTGTGTTTGCTCACCCAACCTCACCAAACCTCTCAGCCCCAAGAGTGTCCACCCTTATGTCTCATCCAGCTGTGGGTCTAGATATGGTCAATCCGGGTTGCATCACAGCCCATGAACGAATTGTGTAAGAATTTCTCTCTCTTTCTCTGTCTTTGTTTCATGGGTTTTAAAAAGTAATTTATGTTTATAATGGGGTTTAGCTGCTTTTCACTGCTGTGTTTATGCCGCTTTACACCCACTTGACACACTAACAGAGAGATTTCAATACATAGGTTTTAAGATTATTACTAGTCAGATATATCCTTGTGTGGTGAATAGGGGGTGTTGAGTCCAGGTCTCTGAGCAAGGAGTCGGTCTTGTCTATTACATATTGGGTTTATGGAACGGTATCTCAGCTAATTTGAAACCCTTGTTTTATGTATCACCCCACCTCACCTTCCCTGATAAGCAGCCATAGTGTGTTTTCTGCATGTGTGACTCTGTTCTGTTTTGTATTTCAGTTCAAGTGTAATGGTTTTTACTCTCCCTGTATAAGTGATATCTTATGAGAAGTGACCTTTTCTGTGTGACTTATTTCACTTAGAATCGTCGTACCTAAATCCACTCATCATGCTGCTACTAGCCTTATGACATTGATTTCATGGCTGAGTGATATTCCATTGTACATAAGGACCACAACTTCTTTATCGATTTTTCTCTTTCCTGGGATATTTAAGTTGGAATGAAGTGGAGGTCCTTGGCAACAGAGCAGCCCTAAACTTTGGTGTGCTTGTGTCTTGCTGATTTTTAATTTTCCCAATTTATACCCCCATGCGTGGAAGTGCCCTATGCGCTCTAAACTGTGTTTTTTAGATATTTCAGGACACACCATACCTTCTCCAGAGTGGCTTTTGGCAGTTTACATCCCGCCCATCAGCATAGCAAGGCTCCCATTTCTCCATGTCCTGTCCTGCATTTCTGGTTTTGACACTTTTCTCAGCATGGCCCTTTTGACCGATGGGAAGCGAGACTTCTTTGTAGCACTGATTTGCCTTTCCAGGTTGCTTGGTTGGCCAAAAAGGGCGTATGCGTTTTTTCCTGAATATATTCAGGAAAAAACGCATACGCCCTTTTTGGCCAAGGGCCTCATTGTCAACGTTTTGCTGCTTTTCATGTGCTTTAAAGGCGATTCGAATCTACCTCCTGAAATCTGTTTCCTGCAATTCTGCCTTGATTTCAAATCCTCTTCTTTGCCTTCCCTCAATATATTTGTGGACGAGAGTTATCATTTATATCTCTGCAGGTTTGTGAATTGCAGTGCCCTGAAGCTCCATTTTACAACTCGATTTTTGGGAGCTGGCCGTAAAAGCGCAGGATGGCTTCAGGCCCTGTTCTGGTTCCGGGGGGCAGGCTGAGCCTGTGGTTAATTCTTCTCCCTGATGGGAAAATAGAGTGACCTGTGCCTGTCCCAACACCAAGAGCTAGTCTCTCATTGGTTCCCCATCTTCCCATTCATCCTCAGGACAAATTGCAACCTGTACGGAACAGGAGGTTAAAGATGCTGTTGCTCCAAGTAGGGAGATTGCTAGTAAAGTGGCTGGAATGGCGAACCCGAGCACAAGGAGATGAGAAATGATGTGCGTTTTAGAAACCTTTCCCCATCACACGGTGTACCATCTTCTGGGTTTCTCATGCATGTTTTCGATGTAGGAAGATGCCCTTGAACCTCGAGATTTGGGACCCATGGGATGGGTACCATGCAGTATTACTTTAAAGGGTCTGCGTTTGCTCACCCAACCTCACCGAACCGCTCAGCCCCAAGAGTGTCAAACCTTATGTCTCATCCAGTTGTGGGTCTAGATATGGTCAATCCAGGTTCCATCACAGCCCCTGAACGAATTGTGTAAGAATTTCTCTCTCTTTCACTGTCTTTGTTTCATGGGTTTTTAAAAGTAATTTATTTTTATAATGGGGTTTAGCTGCTTTTCACTGCTGTGTTTATGCCGCTTTACACTCACTTGACACTAACAGAGAGATTTCAATACATAGGTTTTAAGATTATTACTACTCAGATATATCCTTGTGTGGTGAATAGGGGGTGTTTAGTCCAGTTCTCTGAGCAAGGAGTCGGTCTTGTCTATTACATATTGGGTTTATGGAACGGTATCTCAGCTAATTTGAAACCCTTGTTTTATGTATTACCCCACCTCACCTTTCCTGTTAAGCAGCCATAGTGTGTTTTCTGCATGTGTGACTCTGTTCTGTTTTGTAATTCAGTTCAAGTGTAATGGTTTTTACTTTCCCTGTATAAGTGATATCTTATGAGAAGTGTCCTTTTCTGTGTGACTTATTTCACTTAGAATCGTCGTACCTAAATCCACTCATCATGCTGCTACTAGCCTTATGACATTGATTTCATGGCTGAGTGATATTCCATTGTACATAAGGACCACAACTTCTTTATCCATTTTTCTCTTTCCTGGGATATTGAAGGTGGAATGAAGTGGAGGTCCTTGGCAACAGAGCAGCCCTAAACTTTGGTGTGCTTGTGTCTTGCTGATTTTTAATTTTCCCAATTTATACCCCCATGCGTGGAAGTGCCCTATGCGCTCTAAGCTGTGTTTTTTAGATGTTTCAGGACACACCGTACCCTTCTCCAGGGTGGCTGTTGGCAATTTACATTCCGCCCATCAGCGTAGCAAGGCTCCCATTTCTCCATGGCCTGTTCTGCATTTCTGGTTTTGACACTTTTCTCAGCATGGCCCTTTTGACCGATGGGAAGCGAGACTTCTTTGTAGCGCTGATTTGCCATTCCAGGTTGCTTGGTTGGCCAAAAAGGGCGTATGCGTTTTTTCCTGAATATATTCAGGAAAAAACGCATACGCCCTTTTTGGCCAAGGGCATCATTGTCAACGTTTTGCCGCTTTTCATGTGCTTTAAAGGCGATTCGAATCTACCTCCTGAAATCTGTTTCCTGCAATTCTGCCTTGATTTCAAACCCTCTTCTTTGCCTTCCCTCAATATATTTGTGGACGAGAGTTATCATTTATAACTCTGCAGGTTTGTGAATTGCAGTGCCCTGAAGCTCCATTTTACAACTCGCTTTTTGGGAGCTGGCCGTAAAAGCGCAGGATGGCTTCAGGCCCTGTTCTGGTTCCGGGGGGCAGGCTGAGCCTGTGGATATTTCTTCTCCCTGATGGGAAAATAGAGTGACCTTTGCCTGTCCCAACACCAAGAGCTAGTCTCTCATTGGTTCCCTGTCTTCCCGTTCATCCTCAGGAAAAATTGCAACCTGTACGGAACAGGAGGTTAAAGGTGCTGATACTCCAAGTAGGGAGATTGCTAGTAAAGTGGCTGGAATGGCAAACCCGAGCTCAAGGAGATGACAAATGAGGTGCGTTTTAGAAAGCTTTCCCCATCACACGGTGTACCATCTTCTGGGTTTCTCATGCATGTTTTCGATGTAGGAAGATGCCCTTGAACCTGGAGATTTGGGACCCATGGGATGGGTACCACACAGTATTACTTTAAAGGGTCTGTGTTTGCTCACCCAACCTCACCAAACCTCTCAGCCCCAAGAGTGTCCACCCTTATGTCTCATCCAGCTGTGGGTCTAGATATGGTCAATCCAGGTTCCATCACAGCCACTGAACGAATTGTGTAAGAATTTCTCTCTCTTTCACTCTCTTTGTTTCATGGGTTTTTAAAAGTAATTTATTTTTATAATGGGGTTTAGCTGCTTTTCACTGCTGTGTTTATGCCGCTTTACCCCCACTTGACACACTAACAGAGAGATTTCAATACATAGGTTTTAAGATTATTACTAGTCAGATATATCCTTCTGTGGTGAATAGGGGGTGTTGAGTCCAGTTCTCTGAGCAAGGAGTCGGTCTTGTCTATTACATATTGGGTTTATGGAACGGTATCTCAGCTAATTTGAAACCCTTGTTTTATGTATCACCCCACCTCACCTTCCCTGTTAAGCAGCCATAGTGTGTTTTCTGCATGTGTGACTCTGTTCTGTTTTGTATTTCAGTTCAAGTGTAATGGTTTTTACTTTCCCTCTGTAAGTGATATCTTATGAGATGTGTCCTTTTCTGTGTGACTTATTTCACTTAGAATCATCGTACCTAAATCCACTCATCATGCTGCTACTAGCCTTATGACATTGATTTCATGGCTGAGTGATATTCCATTGTACATAAGGACCACAACTTCTTTATCCATTTTTCTCTTTCCTGGGATATTTAAGTTGGAATGAAGTGTAGGTCCTTGGCAACAGAGCAGCCCTAAACTTTGGTGTGCTTGTGTCTTGCTGATTTTTAATTTTCCCAATTTATACCCCCATGTGTGGAAGTGCCCTATGCGCTCTAAACTGTGTTTTTTAGATGTTTCAGGACACACCATAACTTCTCCAGAGTGGCTGTTGGCAATTTACATCCCGCCCATCAGCATAGCAAGGCTCCCATTTCTCCATGGCCTGTCCTGCATTTCTGGTTTTGACACTTTTCTCAGCATGGCCCTTTTGACCGATGGGAAGCGAGACTTCTTTGTAGCACTGATTTGCCTTTCCAGGTTGCTTGGTTGGCCAAAAAGGGCGTATGCGTTTTTTCCTGAATATATTCAGGAAAAAACGCATACGCCCTTTTTGGCCAAGGGCCTCATTGTCAACGTTTTGCTGCTTTTCATGTGCTTTAAAGGCGATTCGAATCTACCTCCTGAAATCTGTTTCCTGCAATTCTGCCTTGATTTCAAACCCTCTTCTTTGCCTTCCCTCAATATATTTGTGGACGAGAGTTATCATTTATAACTCTGCAGGTTTGTGAATTGCAGTTCCCTGAAGCTCCATTTTACAACTCGCTTTTTGGGAGCTGGCCGTAAAAGCGCAGGATGGCTTCAGGCCCTGTTCTGGTTCCGGGGGGCAGGCTGAGCCTGTGGTTAATTCTTCTCCCTGATGGGAAAATAGAGTGACCTGTGCCTGTCCCAACACCAAGAGCTAGTCTCTCATTGGTTCCCCATCTTCCCGTTCATCCTCAGGACAAATTGCAACCTGTACGGAACAGGAGGTTAAAGATGCTGTTGCTCCAAGTAGGGAGATTGCTAGTAAAGTGGCTGGAATGGCGAACCCGAGCACAAGGAGATGAGAAATGATGTGCGTTTTAGAAACCTTTCCCCATCACACGGTGTACCATCTTCTGGGTTTCTCATGCATGTTTTCGATGTAGGAAGATGCCCTTGAACCTCGAGATTTGGGACCCATGGGATGGGTACCATGCAGTATTACTTTAAAGGGTCTGCGTTTGCTCACCCAACCTCACCAAACCGCTCAGCCCCAAGAGTGTCCACCCTTATGTCTCATCCAGCTGTGGGTCTAGATATGGTCAATCCAGGTTCCATCACAGCCCCTGAACGAATTGTGTAAGAATTTCTCTCTCTTTAACTGTCTTTGTTTCATGGGTTTTTAAAAGTAATTTATTTTTATAATGGGGTTTAGCTGCTTTTCACTGCTGTGTTTATGCCGCTTTACACCCACTTGACACTAACAGAGAGATTTCAATACATAGGTTTTAAGATTATTACTACTCAGATATATCCTTGTGTGGTGAATAGGGAGTGTTGAGTCCAGTTCTCTGAGCAAGGAGTCGGTCTTGTCTATTACATATTGGGTTTATGGAACGGTATCTCAGCTAATTTGAAACCCTTGTTTTATGTATTACCCCACCTCACCTTTCCTGTTAAGCAGCCATAGTGTGTTTTCTGCATGTGTGACTCTGTTCTGTTTTGTAATTCAGTTCAAGTGTAATGGTTTTTACTTTCCCTGTATAAGTGATATCTTATGAGAAGTGTCCTTTTCTGTGTGACTTATTTCACTTAGAATCGTCGTACCTAAATCCACTCATCATGCTGCTACTAGCCTTTGACATTGATTTCATGGCTGAGTGATATTCCATTGTACATAAGGACCACAACTTTTTATCCATTTTTCTCTTTCCTGGGATATTGAAGGTGGAATGAAGTGGAGGTCCTTGGCAACAGAGCAGCCCTAAACTTTGGTGTGCTTGTGTCTTGCTGATTTTTAATTTTCCCAATTTATACCCCCATGCGTGGAAGTGCCCTATGCGCTCTAAGCTGTGTTTTTTACATGTTTGTGGACACACCGTACCCTTCTCCAGCGTGGCTGTTGGAAATTTATATCCCGCCCATCAGCGTAGCAAGGCTCCCATTTCTCCATGGCCTGTTCTGCATTTCTGGTTTTGACACTTTTCTCAGCATTGCCCTTTTGACCGATGGGAAGCGAGACTTCTTTGTAGCGCTGATTTGCCTTTCCAGGTTGCTTGGTTGGCCAAAAAGGGCGTATGCGTTTTTTCCTGAATATATTCAGGAAAAAACGCATACGCCCTTTTTGGCCAAGGGCCTCATTGTCAACGTTTTGCTGCTTTTCATGTGCTTTAAAGGCGATTCGAATCTACCTCCTGAAATCTGTTTCCTGCAATTCTGCCTTGATTTCAAATCCTCTTCTTTGCCTTCCCTCAATATATTTGTGGACGAGAGTTATCATTTATAACTCTGCAGGTTTGTGAATTGCAGTGCCCTGAAGCTCCATTTTACAACTCGCTTTTTGGGAGCTGGCCGTAAAAGCGCAGGATGGTTTCAGGCCCTGTGCTGGTTCCGGGGGGCAGCTGAGCCTGTGGTTAATTCTTCTTCCTGATGGGAAAATAGAGTGACCTGTGCCTGTCCCAACACCTAGAGCTAGCCTCTCATTGGTTCCCCATCTTCCCATTCATCCTCAGGACAAATTGCAACCTGTACGGAACAGGAGGTTAAAGGTGCTGATGCTCCAAGTAGGGAGATTGCTAGTAAAGTGGCTGGAATGGCGAACCCGAGCACAAGGAGATGAGAAATGAGGTGCGTTTTAGGAACCTTTCCCCATCACACGGTGTACCATCTTCTGGGTTTCTCATGCATGTTTTCGATGTAGGAAGATGCCCTTGAACCTCGAGATTTGGGACCCATGCGATGGGTACAACGCAGTATTACTTTAAAGGGTCTGCGTTTGCTCACCCAGCGTCACCAAATCTCTCAGCCCCAAGAGTGTCCACCCTTATGTCTCATCCAGCTGTGGGTCTAGATATGGTCAATCCAGGTTCCATCACAGCCACTGAACGAATTGTGTAAGAATTTCTCTCTCTTTCACTCTCTTTGTTTCATGGGTTTTTAAAAGTAATTTATTTTTATAATGGGGTTTAGCTGCTTTTCACTGCTGTGTTTATGCCGCTTTACCCCCACTTGACACACTAACAGAGAGATTTCAATACGTAGGTTTTAAGATTATTACTAGTCAGATATATCCTTGTGTGGTGAATAGGGGGTGTTGAGTCCAGTTCTCTGAGCAAGGAGTCGGTCTTGTCTATTACATATTGGGTTTATGGAACGGTATCTCAGCTAATTTGAAACCCTTGTTTTATGTATCACCCCACCTCACCTTCCCTGTTAAGCAGCCATAGTGTGTTTTCTGCATGTGTGACTCTGTTCTGTTTTGTATTTCAGTTCAAGTGTAATGGTTTTTACTTTCCCTCTGTAAGTGATATCTTATGAGATGTGTCCTTTTCTGTGTGACTTATTTCACTTAGAATCATCGTACCTAAATCCACTCATCATGCTGCTACTAGCCTTATGACATTGATTTCATGGCTGAGTGATATTCCATTGTACATAAGGACCACAACTTCTTTATCCATTTTTCTCTTTCCTGGGATATTTAAGTTGGAATGAAGTGTAGGTCCTTGGCAACAGAGCAGCCCTAAACTTTGGTGTGCTTGTGTCTTGCTGATTTTTAATTTTCCCAATTTATACCCCCATGTGTGGAAGTGCCCTATGCGCTCTAAACTGTGTTTTTTAGATGTTTCAGGACACACCATAACTTCTCCAGAGTGGCTGTTGGCAATTTACATCCCGCCCATCAGCATAGCAAGGCTCCCATTTCTCCATGGCCTGTCCTGCATTTCTGGTTTTGACACTTTTCTCAGCATGGCCCTTTTGACCGATGGGAAGCGAGACTTCTTTGTAGCACTGATTTGCCTTTCCAGGTTGCTTGGTTGGCCAAAAAGGGCGTATGCGTTTTTTCCTGAATATATTCAGGAAAAAACGCATACGCCCTTTTTGGCCAAGGGCCTCATTGTCAACGTTTTGCTGCTTTTCATGTGCTTTAAAGGCGATTCGAATCTACCTCCTGAAATCTGTTTCCTGCAATTCTGCCTTGATTTCAAACCCTCTTCTTTGCCTTCCCTCAATATATTTGTGGACGAGAGTTATCATTTATAACTCTGCAGCTTTGTGAATTGCAGTGCCCTGAAGCTCCATTTTACAACTCGCTTTTTGGGAGCTGGCCGTAAAAGCGCAGGATGGCTTCAGGCCCTGTTCTGGTTCCGGGGGGCAGGCTGAGCCTGTGGTTAATTCTTCTCCCTGATGGGAAAATAGAGTGACCTGTGCCTGTCCCAACACCAAGAGCTAGTCTCTCATTGGTTCCCCATCTTCCCGTTCATCCTCAGGACAAATTGCAACCTGTACGGAACAGGAGGTTAAAGGTGCTGATGCTCCAAGTAGGGAGATTGCTAGTAAAGTGGCTGCAATGGCGAACCCGAGCACAAGGAGATGAGAAATGAGGTGCGTTTTAGAAACCTTTCCCCATCACACGGTGTACCATCTTCTGGGTTTCTCATGCATGTTTTCGATGTAGGAAGATGCCCTTGAACCTCGAGATTTGGGACCCATGGGATGGGTACCATGCAGTATTACTTTAAAGGGTCTGCGTTTGCTCACCCAACCTCACCAAACCGCTCAGCCCCAAGAGTGTCCACCCTTATGTCTCATCCAGCTGTGGGTCTAGATATGGTCAATCCAGGTTCCATCACAGCCCCTGAACGAATTGTGTAAGAATTTCTCTCTCTTTCACTGTCTTTGTTTCATGGGTTTTTAAAAGTAATTTATTTTTATAATGGGGTTTAGCTGCTTTTCACTGCTGTGTTTATGCCGCTTTACACCCACTTGACACTAACAGAGAGATTTCAATACATAGGTTTTAAGATTATTACTACTCAGATATATCCTTGTGTGGTGAATAGGGGGTGTTGAGTCCAGTTCTCTGAGCAAGGAGTCGGTCTTGTCTATTACATATTGGGTTTATGGAACGGTATCTCAGCTAATTTGAAACCCTTGTTTTATGTATTACCCCACCTCACCTTTCCTGTTAAGCAGCCATAGTGTGTTTTCTGCATGTGTGACTCTGTTCTGTTTTGTAATTCAGTTCAAGTGTAATGGTTTTTACTTTCCCTGTATAAGTGATATCTTATGAGAAGTGTCCTTTTCTGTGTGACTTATTTCACTTAGAATCGTCGTACCTAAATCCACTCATCATGCTGCTACTAGCCTTATGACATTGATTTCATGGCTGAGTGATATTCCATTGTACATAAGGACCACAACTTCTTTATCCATTTTTCTCTTTCCTGGGATATTGAAGGTGGAATGAAGTGGAGGTCCTTGGCAACAGAGCAGCCCTAAACTTTGGTGTGCTTGTGTCTTGCTGATTTTTAATTTTCCCAATTTATACCCCCATGCGTGGAAGTGCCCTATGCGCTCTAAGCTGTGTTTTTTACATGTTTGTGGACACACCGTACCCTTCTCCAGCGTGGCTGTTGGAAATTTATATCCCGCCCATCAGCGTAGCAAGGCTCCCATTTCTCCATGGCCTGTCCTGCATTTCTGGTTTTGACACTTTTCTCAGCATGGCCCTTTTGACCGATGGGAAGCGAGACTTCTTTGTAGCGCTGATTTGCCTTTCCAGGTTGCTTGGTTGGCCAAAAAGGGCGTATGCGTTTTTTCCTGAATATATTCAGGAAAAAACGCATACGCCCTTTTTGGCCAAGGGCCTCATTGTCAACGTTTTGCTGCTTTTCATGTGCTTTAAAGGCGATTCGAATCTACCTCCTGAAATCTGTTTCCTGCAATTCTGCCTTGATTTCAAATCCTCTTCTTTGCCTTCCCTCAATATATTTGTGGACGAGAGTTATCATTTATAACTCTGCAGGTTTGTGAATTGCAGTGCCCTGAAGCTCCATTTTACAACTCGCTTTTTGGGAGCTGGCCGTAAAAGCGCAGGATGGTTTCAGGCCCTGTGCTGGTTCCGGGGGGCAGCTGAGCCTGTGGTTAATTCTTCTTCCTGATGGGAAAATAGAGTGACCTGTGCCTGTCCCAACACCTAGAGCTAGCCTCTCATTGGTTCCCCATCTTCCCATTCATCCTCAGGACAAATTGCAACCTGTACGGAACAGGAGGTTAAAGGTGCTGATGCTCCAAGTAGGGAGATTGCTAGTAAAGTGGCTGGAATGGTGAACCCGAGCACAAGGAGATGAGAAATGAGGTGCGTTTTAGGAACCTTTCCCCATCACACGGTGTACCATCTTCTGGGTTTCTCATGCATGTTTTCGATGTAGGAAGATGCCCTTGAACCTCGAGATTTGGGACCCATGCGATGGGTACAACGCAGTATTACTTTAAAGGGTCTGCGTTTGCTCACCCAGCGTCACCAAATCTCTCAGCCCCAAGAGTGTCCACCCTTATGTCTCATCCAGCTGTGGGTCTAGATATGGTCAATCCAGGTTCCATCACAGCCACTGAACGAATTGTGTAAGAATTTCTCTCTCTTTCACTCTCTTTGTTTCATGGGTTTTTAAAACTAATTTATTTTTATAATGGGGTTTAGCTGCTTTTCACTGCTGTGTTTATGCCGCTTTACCCCCACTTGACACACTAACAGAGAGATTTCAATACATAGGTTTTAAGATTATTACTAGTCAGATATATCCTTGTGTGGTGAATAGGGGGTGTTGAGTCCAGTTCTCTGAGCAAGGAGTCGGTCTTGTCTATTACATATTGGGTTTATGGAACGGTATCTCAGCTAATTTGAAACCCTTGTTTTATGTATCACCCCACCTCACCTTCCCTGTTAAGCAGCCATAGTGTGTTTTCTGCATGTGTGACTCTGTTCTGTTTTGTATTTCAGTTCAAGTGTAATGGTTTTTACTTTCCCTCTGTAAGTGATATCTTATGAGATGTGTCCTTTTCTGTGTGACTTATTTCACTTAGAATCATCGTACCTAAATCCACTCATCATGCTGCTACTAGCCTTATGACATTGATTTCATGGCTGAGTGATATTCCATTGTACATAAGGACCACAACTTCTTTATCCATTTTTCTCTTTCCTGGGATATTTAAGTTGGAATGAAGTGGAGGTCCTTGGCAACAGAGCAGCCCTAAACTTTGGTGTGCTTGTGTCTTGCTGATTTTTAATTTTCCCAATTTATACCCCCATGCGTGGAAGTGCCCTATGCGCTCTAAACTGTGTTTTTTAGATGTTTCAGGACACACCATAACTTCTCCAGAGTGGCTGTTGGCGATTTACATCCCGCCCATCAGCATAGCAAGGCTCCCATTTCTCCATGGCCTGTCCTGCATTTCTGGTTTTGACACTTTTCTCAGCATGGCCCTTTTGACCGATGGGAAGCGAGACTTCTTTGTAGCACTGATTTGCCTTTCCAGGTTGCTTGGTTGGCCAAAAAGGGCGTATGCGTTTTTTCCTGAATATATTCAGGAAAAAACGCATACGCCCTTTTTGGCCAAGGGCCTCATTGTCAACGTTTTGCTGCTTTTCATGTGCTTTAAAGGCGATTCGAATCTACCTCCTGAAATCTGTTTCCTGCAATTCTGCCTTGATTTCAAACCCTCTTCTTTGCCTTCCCTCAATATATTTGTGGACGAGAGTTATCATTTATAACTCTGCAGGTTTGTGAATTGCAGTGCCCTGAAGCTCCATTTTACAACTCGCTTTTTGGGAGCTGGCCGTAAAAGCGCAGGATGGCTTCAGGCCCTGTTCTGGTTCCGGGGGGCAGGCTGAGCCTGTGGTTAATTCTTCTCCCTGATGGGAAAATAGAGTGACCTGTGCCTGTCCCAACACCAAGAGCTAGTCTCTCATTGGTTCCCCATCTTCCCGTTCATCCTCAGGACAAATTGCAACCTGTACGGAACAGGAGGTTAAAGATGCTGTTGCTCCAAGTAGGGAGATTGCTAGTAAAGTGGCTGGAATGGCGAACCCGAGCACAAGGAGATGAGAAATGAGGTGCGTTTTAGAAACCTTTCCCCATCACACGGTGTACCATCTTCTGGGTTTCTCATGCATGTTTTCGATGTAGGAAGATGCCCTTGAACCTCGAGATTTGGGACCCATGGGATGGGTACCATGCAGTATTACTTTAAAGGGTCTGCGTTTGCTCACCCAACCTCACCAAACCGCTCAGCCCCAAGAGTGTCCACCCTTATGTCTCATCCAGCTGTGGGTCTAGATATGGTCAATCCAGGTTCCATCACAGCCCCTGAACGAATTGTGTAAGAATTTCTCTCTCTTTCACTGTCTTTGTTTCATGGGTTTTTAAAAGTAATTTATTTTTATAATGGGGTTTAGCTGCTTTTCACTGCTGTGTTTATGCCGCTTTACACCCACTTGACACTAACAGAGAGATTTCAATACATAGGTTTTAAGATTATTACTACTCAGATATATCCTTGTGTGGTGAATAGGGGGTGTTGAGTCCAGTTCTCTGAGCAAGGAGTCGGTCTTGTCTATTACATATTGGGTTTATGGAACGGTATCTCAGCTAATTTGAAACCCTTGTTTTATGTATTACCCCACCTCACCTTTCCTGTTAAGCAGCCATAGTGTGTTTTCTGCATGTGTGACTCTGTTCTGTTTTGTAATTCAGTTCAAGTGTAATGGTTTTTACTTTCCCTGTATAAGTGATATCTTATGAGAAGTGTCCTTTTCTGTGTGACTTATTTCACTTAGAATCGTCGTACCTAAATCCACTCATCATGCTGCTACTAGCCTTATGACATTGATTTCATGGCTGAGTGATATTCCATTGTACATAAGGACCACAACTTCTTTATCCATTTTTCTCTTTCCTGGGATATTGAAGGTGGAATGAAGTGGAGGTCCTTGGCAACAGAGCAGCCCTAAACTTTGGTGTGCTTGTGTCTTGCTGATTTTTAATTTTCCCAATTTATACCCCCATGCGTGGAAGTGCCCTATGCGCTCTAAGCTGTGTTTTTTACATGTTTGTGGACACACCGTACCCTTCTCCAGCGTGGCTGTTGGAAATTTATATCCCGCCCATCAGCGTAGCAAGGCTCCCATTTCTCCATGGCCTGTCCTGCATTTCTGGTTTTGACACTTTTCTCAGCATGGCCCTTTTGACCGATGGGAAGCGAGACTTCTTTGTAGCGCTGATTTGCCTTTCCAGGTTGCTTGGTTGGCCAAAAAGGGCGTATGCGTTTTTTCCTGAATATATTCAGGAAAAAACGCATACGCCCTTTTTGGCCAAGGGCCTCATTGTCAACGTTTTGCTGCTTTTCATGTGCTTTAAAGGCGATTCGAATCTACCTCCTGAAATCTGTTTCCTGCAATTCTGCCTTGATTTCAAATCCTCTTCTTTGCCTTCCCTCAATATATTTGTGGACGAGAGTTATCATTTATAACTCTGCAGGTTTGTGAATTGCAGTGCCCTGAAGTTCCATTTTACAACTCGCTTTTTGGGAGCTGGCCGTAAAAGCGCAGGATGGTTTCAGGCCCTGTGCTGGTTCCGGGGGGCAGCTGAGCCTGTGGTTAATTCTTCTTCCTGATGGGAAAATAGAGTGACCTGTGCCTGTCCCAACACCTAGAGCTAGCCTCTCATTGGTTCCCCATCTTCCCATTCATCCTCAGGACAAATTGCAACCTGTACGGAACAGGAGGTTAAAGGTGCTGATGCTCCAAGTAGGGAGATTGCTAGTAAAGTGGCTGGAATGGCGAACCCGAGCACAAGGAGATGAGAAATGAGGTGCGTTTTAGGAACCTTTCCCCATCACACGGTGTACCATCTTCTGGGTTTCTCATGCATGTTTTCGATGTAGGAAGATGCCCTTGAACCTCGAGATTTGGGACCCATGCGATGGGTACAACGCAGTATTACTTTAAAGGGTCTGCGTTTGCTCACCCAGCGTCACCAAATCTCTCAGCCCCAAGAGTGTCCACCCTTATGTCTCATCCAGCTGTGGGTCTAGATATGGTCAATCCAGGTTCCATCACAGCCACTGAACGAATTGTGTAAGAATTTCTCTCTCTTTCACTCTCTTTGTTTCATGGGTTTTTAAAACTAATTTATTTTTATAATGGGGTTTAGCTGCTTTTCACTGCTGTGTTTATGCCGCTTTACCCCCACTTGACACACTAACAGAGAGATTTCAATACATAGGTTTTAAGATTATTACTAGTCAGATATATCCTTGTGTGGTGAATAGGGGGTGTTGAGTCCAGTTCTCTGAGCAAGGAGTCGGTCTTGTCTATTACATATTGGGTTTATGGAACGGTATCTCAGCTAATTTGAAACCCTTGTTTTATGTATCACCCCACCTCACCTTCCCTGTTAAGCAGCCATAGTGTGTTTTCTGCATGTGTGACTCTGTTCTGTTTTGTATTTCAGTTCAAGTGTAATGGTTTTTACTTTCCCTCTGTAAGTGATATCTTATGAGATGTGTCTTTTCTGTGTGACTTATTTCACTTAGAATCATCGTACCTAAATCCACTCATCATGCTGCTACTAGCCTTATGACATTGATTTCATGGCTGAGTGATATTCCATTGTACATAAGGACCACAACTTCTTTATCCATTTTTCTCTTTCCTGGGATATTTAAGTTGGAATGAAGTGGAGGTCCTTGGCAACAGAGCAGCCCTAAACTTTGGTGTGCTTGTGTCTTGCTGATTTTTAATTTTCCCAATTTATACCCCCATGCGTGGAAGTGCCCTATGCGCTCTAAACTGTGTTTTTTAGATGTTTCAGGACACACCATAACTTCTCCAGAGTGGCTGTTGGCAATTTACATCCCGCCCATCAGCATAGCAAGGCTCCCATTTCTCCATGGCCTGTCCTGCATTTCTGGTTTTGACACTTTTCTCAGCATGGCCCTTTTGACCGATGGGAAGCGAGACTTCTTTGTAGCACTGATTTGCCTTTCCAGGTTGCTTGGTTGGCCAAAAAGGGCGTATGCGTTTTTTCCTGAATATATTCAGGAAAAAACGCATACGCCCTTTTTGGCCAAGGGCCTCATTGTCAACGTTTTGCTGCTTTTCATGTGCTTTAAAGGCGATTCGAATCTACCTCCTGAAATCTGTTTCCTGCAATTCTGCCTTGATTTCAAACCCTCTTCTTTGCCTTCCCTCAATATATTTGTGGACGAGAGTTATCATTTATAACTCTGCAGGTTTGTGAATTGCAGTGCCCTGAAGCTCCATTTTACAACTCGCTTTTTGGGAGCTGGCCGTAAAAGTGCAGGATGGCTTCAGGCCCTGTTCTGGTTCCGGGGGGCAGGCTGAGCCTGTGGTTAATTCTTCTCCCTGATGGGAAAATAGAGTGACCTGTGCCTGTCCCAACACCAAGAGCTAGTCTCTCATTGGTTCCCCATCTTCCCGTTCATCCTCAGGACAAATTGCAACCTGTACGGAACAGGAGGTTAAAGATGCTGTTGCTCCAAGTAGGGAGATTGCTAGTAAAGTGGCTGGAATGGCGAACCCGAGCACAAGGAGATGAGAAATGAGGTGCGTTTTAGAAACCTTTCCCCATCACACGGTGTACCATCTTCTGGGTTTCTCATGCATGTTTTCGATGTAGGAAGATGCCCTTGAACCTCGAGATTTGGGACCCATGGGATGGGTACCATGCAGTATTACTTTAAAGGGTCTGCGTTTGCTCACCCAACCTCACCAAACCGCTCAGCCCCAAGAGTGTCCACCCTTATGTCTCATCCAGCTGTGGGTCTAGATATGGTCAATCCAGGTTCCATCACAGCCCCTGAACGAATTGTGTAAGAATTTCTCTCTCTTTCACTGTCTTTGTTTCATGGGTTTTTAAAAGTAATTTATTTTTATAATGGGGTTTAGCTGCTTTTCACTGCTGTGTTTATGCCGCTTTACACCCACTTGACACTAACAGAGAGATTTCAATACATAGGTTTTAAGATTATTACTACTCAGATATATCCTTGTGTGGTGAATAGGGGGTGTTGAGTCCAGTTCTCTGAGCAAGGAGTCGGTCTTGTCTATTACATATTGGGTTTATGGAACGGTATCTCAGCTAATTTGAAACCCTTGTTTTATGTATTACCCCACCTCACCTTTCCTGTTAAGCAGCCATAGTGTGTTTTCTGCATGTGTGACTCTGTTCTGTTTTGTAATTCAGTTCAAGTGTAATGGTTTTTACTTTCCCTGTATAAGTGATATCTTATGAGAAGTGTCCTTTTCTGTGTGACTTATTTCACTTAGAATCGTCGTACCTAAATCCACTCATCATGCTGCTACTAGCCTTATGACATTGATTTCATGGCTGCGTGATATTCCATTGTACATAAGGACCACAACTTCTTTATCCATTTTTCTCTTTCCTGGGATATTGAAGGTGGAATGAAGTGGAGGTCATTGGCAACAGAGCAGCCCTAAACTTTGGTGTGCTTGTGTCTTGCTGATTTTTAATTTTCCCAATTTATACCCCATGCGTGGAAGTGCCCTATGTGCTCTAAGCTGTGTTTTTTAGATGTTTCAGGACACACCGTACCCTTCTCCAGAGTGGCTGTTGGTGATTTACATCCCGCCCATCAGCATAGCAAGGCTCCCATTTCTCCATGGCCTGTCCTGCATTTCTGGTTTTGACACTTTTCTCAGCATGGCCCTTTTGACCGATGGGAAGCGAGACTTCTTGTAGCACTGATTTGCCTTTCCAGGTTGCTTGGTTGGCCAAAAAGGGCGTATGCGTTTTTTCCTGAATATATTCAGGAAAAAACGCATACGCCCTTTTTGGCCAAGGGCATCATTGTCAACGTTTTGCCGCTTTTCATGTGCTTTAAAGGCGATTCGAATCTACCTCCTGAAATCTGTTTCCTGCAATTCTGCCTTGATTTCAAATCCTCTTCTTTGCCTTCCCTCAATATATTTGTGGACGAGAGTTATCATTTATAACTCTGCAGGTTTGTGAATTGCAGTTCCCTGAAGCTCCATTTTACAACTCGCTTTTTTGGGAGCTGGCCGCAAAAGCGCAGGATGGCTTCAGGCCCTGTTCTGGTTCTGGGGGGCAGGCTGAGCCTGTGGATATTTCTTCTCCCTGATGGGAAAATAGAGTGACCTTTGCCTGTCCCAACACCAAGAGCTAGTCTCTCATTGGTTCCCTGTCTTCCCGTTCATCCTCAGGAAAAATTGCAACCTGTACGGAACAGGAGGTTAAAGGTGCTGATACTCCAAGTAGGGAGATTGCTAGTAAAGTGGCTGGAATGGCGAACCCGAGCTCAAGGAGATGACAAATGAGGTGCGTTTTAGAAAGCTTTCCCCATCACACGGTGTACCATCTTCTGGGTTTCTCATGCATGTTTTCGATGTAGGAAGATGCCCTTGAACCTGGAGATTTGGGACCCATGTGATGGGTACCACACAGTATTACTTTAAAGGGTCTGTGTTTGCTCACCCAACCTCACCAAACCTTTCAGCCCCAAGAGTGTCCACCCTTATGTCTCATCCAGCTGTGGGTCTAGATATGGTTTATCCGGGTTGCATCACAGCCCATGAACGAATTGTGTAAGAATTTCTCTCTCTTTCTCTGTCTTTGTTTCATGGGTTTTAAAAAGTAATTTATGTTTATAATGGGGTTTAGCTGCTTTTCACTGCTGTGTTTATGCCGCTTTACACCCACTTGACACACTAACAGAGAGATTTCAATACATAGGTTTTAAGATTATTACTAGTCAGATATATCCTTGTGTGGTGAATAGGGGGTGTTGAGTCCAGGTCTCTGAGCAAGGAGTCGGTCTTGTCTATTACATATTGGGTTTATGGAACGGTATCTCAGCTAATTTGAAACCCTTGTTTTATGTATCACCCCACCTCACCTTCCCTGATAAGCAGCCATAGTGTGTTTTCTGCATGTGTGACTCTGTTCTGTTTTGTATTTCAGTTCAAGTGTAATGGTTTTTACTTTCCCTGTATAAGTGATATCTTATGAGAAGTGACCTTTTCTGTGTGACTTATTTCACTTAGAATCGTCGTACCTAAATCCACTCATCATGCTGCTACTAGCCTTATGACATTGATTTCATGGCTGAGTGATATTCCATTGTACATAAGGACCACAACTTCTTTATCCATTTTTCTCTTTCCTGGGATATTTAAGGTGGAATGAAGTGGAGGTCCTTGGCAACAGAGCAGCCCTAAACTTTGGTGTGCTTGTGTCTTGCTGATTTTTAATTTTCCCAATTTATACCCCCATGCGTGGAAGTGCCCTATGCGCTCTAAACTGTGTTTTTTAGATATTTCAGGACACACCATACCTTCTCCAGAGTGGCTTTTGGCAATTTACATCCCGCCCATCAGCATAGCAAGGCTCCCATTTCTCCATGTCCTGTCCTGCATTTCTGGTTTTGACACTTTTCTCAGCATGGCCCTTTTGACCGATGGGAAGCGAGACTTCTTTGTAGCACTGATTTGCCTTTCCAGGTTGCTTGGTTGGCCAAAAAGGGCGTATGCGTTTTTTCCTGAATATATTCAGGAAAAAACGCATACGCCCTTTTTGGCCAAGGGCCTCATTGTCAACGTTTTGCTGCTTTTCATGTGCTTTAAAGGCGATTCGAATCTACCTCCTGAAATCTGTTTCCTGCAATTCTGCCTTGATTTCAAATCCTCTTCTTTGCCTTCCCTCAATATATTTGTGGACGAGAGTTATCATTTATATCTCTGCAGGTTTGTGAATTGCAGTGCCCTGAAGCTCCATTTTACAACTCGCTTTTTGGGAGCTGGCCGTAAAAGCGCAGGATGGCTTCAGGCCCTGTTCTGGTTCCGGGGGGCAGGCTGAGCCTGTGGTTAATTCTTCTCCCTGATGGGAAAATAGACTGACCTGTGCCTGTCCCAACACCAAGAGCTAGTCTCTCATTGGTTCCCCATCTTCCCATTCATCCTCAGGACAAATTGCAACCTGTACGGAACAGGAGGTTAAAGATGCTGTTGCTCCAAGTAGGGAGATTGCTAGTAAAGTGGCTGGAATGGCGAACCCGAGCACAAGGAGATGAGAAATGATGTGCGTTTTAGAAACCTTTCCCCATCACACGGTGTACCATCTTCTGGGTTTCTCATGCATGTTTTCGATGTAGGAAGATGCCCTTGAACCTCGAGATTTGGGACCCATGGGATGGGTACCATGCAGTATTACTTTAAAGGGTCTGCGTTTGCTCACCCAACCTCACCAAACCGCTCAGCCCCAAGAGTGTCCACCCTTATGTCTCATCCAGCTGTGGGTCTAGATATGGTCAATCCAGGTTCCATCACAGCCCCTGAACGAATTGTGTAAGAATTTCTCTCTCTTTCACTGTCTTTGTTTCATGGGTTTTTAAAAGTAATTTATTTTTATAATGGGGTTTAGCTGCTTTTCACTGCTGTGTTTATGCCGCTTTACACCCACTTGACACTAACAGAGAGATTTCAATACATAGGTTTTAAGATTATTACTACTCAGATATATCCTTGTGTGGTGAATAGGGGGTGTTGAGTCCAGTTCTCTGAGCAAGGAGTCGGTCTTGTCTATTACATATTGGGTTTATGGAACGGTATCTCAGCTAATTTGAAACCCTTGTTTTATGTATTACCCCACCTCACCTTTCCTGTTAAGCAGCCATAGTGTGTTTTCTGCATGTGTGACTCTGTTCTGTTTTGTAATTCAGTTCAAGTGTAATGGTTTTTACTTTCCCTGTATAAGTGATATCTTATGAGAAGTGTCCTTTTCTGTGTGACTTATTTCACTTAGAATCTTCGTACCTAAATCCACTCATCATGCTGCTACTAGCCTTATGACATTGATTTCATGGCTGAGTGATATTCCATTGTACATAAGGACCACAACTTCTTTATCCATTTTTCTCTTTCCTGGGATATTGAAGGTGGAATGAAGTGGAGGTCCTTGGCAACAGAGCAGCCCTAAACTTTGGTGTGCTTGTGTCTTGCTGATTTTTAATTTTCCCAATTTATACCCCCATGCGTGGAAGTGCCCTATGCGCTCTAAGCTGTGTTTTTTAGATGTTTCAGGACACACCGTACCCTTCTCCATGGTGGCTGTTGGCAATTTACATTCCGCCCATCAGCGTAGCAAGGCTCCCATTTCTCCATGGCCTGTTCTGCATTTCTGGTTTTGACACTTTTCTCAGCATGGCCCTTTTGACCGATGGGAAGCGAGACTTCTTTGTAGCGCTGATTTGCCATTCCAGGTTGCTTGGTTGGCCAAAAAGGGCGTATGCGTTTTTTCCTGAATATATTCAGGAAAAAACGCATACGCCCTTTTTGGCCAAGGGCATCATTGTCAACGTTTTGCCGCTTTTCATGTGCTTTAAAGGCGATTCGAATCTACCTCCTGAAATCTGTTTCCTGCAATTCTGCCTTGATTTCAAATCCTCTTCTTTGCCTTCCCTCAATATATTTGTGGACGAGAGTTATCATTTATAACTCTGCAGGTTTGTGAATTGCAGTTCCCTGAAGCTCCATTTTACAACTCGCTTTTTTGGGAGCTGGCCGCAAAAGCGCAGGATGGCTTCAGGCCCTGTTCTGGTTCTGGGGGGCAGGCTGAGCCTGTGGATATTTCTTCTCCCTGATGGGAAAATAGAGTGACCTTTGCCTGTCCCAACACCAAGAGCTAGTCTCTCATTGGTTCCCTGTCTTCCCGTTCATCCTCAGGAAAAATTGCAACCTGTACAGAACAGGAAGTTAAAGGTGCTGATACTCCAAGTAGGGAGATTGCTAGTAAAGTGGCTGGAATGGCGAACCCGAGCTCAAGGAGATGACAAATGAGGTGCGTTTTAGAAAGCTTTCCCCATCACACGGTGTACCATCTTCTGGGTTTCTCATGCATGTTTTTGATGTAGGAAGATGCCCTTGAACCTGGAGATTTGGGACCCATGGGATGGGTACCACACAGTATTACTTTAAAGGGTCTGTGTTTGCTCACCCAACCTCACCAAAACTCTCAGCCCCAAGAGTGTCCACCCTTATGCCTCATCCAGCTGTGGGTCTAGATATGGTCAATCCGTGTTGCATCACAGCCCATGAACGAATTGTGTAAGAATTTCTCTCTCTTTCTCTGTCTTTGTTTCATGGGTTTTAAAAAGTAATTTATGTTTATAATGGGGTTTAGCTGCTTTTCACTGCTGTGTTTATGCCGCTTTACACCCACTTGACACACTAACAGAGAGATTTCAATACATAGGATTTAAGATTATTACTAGTCAGATATATCCTTGTGTGGTGAATAGGGGGTGTTGAGTCCAGGTCTCTGAGCAAGGAGTCGGTCTTGTCTATTACATATTGGGTTTATGGAACGGTATCTCAGCTAATTTGAAACCCTTGTTTTATGTATCACCCCACCTCACCTTCCCTGATAAGCAGCCATAGTGTGTTTTCTGCATGTGTGACTCTGTTCTGTTTTGTATTTCAGTTCAAGTGTAATGGTTTTTACTTTCCCTGTATAAGTGATATCTTATGAGAAGTGACCTTTTCTGTGTGACTTATTTCACTTAGAATCGTCATACCTAAATCCACTCATCATGCTGCTACTAGCCTTATGACATTGATTTCATGGCTGAGTGATATTCCATTGTACATAAGGACCACAACTTCTTTATCCATTTTTCTCTTTCCTGGGATATTTAAGGTGGAATGAAGTGGAGGTCCTTGGCAACAGAGCAGCCCTAAACTTTGGTGTGCTTGTGTCTTGCTGATTTTTAATTTTCCCAATTTATACCCCCATGCGTGGAAGTGCCCTATGCGCTCTAAACTGTGTTTTTTAGATATTTCAGGACACACCATACCTTCTCCAGAGTGGCTTTTGGCAATTTACTTCCCGCCCATCAGCATAGCAAGGATCCCATTTCTCCATGTCCTGTCCTGCATTTCTGGTTTTGACACTTTTCTCAGCATGGCCCTTTTGACCGATGGGAAGCGAGACTTCTTTGTAGCACTGATTTGCCTTTCCAGGTTGCTTGGTTGGCCAAAAAGGGCTTATGCGTTTTTTCCTGAATATATTCAGGAAAAAACGCATACGCCTTTTTTGGGCAAGGGCCTCATTGTCAACGTTTTGCTGCTTTTCATGTGCTTTAAAGGCGATTCGAATCTACCTCCTGAAATCTGTTTCCTGCAATTCTGCCTTGATTTCAAATCCTCTTCTTTGCCTTCCCTCAATATATTTGTGGACGAGAGTTATCATTTATATCTCTGCAGGTTTGTGAATTGCAGTGCCCTGAAGCTCCATTTTACAACTCGCTTTTTGGGAGCTGGCCGTAAAAGCGCAGGATGGCTTCAGGCCCTGTTCTGGTTCCGGGGGGCAGGCTGAGCCTGTGGTTAATTCTTCTCCCTGATGGGAAAATAGACTGACCTGTGCCTGTCCCAACACCAAGAGCTAGTCTCTCATTGGTTCCCCATCTTCCCATTCATCCTCAGGACAAATTGCAACCTGTACGGAACAGGAGGTTAAAGATGCTGTTGCTCCAAGTAGGGAGATTGCTAGTAAAGTGGCTGGAATGGCGAACCCGAGCACAAGGAGATGAGAAATGATGTGCGTTTTAGAAACCTTTCCCCATCACACGGTGTACCATCTTCTGGGTTTCTCATGCATGTTTTCGATGTAGGAAGATGCCCTTGAACCTCGAGATTTGGGACCCATGGGATGGGTACCATGCAGTATTACTTTAAAGGGTCTGCGTTTGCTCACCCAACCTCACCAAACCGCTCAGCCCCAAGAGTGTCCAACCTTATGTCTCATCCAGCTGTGGGTCTAGATATGGTCAATCCAGGTTCCATCACAGCCCCTGAACGAATTGTGTAAGAATTTCTCTCTCTTTCACTGTCTTTGTTTCATGGGTTTTTAAAAGTAATTTATTTTTATAATGGGGTTTAGCTGCTTTTCACTGCTGTGTTTATGCCGCTTTACACCCACTTGACACTAACAGAGAGATTTCAATACATAGGTTTTAAGATTATTACTACTCAGATATATCCTTGTGTGGTGAATAGGGGGTGTTGAGTCCAGTTCTCTGAGCAAGGAGTCGGTCTTGTCTATTACATATTGGGTTTATGGAACGGTATCTCAGCTAATTTGAAACCCTTGTTTTATGTATTACCCCACCTCACCTTTCCTGTTAAGCAGCCATAGTGTGTTTTCTGCATGTGTGACTCTGTTCTGTTTTGTAATTCAGTTCAAGTGTAATGGTTTTTACTTTCCCTGTATAAGTGATATCTTATGAGAAGTGTCCTTTTCTGTGTGACTTATTTCACTTAGAATCGTCGTACCTAAATCCACTCATCATGCTGCTACTAGCCTTATGACATTGATTTCATGGCTGAGTGATATTCCATTGTACATAAGGACCACAACTTCTTTATCCATTTTTCTCTTTCCTGGGATATTGAAGGTGGAATGAAGTGGAGGTCCTTGGCAACAGAGCAGCCCTAAACTTTGGTGTGCTTGTGTCTTGCTGATTTTTAATTTTCCCAATTTATACCCCCATGCGTGGAAGTGCCCTATGCGCTCTAAGCTGTGTTTTTTAGATGTTTCAGGACACACCGTACCCTTCTCCAGGGTGGCTGTTGGCAATTTACATTCCGCCCATCAGCGTAGCAAGGCTCCCATTTCTCCATGGCCTGTTCTGCATTTCTGGTTTTGACACTTTTCTCAGCATGGCCCTTTTGACCGATGGGAAGCGAGACTTCTTTGTAGCGCTGATTTGCCATTCCAGGTTGCTTGGTTGGCCAAAAAGGGCGTATGCGTTTTTTCCTGAATATATTCAGGAAAAAACGCATACGCCCTTTTTGGCCAAGGGCATCATTGTCAACGTTTTGCCGCTTTTCATGTGCTTTAAAGGCGTTTCGAATCTACCTCCTGAAATCTGTTTCCTGCAATTCTGCCTTGATTTCAAATCCTCTTCTTTGCCTTCCCTCAATATATTTGTGGACGAGAGTTATCATTTATAACTCTGCAGGTTTGTGAATTGCAGTTCCCTGAAGCTCCATTTTACAACTCGCTTTTTTGGGAGCTGGCCGCAAAAGCGCAGGATGGCTTCAGGCCCTGTTCTGGTTCTGGGGGGCAGGCTGTGCCTGTGGATATTTCTTCTCCCTGATGGGAAAATAGAGTGACCTTTGCCTGTCCCAACACCAAGAGCTAGTCTCTCATTGGTTCCCTGTCTTCCCGTTCATCCTCAGGAAAAATTGCAACCTGTACAGAACAGGAGGTTAAAGGTGCTGATACTCCAAGTAGGGAGATTGCTAGTAAAGTGGCTGGAATGGCGAACCCGAGCTCAAGGAGATGACAAATGAGGTGCGTTTTAGAAAGCTTTCCCCATCACACGGTGTACCATCTTCTGGGTTTCTCATGCATGTTTTTGATGTAGGAAGATGCCCTTGAACCTGGAGATTTGGGACCCATGGGATGGGTACCACACAGTATTACTTTAAAGGGTCTGTGTTTGCTCACCCAACCTCACCAAACCTCTCAGCCCCAAGAGTGTCCACCCTTATGTCTCATCCAGCTGTGGGTCTAGATATGGTCAATCCGGGTTGCATCACAGCCCATGAACGAATTGTGTAAGAATTTCTCTCTCTTTCTCTGTCTTTGTTTCATGGGTTTTAAAAAGTAATTTATGTTTATAATGGGGTTTAGCTGCTTTTCACTGCTGTGTTTATGCCGCTTTACACCCACTTGACACACTAACAGAGAGATTTCAATACATAGGATTTAAGATTATGTCTAGTCAGATATATCCTTGTGTGGTGAATAGGGGGTGTTGAGTCCAGGTCTCTGAGCAAGGAGTCGGTCTTGTCTATTACATATTGGGTTTATGGAACGGTATCTCAGCTAATTTGAAACCCTTGTTTTATGTATCACCCCACCTCACCTTCCCTGATAAGCAGCCATAGTGTGTTTTCTGCATGTGTGACTCTGTTCTGTTTTGTATTTCAGTTCAAGTGTAATGGTTTTTACTTTCCCTGTATAAGTGATATCTTATGAGAAGTGACCTTTTCTGTGTGACTTATTTCACTTAGAATCGTCGTACCTCAATCCACTCATCATGCTGCTACTAGCCTTATGACATTGATTTCATGGCTGAGTGATATTCCATTGTACATAAGGACCACAACTTCTTTATCCATTTTTCTCTTTCCTGGGATATTTAAGGTGGAATGAAGTGGAGGTCCTTGGCAACAGAGCAGCCCTAAACTTTGGTGTGCTTGTGTCTTGCTGATTTTTAATTTTCCCAATTTATACCCCCATGCGTGGAAGTGCCCTATGCGCTCTAAACTGTGTTTTTTAGGTGTTTCAGGACACACCATACCTTCTCCAGAGTGGCTTTTGGCAATTTACTTCCCGCCCATCAGCATAGCAAGGCTCCCATTTCTCCATGTCCTGTCCTGCATTTCTGGTTTTGACACTTTTCTCAGCATGGCCCTTTTGACCGATGGGAAGCGAGACTTCTTTGTAGCACTGATTTGCCTTTCCAGGTTGCTTGGTTGGCCAAAAAGGGCTTATGCGTTTTTTCCTGAATATATTCAGGAAAAAAAGCATACGCCTTTTTTGGCCAAGGGCCTCATTGTCAACGTTTTGCTGCTTTTCATGTGCTTTAAAGGCGATTCGAATCTACCTCCTGAAATCTGTTTCCTGCAATTCTGCCTTGATTTCAAATCCTCTTCTTTGCCTTCCCTCAATATATTTGTGGACGAGAGTTATCATTTATATCTCTGCAGGTTTGTGAATTGCAGTGCCCTGAAGCTCCATTTTACAACTCGCTTTTTGGGAGCTAGCCGTAAAAGCGCAGGATGGCTTCAGGCCCTGTTCTGGTTCCGGGGGGCAGGCTGAGCCTGTGGTTAATTCTTCTCCCTGATGGGAAAATAGAGTGACCTGTGCCTGTCCCAACACCAAGAGCTAGTCTCTCATTGGTTCCCCATCTTCCCATTCATCCTCAGGACAAATTGCAACCTGTACGGAACAGGAGGTTAAAGATGCTGTTGCTCCAAGTAGGGAGATTGCTAGTAAAGTGGCTGGAATGGCGAACCCGAGCACAAGGAGATGAGAAATGATGTGCGTTTTAGAAACCTTTCCCCATCACACGGTGTACCATCTTCTGGGTTTCTCATGCATGTTTTCGATGTAGGAAGATGCCCTTGAACCTCGAGATTTGGGACCCATGGGCTGGGTACCATGCAGTATTACTTTAAAGGGTCTGCGTTTGCTCACCCAACCTCACCAAACCGCTCAGCCCCAAGAGTGTCCAACCTTATGTCTCATCCAGCTGTGGGTCTAGATATGGTCAATCCAGGTTCCATCACAGCCCCTGAACGAATTGTGTAAGAATTTCTCTCTCTTTCACTGTCTTTGTTTCATGGGTTTTTAAAAGTAATTTATTTTTATAATGGGGTTTAGCTGCTTTTCACGGCTGTGTTTATGCCGCTTTACACCCACTTGACACACTAACAGAGAGATTTCAATACATAGGTTTTAAGATTATTACTACTCAGATATATCCTTGTGTGGTGAATAGGGGGTGTTGAGTCCAGTTCTCTGAGCAAGGAGTCGGTCTTGTCTATTACATATTGGGTTTATGGAACGGTATCTCAGCTAATTTGAAACCCTTGTTTTATGTATTACCCCACCTCACCTTTCCTGTTAAGCAGCCATAGTGTGTTTTCTGCATGTGTGACTCTGTTCTGTTTTGTAATTCAGTTCAAGTGTAATGGTTTTTACTTTCCCTGTATAAGTGATATCTTATGAGAAGTGTCCTTTTCTGTGTGACTTATTTCACTTAGAATCGTCGTACCTAAATCCACTCATCATGCTGCTACTAGCCTTATGACATTGATTTCATGGCTGAGTGATATTCCATTGTACATAAGGACCACAACTTCTTTATCCATTTTTCTCTTTCCTGGGATATTGAAGGTGGAATGAAGTGGAGGTCCTTGGCAACAGAGCAGCCCTAAACTTTGGTGTGCTTGTGTCTTGCTGATTTTTAATTTTCCCAATTTATACCCCCATGCGTGGAAGTGCCCTATGCGCTCTAAGCTGTGTTTTTTACATGTTTGTGGACACACCGTACCCTTCTCCAGCGTGGCTGTTGGAAATTTATATCCCGCCCATCAGCGTAGCAAGGCTCCCATTTCTCCATGGCCTGTCCTGCATTTCTGGTTTTGACACTTTTCTCAGCATGGCCCTTTTGACCGATGGGAAGCGAGACTTCTTTGTAGCGCTGATTTGCCTTTCCAGGTTGCTTGGTTGGCCAAAAAGGGCGTATGCGTTTTTTCCTGAATATATTCAGGAAAAAACGCATACGCCCTTTTTGGCCAAGGGCCTCATTGTCAACGTTTTGCTGCTTTTCATGTGCTTTAAAGGCGATTCGAATCTACCTCCTGAAATCTGTTTCCTGCAATTCTGCCTTGATTTCAAATCCTCTTCTTTGCCTTCCCTCAATATATTTGTGGACGAGAGTTATCATTTATAACTCTGCAGGTTTGTGAATTGCAGTGCCCTGAAGCTCCATTTTACAACTCGCTTTTTGGGAGCTGGCCGTAAAAGCGCAGGATGGTTTCAGGCCCTGTGCTGGTTCCGGGGGGCAGCTGAGCCTGTGGTTAATTCTTCTTCCTGATGGGAAAATAGAGTGACCTGTGCCTGTCCCAACACCTAGAGCTAGCCTCTCATTGGTTCCCCATCTTCCCATTCATCCTCAGGACAAATTGCAACCTGTACGGAACAGGAGGTTAAAGGTGCTGATGCTCCAAGTAGGGAGATTGCTAGTAAAGTGGCTGGAATGGCGAACCCGAGCACAAGGAGATGAGAAATGAGGTGCGTTTTAGGAACCTTTCCCCATCACACGGTGTACCATCTTCTGGGTTTCTCATGCATGTTTTCGATGTAGGAAGATGCCCTTGAACCTCGAGATTTGGGACCCATGCGATGGGTACAACGCAGTATTACTTTAAAGGGTCTGCGTTTGCTCACCCAGCGTCACCAAATCTCTCAGCCCCAAGAGTGTCCACCCTTATGTCTCATCCAGCTATGGGTCTAGATATGGTCAATCCAGGTTCCATCACAGCCACTGAACGAATTGTGTAAGAATTTCTCTCTCTTTCACTCTCTTTGTTTCATGGGTTTTTAAAACTAATTTATTTTTATAATGGGGTTTAGCTGCTTTTCACTGCTGTGTTTATGCCGCTTTACCCCCACTTGACACACTAACAGAGAGATTTCAATACATAGGTTTTAAGATTATTATTAGTCAGATATATCCTTGTGTGGTGAATAGGGGGTGTTGAGTCCAGTTCTCTGAGCAAGGAGTCGGTCTTGTCTATTACATATTGGGTTTATGGAACGGTATCTCAGCTAATTTGAAACCCTTGTTTTATGTATCACCCCACCTCACCTTCCCTGTTAAGCAGCCATAGTGTGTTTTCTGCATGTGTGACTCTGTTCTGTTTTGTATTTCAGTTCAAGTGTAATGGTTTTTACTTTCCCTCTGTAAGTGATATCTTATGAGATGTGTCTTTTCTGTGTGACTTATTTCACTTAGAATCATCGTACCTAAATCCACTCATCATGCTGCTACTAGCCTTATGACATTGATTTCATGGCTGAGTGATATTCCATTGTACATAAGGACCACAACTTCTTTATCCATTTTTCTCTTTCCTGGGATATTTAAGTTGGAATGAAGTGGAGGTCCTTGGCAACAGAGCAGCCCTAAACTTTGGTGTGCTTGTGTCTTGCTGATTTTTAATTTTCCCAATTTATACCCCCATGCGTGGAAGTGCCCTATGCGCTCTAAGCTGTGTTTTTTAGATGTTTGAGGACACACCGTACCCTTCTCCAGCGTGGCTGTTGGCAATTTACATCCCGCCCATCAGCGTAGCAAGGCTCCCATTTCTCCATGGCCTGTCCTGCATTTCTGGTTTTGACACTTTTCTCAGCATGGCCCTTTTGACCGATGGGAAGCGAAACTTCTTTGTAGCGCTGATTTGCCTTTCCAGGTTGCTTGGTTGGCCAAAAAGGGCGTATGCGTTTTTTCCTGAATATATTCAGGAAAAAACGCATACGCCCTTTTTGGCCAAGGGCCTCATTTTCAACGTTTTGCTGCTTTTTATGTGCTTTAAAGGCGATTCGAATCTACCTCCTGAAATCTGTTTCCTGCAATTCTGCCTTGATTTCAAACCCTCTTCTTTGCCTTCCCTCAATATATTTGTGGACGAGAGTTATCATTTATAACTCTGCAGGTTTGTGAATTGCAGTGCCCTGAAGCTCCATTTTACAACTCGCTTTTTGGGAGCTGGCCGTAAAAGCGCAGGATGGCTTCAGGCCCTGTTCTGGTTCCGGGGGGCAGGCTGAGCCTGTGGTTAATTCTTCTCCCTGATGGGAAAATAGAGTGACCTGTGCCTGTCCCAACACCAAGAGCTAGTCTCTCATTGGTTCCCCATCTTCCCATTCATCCTCAGGACAATTTGCAACCTGTACGGAACAGGAGGTTAAAGATGCTGTTGCTCCAAGTAGGGAGATTGCTAGTAAAGTGACTGGAATGGCGAAGCCGAGCACAAGGAGATGAGAAATGATGTGCGTTTTAGAAACCTTTCCCCATCACACGGTGTACCATCTTCTGGGTTTCTCATGCATGTTTTCGATGTAGGAAGATGCCCTTGAACCTCGAGATTTGGGACCCATGGGATGGGTACCATGCAGTATTACTTTAAAGGGTCTGCGTTTGCTCACCCAACCTCACCAAACCGCTCAGCCCCAAGAGTGTCCACCCTTATGTCTCATCCAGCTGTGGGTCTAGATATGGTCAATCCAGGTTCCATCACAGCCCCTGAACGAATTGTGTAAGAATTTCTCTCTCTTTCACTGTCTTTGTTTCATGGGTTTTTAAAAGTAATTTATTTTTATAATGGGGTTTAGCTGCTTTTCACTGCTGTGTTTATGCCGCTTTACACCCACTTGACACTAACAGAGAGATTTCAATACATAGGTTTTAAGATTATTACTACTCAGATATATCCTTGTGTGGTGAATAGGGGGTGTTGAGTCCAGTTCTCTGAGCAAGGAGTCGGTCTTGTCTATTACATATTGGGTTTATGGAACGGTATCTCAGCTAATTTGAAACCCTTGTTTTATGTATCACCCCACCTCACCTTTCCTGTTAAGCAGCCATAGTGTGTTTTCTGCATGTGTGACTCTGTTCTGTTTTGTAATTCAGTTCAAGTGTAATGGTTTTTACTTTCCCTGTATAAGTGATATCTTATGAGAAGTGTCCTTTTCTGTGTGACTTATTTCACTTAGAATCGTCGTACCTAAATCCACTCATCATGCTGCTACTAGCCTTATGACATTGATTTCATGGCTGAGTGATATTCCATTGTACATAAGGACCACAACTTCTTCATCCATTTTTCTCTTTCCTGGGATATTGAAGGTGGAATGAAGTGGAGGTCCTTGGCAACAGAGCAGCCCTAAACTTTGGTGTGCTTGTGTCTTGCTGATTTTTAATTTTCCCAATTTATACCCCCATGCGTGGAAGTGCCCTATGCGCTCTAAGCTGTGTTTTTTAGATGTTTGAGGACACACCGTACCCTTCTCCAGCGTGGCTGTTGGCAATTTACATCCCGCCCATCAGCGTAGCAAGGCTCCCATTTCTCCATGGCCTGTCCTGCATTTCTGGTTTTGACACTTTTCTCAGCATGGCCCTTTTGACCGATGGGAAGCGAAACTTCTTTGTAGCGCTGATTTGCCTTTCCAGGTTGCTTGGTTGGCCAAAAAGGGCGTATGCGTTTTTTCCTGAATATATTCAGGAAAAAACGCATACGCCCTTTTTGGCCAAGGGCCTCATTGTCAACGTTTTGCTGCTTTTCATGTGCTTTAAAGGCGATTCGAATCTACCTCCTGAAATCTGTTTCCTGCAATTCTGCCTTGATTTCAAACCCTCTTCTTTGCCTTCCCTCCATATATTTGTGGACGAGAGTTATCATTTATATCTCTGCAGGTTTGTGAATTGCAGTGCCCTGAAGCTCCATTTTACAACTCGCTTTTTGGGAGCTGGCCGTAAAAGCGCAGGATGGCTTCAGGCCCTGTTCTGGTTCCGGGGGGCAGGCTGAGCCTGTGGTTAATTCTTCTCCCTGATGGGAAAATAGAGTGACCTGTGCCTGTCCCAACACCAAGAGCTAGTCTCTCATTGGTTCCCCATCTTCCCATTCATCCTCAGGACAATTTGCAACCTGTACGGAACAGGAGGTTAAAGATGCTGTTGCTCCAAGTAGGGAGATTGCTAGTAAAGTGGCTGGAATGGCGAACCCGAGCACAAGGAGATGAGAAATGATGTGCGTTTTAGAAACCTTTCCCCATCACACGGTGTACCATCTTCTGGGTTTCTCATGCATGTTTTCGATGTAGGAAGATGCCCTTGAACCTCGAGATTTGGGACCCATGGGATGGGTACCATGCAGTATTACTTTAAAGGGTCTGCGTTTGCTCACCCAACCTCACCAAACCGCTCAGCCCCAAGAGTGTCCAACCTTATGTCTCATCCAGCTGTGGGTCTAGATATGGTCAATCCAGGTTCCATCACAGCCCCTGAACGAATTGTGTAAGAATTTCTCTCTCTTTCACTGTCTTTGTTTCATGGGTTTTTAAAAGTAATTTATTTTTATAATGGGGTTTAGCTGCTTTTCACTGCTGTGTTTATGCCGCTTTACACCCACTTGACACTAACAGAGAGATTTCAATACATAGGTTTTAAGATTATTACTAGTCAGATATATCCTTGTGTGGTGAATAGGGGGTGTTGAGTCCAGTTCTCTGAGCAAGGAGTCGGTCTTGTCTATTACATATTGGGTTTATGGAACGGTATCTCAGCTAATTTGAAACCCTTGTTTTATGTATTACCCCACCTCACCTTTCCTGTTAAGCAGCCATAGTGTGTTTTCTGCATATGTGACTCTGTTCTGTTTTGTAATTCAGTTCAAGTGTAATGGTTTTTACTTTCCCTGTATAAGTGATATCTTATGAGAAGTGTCCTTTTCTGTGTGACTTATTTCACTTAGAATCGTCATACCTAAATCCACTCATCATGCTGCTACTAGCCTTATGACATTGATTTCATGGCTGAGTGATATTCCATTGTACATAAGGACCACAACTTCTTTATCCATTTTTCTCTTTCCTGGGATATTGAAGGTGGAATGAAGTGGAGGTCCTTGGCAACAGAGCAGCCCTAAACTTTGGTGTGCTTGTGTCTTGCTGATTTTTAATTTTCCCAATTTATACCCCCATGTGTGGAAGTGCCCTATGCGCTCTAAGCTGTGTTTTTTAGATGTTTCAGGACACACCGTACCCTTCTCCAGAATGGCTGTTGGCAATTTACATCCCGCCCATCAGCATAGCAAGGCTCCCATTTCTCCATGGCCTGTCCTGCATTTCTGGTTTTGACACTTTTCTCAGCATGGCCCTTTTGACCGATGGGAAGCGAGACTTCTTTGTAGCACTGATTTGCCTTTCCAGGTTGCTTGGTTGGCCAAAAAGGGCGTATGCGTTTTTTCCTGAATATATTCAGGGAAAAACGCATACGCCCTTTTTGGCCAAGGGCCTCATTGTCAACGTTTTGCTGCTTTTTATGTGCTTTAAAGGCGATTCGAATCTACCTCCTGAAATCTGTTTCCTGCAATTCTGCCTTGATTTCAAACCCTCTTCTTTGCCTTCCCTCAATATATTTGTGGACGAGAGTTATCATTTATAACTCTGCAGGTTTGTGAATTGCAGTGCCCTGAAGCTCCATTTTACAACTCGCTTTTTGGGAGCTGGCCGTAAAAGCGCAGGATGGCTTCAGGCCCTGTTCTGGTTCCGGGGGGCAGGCTGAGCCTGTGGTTAATTCTTCTCCCTGATGGGAAAATAGAGTGACCTGTGCCTGTCCCAACACCAAGAGCTAGTCTCTCATTGGTTCCCCATCTTCCCATTCATCCTCAGGACAATTTGCAACCTGTACGGAACAGGAGGTTAAAGATGCTGTTGCTCCAAGTAGGGAGATTGCTAGTAAAGTGACTGGAATGGCGAAGCCGAGCACAAGGAGATGAGAAATGATGTGCGTTTTAGAAACCTTTCCCCATCACACGGTGTACCATCTTCTGGGTTTCTCATGCATGTTTTCGATGTAGGAAGATGCCCTTGAACCTCGAGATTTGGGACCCATGGGATGGGTACCATGCAGTATTACTTTAAAGGGTCTGCGTTTGCTCACCCAACCTCACCAAACCGCTCAGCCCCAAGAGTGTCCACCCTTATGTCTCATCCAGCTGTGGGTCTAGATATGGTCAATCCAGGTTCCATCACAGCCCCTGAACGAATTGTGTAAGAATTTCTCTCTCTTTCACTGTCTTTGTTTCATGGGTTTTTAAAAGTAATTTATTTTTATAATGGGGTTTAGCTGCTTTTCACTGCTGTGTTTATGCCGCTTTACACCCACTTGACACTAACAGAGAGATTTCAATACATAGGTTTTAAGATTATTACTACTCAGATATATCCTTGTGTGGTGAATAGGGGGTGTTGAGTCCAGTTCTCTGAGCAAGGAGTCGGTCTTGTCTATTACATATTGGGTTTATGGAACGGTATCTCAGCTAATTTGAAACCCTTGTTTTATGTATCACCCCACCTCACCTTTCCTGTTAAGCAGCCATAGTGTGTTTTCTGCATGTGTGACTCTGTTCTGTTTTGTAATTCAGTTCAAGTGTAATGGTTTTTACTTTTCCTGTATAAGTGATATCTTATGAGAAGTGTCCTTTTCTGTGTGACTTATTTCACTTAGAATCGTCGTACCTAAATCCACTCATCATGCTGCTACTAGCCTTATGACATTGATTTCATGGCTGAGTGATATTCCATTGTACATAAGGACCACAACTTCTTCATCCATTTTTCTCTTTCCTGGGATATTGAAGGTGGAATGAAGTGGAGGTCCTTGGCAACAGAGCAGCCCTAAACTTTGGTGTGCTTGTGTCTTGCTGATTTTTAATTTTCCCAATTTATACCCCCATGCGTGGAAGTGCCCTATGCGCTCTAAGCTGTGTTTTTTAGATGTTTGAGGACACACCGTACCCTTCTCCAGCGTGGCTGTTGGCAATTTACATCCCGCCCATCAGCGTAGCAAGGCTCCCATTTCTCCATGGCCTGTCCTGCATTTCTGGTTTTGACACTTTTCTCAGCATGGCCCTTTTGACCGATGGGAAGCGAAACTTCTTTGTAGCGCTGATTTGCCTTTCCAGGTTGCTTGGTTGGCCAAAAAGGGCGTATGCGTTTTTTCCTGAATATATTCAGGAAAAAACGCATACGCCCTTTTTGGCCAAGGGCCTCATTGTCAACGTTTTGCTGCTTTTCATGTGCTTTAAAGGCGATTCGAATCTACCTCCTGAAATCTGTTTCCTGCAATTCTGCCTTGATTTCAAACCCTCTTCTTTGCCTTCCCTCAATATATTTGTGGACGAGAGTTATCATTTATAACTCTGCAGCTTTGTGAATTGCAGTGCCCTGAAGCTCCATTTTACAACTCGCTTTTTGGGAGCTGGCCGTAAAAGCGCAGGATGGCTTCAGGCCCTGTTCTGGTTCCGGGGGGCAGGCTGAGCCTGTGGTTAATTCTTCTCCCTGATGGGAAAATAGAGTGACCTGTGCCTGTCCCAACACCAAGAGCTAGTCTCTCATTGGTTCCCCATCTTCCCATTCATCCTCAGGACAAATTGCAACCTGTACGGAACAGGAGGTTAAAGATGCTGTTGCTCCAAGTAGGGAGATTGCTAGTAAAGTGGCTGGAATGGCGAAGCCGAGCACAAGGAGATGAGAAATGATGTGCGTTTTAGAAACCTTTCCCCATCACACGGTGTACCATCTTCTGGGTTTCTCATGCATGTTTTCGATGTAGGAAGATGCCCTTGAACCTCGAGATTTGGGACCCATGGGATGGGTACCATGCAGTATTACTTTAAAGGGTCTGCGTTTGCTCACCCAACCTCACCAAACCGCTCAGCCCCAAGAGTGTCCACCCTTATGTCTCATCCAGCTGTGGGTCTAGATATGGTCAATCCAGGTTCCATCACAGCCCCTGAACGAATTGTGTAAGAATTTCTCTCTCTTTCACTGTCTTTGTTTCATGGGTTTTTAAAAGTAATTTATTTTTATAATGGGGTTTAGCTGCTTTTCACTGCTGTGTTTATGCCGCTTTACACCCACTTGACACTAACAGAGAGATTTCAATACATAGGTTTTAAGATTATTACTACTCAGATATATCCTTGTGTGGTGAATAGGGGGTGTTGAGTCCAGTTCTCTGAGCAAGGAGTCGGTCTTGTCTATTACATATTGGGTTTATGGAACGGTATCTCAGCTAATTTGAAACCCTTGTTTTATGTATCACCCCACCTCACCTTTCCTGTTAAGCAGCCATAGTGTGTTTTCTGCATGTGTGACTCTGTTCTGTTTTGTAATTCAGTTCAAGTGTAATGGTTTTTACTTTCCCTGTATAAGTGATATCTTATGAGAAGTGTCCTTTTCTGTGTGACTTATTTCACTTAGAATCGTCGTACCTAAATCCACGCATCATGCTGCTACTAGCCTTATGACATTGATTTCATGGCTGAGTGATATTCCATTGTACATAAGGACCACAACTTCTTCATCCATTTTTCTCTTTCCTGGGATATTGAAGGTGGAATGAAGTGGAGGTCCTTGGCAACAGAGCAGCCCTAAACTTTGGTGTGCTTGTGTCTTGCTGATTTTTAATTTTCCCAATTTATACCCCCATGCGTGGAAGTGCCCTATGCGCTCTAAGCTGTGTTTTTTAGATGTTTGAGGACACACCGTACCCTTCTCCAGCGTGGCTGTTGGCAATTTACATCCCGCCCATCAGCGTAGCAAGGCTCCCATTTCTCCATGGCCTGTCCTGCATTTCTGGTTTTGACACTTTTCTCAGCATGGCCCTTTTGACCGATGGGAAGCGAAACTTCTTTGTAGCGCTGATTTGCCTTTCCAGGTTGCTTGGTTGGCCAAAAAGGGCGTATGCGTTTTTTCCTGAATATATTCAGGAAAAAACGCATACGCCCTTTTTGGCCAAGGGCCTCATTGTCAACGTTTTGCTGCTTTTCATGTGCTTTAAAGGCGATTCGAATCTACCTCCTGAAATCTGTTTCCTGCAATTCTGCCTTGATTTCAAACCCTCTTCTTTGCCTTCCCTCAATATATTTGTGGACGAGAGTTATCATTTATAACTCTGCAGCTTTGTGAATTGCAGTGCCCTGAAGCTCCATTTTACAACTCGCTTTTTGGGAGCTGGCCGTAAAAGCGCAGGATGGCTTCAGGCCCTGTTCTGGTTCCGGGGGGCAGGCTGAGCCTGTGGTTAATTCTTCTCCCTGATGGGAAAATAGAGTGACCTGTGCCTGTCCCAACACCAAGAGCTAGTCTCTCATTGGTTCCCCATCTTCCCATTCATCCTCAGGACAAATTGCAACCTGTACGGAACAGGAGGTTAAAGATGCTGTTGCTCCAAGTAGGGAGATTGCTAGTAAAGTGGCTGGAATGGCGAACCCGAGCACAAGGAGATGAGAAATGATGTGCGTTTTAGAAACCTTTCCCCATCACACGGTGTACCATCTTCTGGGTTTCTCATGAATGTTTTCGATGTAGGAAGATGCCCTTGAACCTCGAGATTTGGGACCCATGAGATGGGTACCATACAGTATTACTTTAAAGGGTCTGCGTTTGCTCACCCAACCTCACCAAACCGCTCAGACACAAGAGTGTCCACCCTTATGTCTCATCCAGCTGTGGGTCTAGATATGGTCAATCCAGGTTCCATCACAGCCCCTGAACGAATTGTGTAAGAATTTCTCTCTCTTTCACTGTCTTTGTTTCATGGGTTTTTAAAAGTAATTTATTTTTATAATGGGGTTTAGCTGCTTTTCACTGCTGTGTTTATGCCGCTTTACACCCACTTGACACTAACAGAGAGATTTCAATACATAGGTTTTAAGATTATTACTAGTCAGATATATCCTTGTGTGGTGAATAGGGAGTGTTGAGTCCAGTTCTCTGAGCAAGGAGTCGGTCTTGTCTATTACATATTGGGTTTATGGAACGGTATCTAAGCTAATTTGAAACCCTTGTTTTATGTATTACCCCACCTCACCTTTCCTGTTAAGCAGCCATAGTGTGTTTTCTGAATGTGTGACTCTGTTCTGTTTTGAAATTCAGTTCAAGTGTAATGGTTTTTACTTTCCCTGTATAAGTGATATATTATGAGAAGTGTCCTTTTCTGTGTGACTTATTTCACTTAGAATCGTCGTACCTAAATCCACGCATCATGCTGCTACTAGCCTTATGACATTGATTTCATGGCTGAGTGATATTCCATTGTACATAAGGACCACAACGTCTTTATCCATTTTTCTCTTTCCTGGGATATTGAAGGTGGAATGAAGTGGAGGTCCTTGGCAACAGAGCAGCCCTAAACTTTGGTGTGCTTGTGTCTTGCTGATTTTTAATTTTCCCAATTTATACCCCCATGTGTGGAAGTGCCCTATGCGCTCTAAGCTGTGTTTTTTAGATGTTTCAGGACACACCGTACCCTTCTCCAGAGTGGCTGTTGGCAATTTACATCCCGCCCATCAGCATAGCAAGGCTCCCATTTCTCCATGGCCTGTCCTGCATTTCTGGTTTTGACACTTTTCTCAGCATGGCCCTTTTGACCGATGGGAAGCGAGACTTCTTTGTAGCGCTGATTTGCCTTTCCAGGTTGCTTGGTTGGCCAAAAAGGGCCTATGCGTTTTTTCCTGAATATATTCAGGGAAAAACGCATATGCCCTTTTTGGCCAAGGGCCTCATTGTCAACGTTTTGCTCCTTTTTATGTGCTTTAAAGGCGATTCGAATCTACCTCCTGAAATCTGTTTCCTGCAATTCTGCCTTGATTTCAAACCCTCTTCTTTGCCTTCCCTCAATATATTTGTGGACGAGAGTTATCATTTATAACTCTGCAGGTTTGTGAATTGCAGTGCCCTGAAGCTCCATTTTACAACTCGCTTTTTGGGAGCTGGCCGTAAAAGCGCAGGATGGCTTCAGGCCCTGTTCTGGTTCCGGGGGGCAGGCTGAGCCTGTGGTTAATTCTTCTCCCTGATGGGAAAATAGAGTGACCTGTGCCTGTCCCAACACCAAGAGCTAGTCTCTCATTCGTTCCCCATCTTCCCATTCATCCTCAGGACAAATTGCAACCTGTACGGAACAGGAGGTTAAAGATGCTGTTGCTCCAAGTAGGGAGATTGCTAGTAAAGTGGCTGGAATGGCGAACCCGAGCACAAGGAGATGAGAAATGATGTGCGTTTTAGAAACCTTTCCCCATCACACGGTGTACCATCTTCTGGGTTTCTCATGCATGTTTTCGATGTAGGAAGATGCCCTTGAACCTCGAGATTTGGGACCCATGGGATGGGTACCATGCAGTATTACTTTAAAGGGTCTGCGTTTGCTCACCCAACCTCACCAAACCGCTCAGCCCCAAGAGTGTCCACCCTTATGTCTCATCCAGCTGTGGGTCTAGATATGGTCAAAGCAGGTTTCATCACAGCCCCTGAACGAATTGTGTAAGAATTTCTCTCTCTTTCACAGTCTTTGTTTCATGGGTTTTTAAAAGTAATTTATTTTTATAATGGGGTTTAGCTGCTTTTCACTGCTGTGTTTATGCCGCTTTACACCCACTTGACACTAACAGAGAGATTTCAATACATAGGTTTTAAGATTATTACTACTCAGATATATCCTTGTGTGGTGAATAGGGGGTGTTGAGTCCAGTTCTCTGAGCAAGGAGTCAGTCTTGTCTATTACATATTGGGTTTATGGAACGGTATCTCAGCTAATTTGAAACCCTTGTTTTATGTATTACCCCACCTCACCTTTCCTGTTAAGCAGCCATAGTGTGTTTTCTGCATGTGTGACTCTGTTCTGTTTTGTAATTCAGTTCAAGTGTAATGGTTTTTACTTTCCCTGTATAAGTGATATCTTATGAGAAGTGTCCTTTTCTGTGTGACTTATTTCACTTAGAATCGTCGTACCTAAATCCACTCATCATGCTGCTACTAGCCTTATGACATTGATTTCATGGCTGAGTGATATTCCATTGTACATAAGGACCACAACTTCTTTATCCATTTTTCTCTTTCCTGGGATATTGAAGGTGGAATGAAGTGGAGGTCCTTGGCAACAGAGCAGCCCTAAACTTTGGTGTGCTTGTGTCTTGCTGATTTTTAATTTTCCCAATTTATACCCCCATGCGTGGAAGTGCCCTATGCGCTCTAAGCTGTGTTTTTTACATGTTTGTGGACACACCGTACCCTTCTCCAGCGTGGCTGTTGGAAATTTATATCCCGCCCATCAGCGTAGCAAGGCTCCCATTTCTCCATGGCCTGTCCTGCATTTCTGGTTTTGACACTTTTCTCAGCATGGCCCTTTTGACCGATGGGAAGCGAGACTTCTTTGTAGCGCTGATTTGCCTTTCCAGGTTGCTTGGTTGGCCAAAAAGGGCGTATGCGTTTTTTCCTGAATATATTCAGGAAAAAACGCATACGCCCTTTTTGGCCAAGGGCCTCATTGTCAACGTTTTGCTGCTTTTCATGTGCTTTAAAGGCGATTCGAATCTACCTCCTGAAATCTGTTTCCTGCAATTCTGCCTTGATTTCAAATCCTCTTCTTTGCCTTCCCTCAATATATTTGTGGACGAGAGTTATCATTTATAACTCTGCAGGTTTGTGAATTGCAGTGCCCTGAAGCTCCATTTTACAACTCGCTTTTTGGGAGCTGGCCGTAAAAGCGCAGGATGGTTTCAGGCCCTGTGCTGGTTCCGGGGGGCAGCTGAGCCTGTGGTTAATTCTTCTTCCTGATGGGAAAATAGAGTGACCTGTGCCTGTCCCAACACCTAGAGCTAGCCTCTCATTGGTTCCCCATCTTCCCATTCATCCTCAGGACAAATTGCAACCTGTACGGAACAGGAGGTTAAAGGTGCTGATGCTCCAAGTAGGGAGATTGCTAGTAAAGTGGCTGGAATGGCGAACCCGAGCACAAGGAGATGAGAAATGAGGTGCGTTTTAGGAACCTTTCCCCATCACACGGTGTACCATCTTCTGGGTTTCTCATGCATGTTTTCGATGTAGGAAGATGCCCTTGAACCTCGAGATTTGGGACCCATGCGATGGGTACAACGCAGTATTACTTTAAAGGGTCTGCGTTTGCTCACCCAGTGTCACCAAATCTCTCAGCCCCAAGAGTGTCCACCCTTATGTCTCATCCAGCTGTGGGTCTAGATATGGTCAATCCAGGTTCCATCACAGCCACTGAACGAATTGTGTAAGAATTTCTCTCTCTTTCACTCTCTTTGTTTCATGGGTTTTTAAAACTAATTTATTTTTATAATGGGGTTTAGCTGCTTTTCACTGCTGTGTTTATGCCGCTTTACCCCCACTTGACACACTAACAGAGAGATTTCAATACATAGGTTTTAAGATTATTACTAGTCAGATATATCCTTGTGTGGTGAATAGGGGGTGTTGAGTCCAGTTCTCTGAGCAAGGAGTCGGTCTTGTCTATTACATATTGGGTTTATGGAACGGTATCTCAGCTAATTTGAAACCCTTGTTTTATGTATCACCCCACCTCACCTTCCCTGTTAAGCAGCCATAGTGTGTTTTCTGCATGTGTGACTCTGTTCTGTTTTGTATTTCAGTTCAAGTGTAATGGTTTTTACTTTCCCTCTGTAAGTGATATCTTATGAGATGTGTCCTTTTCTGTGTGACTTATTTCACTTAGAATCATCGTACCTAAATCCACTCATCATGCTGCTACTAGCCTTATGACATTGATTTCATGGCTGAGTGATATTCCATTGTACATAAGGACCACAACTTCTTTATCCATTTTTCTCTTTCCTGGGATATTTAAGTTGGAATGAAGTGGAGGTCCTTGGCAACAGAGCAGCCCTAAACTTTGGTGTGCTTGTGTCTTGCTGATTTTTAATTTTCCCAATTTATACCCCCATGCGTGGAAGTGCCCTATGCGCTCTAAACTGTGTTTTTTAGATGTTTCAGGACACACCATAACTTCTCCAGAGTGGCTGTTGGCAATTTACATCCCGCCCATCAGCATAGCAAGGCTCCCATTTCTCCATGGCCTGTCCTGCATTTCTGGTTTTGACACTTTTCTCAGCATGGCCCTTTTGACCGATGGGAAGCGAGACTTCTTTGTAGCACTGATTTGCCTTTCCAGGTTGCTTGGTTGGCCAAAAAGGGCGTATGCGTTTTTTCCTGAATATATTCAGGAAAAAACGCATACGCCCTTTTTGGCCAAGGGCCTCATTGTCAACGTTTTGCTGCTTTTCATGTGCTTTAAAGGCGATTCGAATCTACCTCCTGAAATCTGTTTCCTGCAATTCTGCCTTGATTTCAAACCCTCTTCTTTGCCTTCCCTCAATATATTTGTGGACGAGAGTTATCATTTATAACTCTGCAGGTTTGTGAATTGCAGTGCCCTGAAGCTCCATTTTACAACTCGCTTTTTGGGAGCTGGCCGTAAAAGCGCAGGATGGCTTCAGGCCCTGTTCTGGTTCCGGGGGGCAGGCTGAGCCTGTGGTTAATTCTTCTCCCTGATGGGAAAATAGAGTGACCTGTGCCTGTCCCAACACCAAGAGCTAGTCTCTCATTGGTTCCCCATCTTCCCGTTCATCCTCAGGACAAATTGCAACCTGTACGGAACAGGAGGTTAAAGATGCTGTTGCTCCAAGTAGGGAGATTGCTAGTAAAGTGGCTGGAATGGCGAACCCGAGCACAAGGAGATGAGAAATGAGGTGCGTTTTAGAAACCTTTCCCCATCACACAGTGTACCATCTTCTGGGTTTCTCATGCATGTTTTCGATGTAGGAAGATGCCCTTGAACCTCGAGATTTGGGACCCATGGGATGGGTACCATGCAGTATTACTTTAAAGGGTCTGCGTTTGCTCACCCAACCTCACCAAACCGCTCAGCCCCAAGAGTGTCCACCCTTATGTCTCATCCAGCTGTGGGTCTAGATATGGTCAATCCAGGTTCCATCACAGCCCCTGAACGAATTGTGTAAGAATTTCTCTCTCTTTCACTGTCTTTGTTTCATGGGTTTTTAAAAGTAATTTATTTTTATAATGGGGTTTAGCTGCTTTTCACTGCTGTGTTTATGCCGCTTTACACCCACTTGACACTAACAGAGAGATTTCAATACATAGGTTTTAAGATTATTACTACTCAGATATATCCTTGTGTGGTGAATAGGGGGTGTTGAGTCCAGTTCTCTGAGCAAGGAGTCGGTCTTGTCTATTACATATTGGGTTTATGGAACGGTATCTCAGCTAATTTGAAACCCTTGTTTTATGTATTACCCCACCTCACCTTTCCTGTTAAGCAGCCATAGTGTGTTTTCTGCATGTGTGACTCTGTTCTGTTTTGTAATTCAGTTCAAGTGTAATGGTTTTTACTTTCCCTGTATAAGTGATATCTTATGAGAAGTGTCCTTTTCTGTGTGACTTATTTCACTTAGAATCGTCGTACCTAAATCCACTCATCATGCTGCTACTAGCCTTATGACATTGATTTCATGGCTGAGTGATATTCCATTGTACATAAGGACCACAACTTCTTTATCCATTTTTCTCTTTCCTGGGATATTGAAGGTGGAATGAAGTGGAGGTCCTTGGCAACAGAGCAGCCCTAAACTTTGGTGTGCTTGTGTCTTGCTGATTTTTAATTTTCCCAATTTATACCCCCATGCGTGGAAGTGCCCTTAGCGCTCTAAGCTGTGTTTTTTACATGTTTGTGGACACACCGTACCCTTCTCCAGCGTGGCTGTTGGAAATTTATATCCCGCCCATCAGCGTAGCAAGGCTCCCATTTCTCCATGGCCTGTCCTGCATTTCTGGTTTTGACACTTTTCTCAGCATGGCCCTTTTGACCGATGGGAAGCGAGACTTCTTTGTAGCGCTGATTTGCCTTTCCAGGTTGCTTGGTTGGCCAAAAAGGGCGTATGCGTTTTTTCCTGAATATATTCAGGAAAAAACGCATACGCCCTTTTTGGCCAAGGGCCTCATTGTCAACGTTTTGCTGCTTTTCATGTGCTTTAAAGGCGATTCGAATCTACCTCCTGAAATCTGTTTCCTGCAATTCTGCCTTGATTTCAAATCCTCTTCTTTGCCTTCCCTCAATATATTTGTGGACGAGAGTTATCATTTATAACTCTGCAGGTTTGTGAATTGCAGTGCCCTGAAGCTCCATTTTACAACTCGCTTTTTGGGAGCTGGCCGTAAAAGCGCAGGATGGTTTCAGGCCCTGTGCTGGTTCCGGGGGGCAGCTGAGCCTGTGGTTAATTCTTCTTCCTGATGGGAAAATAGAGTGACCTGTGCCTGTCCCAACACCTAGAGCTAGCCTCTCATTGGTTCCCCATCTTCCCATTCATCCTCAGGACAAATTGCAACCTGTACGGAACAGGAGGTTAAAGGTGCTGATGCTCCAAGTAGGGAGATTGCTAGTAAAGTGGCTGGAATGGCGAACCCGAGCACAAGGAGATGAGAAATGAGGTGCGTTTTAGGAACCTTTCCCCATCACACGGTGTACCATCTTCTGGGTTTCTCATGCATGTTTTCGATGTAGGAAGATGCCCTTGAACCTCGAGATTTGGGACCCATGCGATGGGTACAACGCAGTATTACTTTAAAGGGTCTGCGTTTGCTCACCCAGCGTCACCAAATCTCTCAGCCCCAAGAGTGTCCACCCTTATGTCTCATCCAGCTGTGGGTCTAGATATGGTCAATCCAGGTTCCATCACAGCCACTGAACGAATTGTGTAAGAATTTCTCTCTCTTTCACTCTCTTTGTTTCATGGGTTTTTAAAACTAATTTATTTTTATAATGGGGTTTAGCTGCTTTTCACTGCTGTGTTTATGCCGCTTTACCCCCACTTGACACACTAACAGAGAGATTTCAATACATAGGTTTTAAGATTATTACTAGTCAGATATATCCTTGTGTGGTGAATAGGGGGTGTTGAGTCCAGTTCTCTGAGCAAGGAGTCGGTCTTGTCTATTACATATTGGGTTTATGGAACGGTATCTCAGCTAATTTGAAACCCTTGTTTTATGTATCACCCCACCTCACCTTCCCTGTTAAGCAGCCATAGTGTGTTTTCTGCATGTGTGACTCTGTTCTGTTTTGTATTTCAGTTCAAGTGTAATGGTTTTTACTTTCCCTCTGTAAGTGATATCTTATGAGATGTGTCCTTTTCTGTGTGACTTATTTCACTTAGAATCATCGTACCTAAATCCACTCATCATGCTGCTACTAGCCTTATGACATTGATTTCATGGCTGAGTGATATTCCATTGTACATAAGGACCACAACTTCTTTATCCATTTTTCTCTTTCCTGGGATATTTAAGTTGGAATGAAGTGGAGGTCCTTGGCAACAGAGCAGCCCTAAACTTTGGTGTGCTTGTGTCTTGCTGATTTTTAATTTTCCCAATTTATACCCCCATGCGTGGAAGTGCCCTATGCGCTCTAAACTGTGTTTTTTAGATGTTTCAGGACACACCATAACTTCTCCAGAGTGGCTGTTGGCAATTTACATCCCGCCCATCAGCATAGCAAGGCTCCCATTTCTCCATGGCCTGTCCTGCATTTCTGGTTTTGACACTTTTCTCAGCATGGCCCTTTTGACCGATGGGAAGCGAGACTTCTTTGTAGCACTGATTTGCCTTTCCAGGTTGCTTGGTTGGCCAAAAAGGGCGTATGCGTTTTTTCCTGAATATATTCAGGAAAAAACGCATACGCCCTTTTTGGCCAAGGGCCTCATTGTCAACGTTTTGCTGCTTTTCATGTGCTTTAAAGGCGATTCGAATCTACCTCCTGAAATCTGTTTCCTGCAATTCTGCCTTGATTTCAAACCCTCTTCTTTGCCTTCCCTCAATATATTTGTGGACGAGAGTTATCATTTATAACTCTGCAGGTTTGTGAATTGCAGTGCCCTGAAGCTCCATTTTACAACTCGCTTTTTGGGAGCTGGCCGTAAAAGCGCAGGATGGCTTCAGGCCCTGTTCTGGTTCCGGGGGGCAGGCTGAGCCTGTGGTTAATTCTTCTCCCTGATGGGAAAATAGAGTGACCTGTGCCTGTCCCAACACCAAGAGCTAGTCTCTCATTGGTTCCCCATCTTCCCGTTCATCCTCAGGACAAATTGCAACCTGTACGGAACAGGAGGTTAAAGATGCTGTTGCTCCAAGTAGGGAGATTGCTAGTAAAGTGGCTGGAATGGCGAACCCGAGCACAAGGAGATGAGAAATGAGGTGCGTTTTAGAAACCTTTCCCCATCACACGGTGTACCATCTTCTGGGTTTCTCATGCATGTTTTCGATGTAGGAAGATGCCCTTGAACCTCGAGATTTGGGACCCATGGGATGGGTACCATGCAGTATTACTTTAAAGGGTCTGCGTTTGCTCACCCAACCTCACCAAACCGCTCAGCCCCAAGAGTGTCCACCCTTATGTCTCATCCAGCTGTGGGTCTAGATATGGTCAATCCAGGTTCCATCACAGCCCCTGAACGAATTGTGTAAGAATTTCTCTCTCTTTCACTGTCTTTGTTTCATGGGTTTTTAAAAGTAATTTATTTTTATAATGGGGTTTAGCTGCTTTTCACTGCTGTGTTTATGCCGCTTTACACCCACTTGACACTAACAGAGAGATTTCAATACATAGGTTTTAAGATTATTACTACTCAGATATATCCTTGTGTGGTGAATAGGGGGTGTTGAGTCCAGTTCTCTGAGCAAGGAGTCGGTCTTGTCTATTACATATTGGGTTTATGGAACGGTATCTCAGCTAATTTGAAACCCTTGTTTTATGTATTACCCCACCTCACCTTTCCTGTTAAGCAGCCATAGTGTGTTTTCTGCATGTGTGACTCTGTTCTGTTTTGTAATTCAGTTCAAGTGTAATGGTTTTTACTTTCCCTGTATAAGTGATATCTTATGAGAAGTGTCCTTTTCTGTGTGACTTATTTCACTTAGAATCGTCGTACCTAAATCCACTCATCATGCTGCTACTAGCCTTATGACATTGATTTCATGGCTGAGTGATATTCCATTGTACATAAGGACCACAACTTCTTTATCCATTTTTCTCTTTCCTGGGATATTGAAGGTGGAATGAAGTGGAGGTCCTTGGCAACAGAGCAGCCCTAAACTTTGGTGTGCTTGTGTCTTGCTGATTTTTAATTTTCCCAATTTATACCCCCATGCGTGGAAGTGCCCTATGCGCTCTAAGCTGTGTTTTTTACATGTTTGTGGACACACCGTACCCTTCTCCAGCGTGGCTGTTGGAAATTTATATCCCGCCCATCAGCGTAGCAAGGCTCCCATTTCTCCATGGCCTGTCCTGCATTTCTGGTTTTGACACTTTTCTCAGCATGGCCCTTTTGACCGATGGGAAGCGAGACTTCTTTGTAGCGCTGATTTGCCTTTCCAGGTTGCTTGGTTGGCCAAAAAGGGCGTATGCGTTTTTTCCTGAATATATTCAGGAAAAAACGCATACGCCCTTTTTGGCCAAGGGCCTCATTGTCAACGTTTTGCTGCTTTTCATGTGCTTTAAAGGCGATTCGAATCTACCTCCTGAAATCTGTTTCCTGCAATTCTGCCTTGATTTCAAATCCTCTTCTTTGCCTTCCCTCAATATATTTGTGGACGAGAGTTATCATTTATAACTCTGCAGGTTTGTGAATTGCAGTGCCCTGAAGCTCCATTTTACAACTCGCTTTTTGGGAGCTGGCCGTAAAAGCGCAGGATGGTTTCAGGCCCTGTGCTGGTTCCGGGGGGCAGCTGAGCCTGTGGTTAATTCTTCTTCCTGATGGGAAAATAGAGTGACCTGTGCCTGTCCCAACACCTAGAGCTAGCCTCTCATTGGTTCCCCATCTTCCCATTCATCCTCAGGACAAATTGCAACCTGTACGGAACAGGAGGTTAAAGGTGCTGATGCTCCAAGTAGGGAGATTGCTAGTAAAGTGGCTGGAATGGCGAACCCGAGCACAAGGAGATGAGAAATGAGGTGCGTTTTAGGAACCTTTCCCCATCACACGGTGTACCATCTTCTGGGTTTCTCATGCATGTTTTCGATGTAGGAAGATGCCCTTGAACCTCGAGATTTGGGACCCATGCGATGGGTACAACGCAGTATTACTTTAAAGGGTCTGCGTTTGCTCACCCAGCATCACCAAATCTCTCAGCCCCAAGAGTGTCCACCCTTATGTCTCATCCAGCTGTGGGTCTAGATATGGTCAATCCAGGTTCCATCACAGCCACTGAACGAATTGTGTAAGAATTTCTCTCTCTTTCACTCTCTTTGTTTCATGGGTTTTTAAAACTAATTTATTTTTATAATGGGGTTTAGCTGCTTTTCACTGCTGTGTTTATGCCGCTTTACCCCCACTTGACACACTAACAGAGAGATTTCAATACATAGGTTTTAAGATTATTACTAGTCAGATATATCCTTGTGTGGTGAATAGGGGGTGTTGAGTCCAGTTCTCTGAGCAAGGAGTCGGTCTTGTCTATTACATATTGGGTTTATGGAACGGTATCTCAGCTAATTTGAAACCCTTGTTTTATGTATCACCCCACCTCACCTTCCCTGTTAAGCAGCCATAGTGTGTTTTCTGCATGTGTGACACTGTTCTGTTTTGTATTTCAGTTCAAGTGTAATGGTTTTTACTTTCCCTCTGTAAGTGATATCTTATGAGATGTGTCCTTTTCTGTGTGACTTATTTCACTTAGAATCATCGTACCTAAATCCACTCATCATGCTGCTACTAGCCTTATGACATTGATTTCATGGCTGAGTGATATTCCATTATACATAAGGACCACAACTTCTTTATCCATTTTTCTCTTTCCTGGGATATTTAAGTTGGAATGAAGTGGAGGTCCTTGGCAACAGAGCAGCCCTAAACTTTGGTGTGCTTGTGTCTTGCTGATTTTTAATTTTCCCAATTTATACCCCCATGCGTGGAAGTGCCCTATGCGCTCTAAACTGTGTTTTTTAGATGTTTCAGGACACACCATAACTTCTCCAGAGTGGCTGTTGGCAATTTACATCCCGCCCATCAGCATAGCAAGGCTCCCATTTCTCCATGGCCTGTCCTGCATTTCTGGTTTTGACACTTTTCTCAGCATGGCCCTTTTGACCGATGGGAAGCGAGACTTCTTTGTAGCACTGATTTGCCTTTCCAGGTTGCTTGGTTGGCCAAAAAGGGCGTATGCGTTTTTTCCTGAATATATTCAGGAAAAAACGCATACGCCCTTTTTGGCCAAGGGCCTCATTGTCAACGTTTTGCTGCTTTTCATGTGCTTTAAAGGCGATTCGAATCTACCTCCTGAAATCTGTTTCCTGCAATTCTGCCTTGATTTCAAACCCTCTTCTTTGCCTTCCCTCAATATATTTGTGGACGAGAGTTATCATTTATAACTCTGCAGGTTTGTGAATTGCAGTGCCCTGAAGCTCCATTTTACAACTCGCTTTTTGGGAGCTGGCCGTAAAAGCACAGGATGGCTTCAGGCCCTGTTCTGGTTCCGGGGGGCAGGCTGAGCCTGTGGTTAATTCTTCTCCCTGATGGGAAAATAGAGTGACCTGTGCCTGTCCCAACACCAAGAGCTAGTCTCTCATTGGTTCCCCATCTTCCCGTTCATCCTCAGGACAAATTGCAACCTGTACGGAACAGGAGGTTAAAGATGCTGTTGCTCCAAGTAGGGAGATTGCTAGTAAAGTGGCTGGAATGGCGAACTCGAGCACAAGGAGATGAGAAATGATGTGCGTTTTAGAAACCTTTCCCCATCACACGGTGTACCATCTTCTGGGTTTCTCATGCATGTTTTCGATGTAGGAAGATGCCCTTGAACCTCGAGATTTGGGACCCATGGGATGGGTACCATGCAGTATTACTTTAAAGGGTCTGCGTTTGCTCACCCAACCTCACCAAACCGCTCAGCCCCAAGAGTGTCCACCCTTATGTCTCATCCAGCTGTGGGTCTAGATATGGTCAATCCAGGTTCCATCACAGCCCCTGAACGAATTGTGTAAGAATTTCTCTCTCTTTCACTGTCTTTGTTTCATGGGTTTTTAAAAGTAATTTATTTTTATAATGGGGTTTAGCTGCTTTTCACTGCTGTGTTTATGCCGCTTTACACCCACTTGACACTAACAGAGAGATTTCAATACATAGGTTTTAAGATTATTACTACTCAGATATATCCTTGTGTGGTGAATAGGGGGTGTTGAGTCCAGTTCTCTGAGCAAGGAGTCGGTCTTGTCTATTACATATTGGGTTTATTGAACGGTATCTAAGCTAATTTGAAACCCTTGTTTTATGTATTACCCCACCTCACCTTTCCTGTTAAGCAGCCATAGTGTGTTTTCTGAATGTGTGACTCTGTTCTGTTTTGAAATTCAGTTCAAGTGTAATGGTTTTTACTTTCCCTGTATAAGTGATATCTTATGAGAAGTGTCCTTTTCTGTGTGACTTATTTCACTTAGAATCGTCGTACCTAAATCCACGCATCATGCTGCTACTAGCCTTATGACATTGATTTCATGGCTGAGTGATATTCCATTGTACATAAGGACCACAACGTCTTTATCCATTTTTCTCTTTCCTGGGATATTGAAGGTGGAATGAAGTGGAGGTCCTTGGCAACAGAGCAGCCCTAAACTTTGGTGTGCTTGTGTCTTGCTGATTTTTAATTTTCCCAATTTATACCCCCATGTGTGGAAGTGCCCTATGCGCTCTAAGCTGTGTTTTTTAGATGTTTCAGGACACACCGTACCCTTCTCCAGAGTGGCTGTTGGCAATTTACATCCCGCCCATCAGCATAGCAAGGCTCCCATTTCTCCATGGCCTGTCCTGCATTTCTGGTTTTGACACTTTTCTCAGCATGGCCCTTTTGACCGATGGGAAGCGAGACTTCTTTGTAGCGCTGATTTGCCTTTCCAGGTTGCTTGGTTGGCCAAAAAGGGCCTATGCGTTTTTTCCTGAATATATTCAGGGAAAAACGCATACGCCCTTTTTGGCCAAGGGCCTCATTGTCAACGTTTTGCTCCTTTTTATGTGCTTTAAAGGCGATTCGAATCTACCTCCTGAAATCTGTTTCCTGCAATTCTGCCTTGATTTCAAACCCTCTTCTTTGCCTTCCCTCAATATATTTGTGGACGAGAGTTATCATTTATAACTCTGCAGGTTTGTGAATTGCAGTGCCCTGAAGCTCCATTTTACAACTCGCTTTTTGGGAGCTGGCCGTAAAAGCGCAGGATGGCTTCAGGCCCTGTTCTGGTTCCGGGGGGCAGGCTGAGCCTGTGGTTAATTCTTCTCCCTGATGGGAAAATAGAGTGACCTGTGCCTGTCCCAACACCAAGAGCTAGTCTCTCATTCGTTCCCCATCTTCCCATTCATCCTCAGGACAAATTGCAACCTGTACGGAACAGGAGGTTAAAGATGCTGTTGCTCCAAGTAGGGAGATTGCTAGTAAAGTGTCTGGAATGGCGAACCCGAGCACAAGGAGATGAGAAATAATGTGCGTTTTAGAAACCTTTCCCCATCACACGGTGTACCATCTTCTGGGTTTCTCATGCATGTTTTCGATGTAGGAAGATGCCCTTGAACCTCGAGATTTGGGACCCATGGGATGGGTACCATGCAGTATTACTTTAAAGGGTCTGCGTTTGCTCACCCAACCTCACCAAACCGCTCAGCCCCAAGAGTGTCCACCCTTATGTCTCATCCAGCTGTGGGTCTAGATATGGTCAAAGCAGGTTTCATCACAGCCCCTGAACGAATTGTGTAAGAATTTCTCTCTCTTTCACTGTCTTTGTTTCATGGGTTTTTAAAAGTAATTTATTTTTATAATGGGGTTTAGCTGCTTTTCACTGCTGTGTTTATACCGCTTTACACCCACTTGACACTAACAGAGAGATTTCAATACATAGGTTTTAAGATTATTACTACTCAGATATATCCTTGTGTGGTGAATAGGGGGTGTTGAGTCCAGTTCTCTGAGCAAGGAGTCAGTCTTGTCTATTACATATTGGGTTTATGGAACGGTATCTCAGCTAATTTGAAACCCTTGTTTTATGTATTACCCCACCTCACCTTTCCTGTTAAGCAGCCATAGTGTGTTTTCTGCATGTGTGACTCTGTTCTGTTTTGTAATTCAGTTCAAGTGTAATGGTTTTTACTTTCCCTGTATAAGTGATATCTTATGAGAAGTGTCCTTTTCTGTGTGACTTATTTCACTTAGAATCGTCGTACCTAAATCCACTCATCATGCTGCTACTAGCCTTATGACATTGATTTCATGGCTGAGTGATATTCCATTGTACATAAGGACCACAACTTCTTTATCCATTTTTCTCTTTCCTGGGATATTGAAGGTGGAATGAAGTGGAGGTCCTTGGCAACAGAGCAGCCCTAAACTTTGGTGTGCTTGTGTCTTGCTGATTTTTAATTTTCCCAATTTATACCCCCATGCGTGGAAGTGCCCTATGCGCTCTAAGCTGTGTTTTTTACATGTTTGTGGACACACCGTACCCTTCTCCAGCGTGGCTGTTGGAAATTTATATCCCGCCCATCAGCGTAGCAAGGCTCCCATTTCTCCATGGCCTGTCCTGCATTTCTGGTTTTGACACTTTTCTCAGCATGGCCCTTTTGACCGATGGGAAGCGAGACTTCTTTGTAGCGCTGATTTGCCTTTCCAGGTTGCTTGGTTGGCCAAAAAGGGCGTATGCGTTTTTTCCTGAATATATTCAGGAAAAAACGCATACGCCCTTTTTGGCCAAGGGCCTCATTGTCAACGTTTTGCTGCTTTTCATGTGCTTTAAAGGCGATTCGAATCTACCTCCTGAAATCTGTTTCCTGCAATTCTGCCTTGATTTCAAATCCTCTTCTTTGCCTTCCCTCAATATATTTGTGGACGAGAGTTATCATTTATAACTCTGCAGGTTTGTGAATTGCAGTGCCCTGAAGCTCCATTTTACAACTCGCTTTTTGGGAGCTGGCCGTAAAAGCGCAGGATGGTTTCAGGCCCTGTGCTGGTTCCGGGGGGCAGCTGAGCCTGTGGTTAATTCTTCTTCCTGATGGGAAAATAGAGTGACCTGTGCCTGTCCCAACACCTAGAGCTAGCCTCTCATTGGTTCCCCATCTTCCCATTCATCCTCAGGACAAATTGCAACCTGTACGGAACAGGAGGTTAAAGGTGCTGATGCTCCAAGTAGGGAGATTGCTAGTAAAGTGGCTGGAATGGCGAACCCGAGCACAAGGAGATGAGAAATGAGGTGCGTTTTAGGAACCTTTCCCCATCACACGGTGTACCATCTTCTGGGTTTCTCATGCATGTTTTCGATGTAGGAAGATGCCCTTGAACCTCGAGATTTGGGACCCATGCGATGGGTACAACGCAGTATTACTTTAAAGGGTCTGCGTTTGCTCACCCAGCGTCACCAAATCTCTCAGCCCCAAGAGTGTCCACCCTTATGTCTCATCCAGCTGTGGGTCTAGATATGGTCAATCCAGGTTCCATCACAGCCACTGAACGAATTGTGTAAGAATTTCTCTCTCTTTCACTCTCTTTGTTTCATGGGTTTTTAAAACTAATTTATTTTTATAATGGGGTTTAGCTGCTTTTCACTGCTGTGTTTATGCCGCTTTACCCCCACTTGACACACTAACAGAGAGATTTCAATACATAGGTTTTAAGATTATTACTAGTCAGATATATCCTTGTGTGGTGAATAGGGGGTGTTGAGTCCAGTTCTCTGAGCAAGGAGTCGGTCTTGTCTATTACATATTGGGTTTATGGAACGGTATCTCAGCTAATTTGAAACCCTTGTTTTATGTATCACCCCACCTCACCTTCCCTGTTAAGCAGCCATAGTGTGTTTTCTGCATGTGTGACTCTGTTCTGTTTTGTATTTCAGTTCAAGTGTAATGGTTTTTACTTTCCCTCTGTAAGTGATATCTTATGAGATGTGTCCTTTTCTGTGTGACTTATTTCACTTAGAATCATCGTACCTAAATCCACTCATCATGCTGCTACTAGCCTTATGACATTGATTTCATGGCTGAGTGATATTCCATTGTACATAAGGACCACAACTTCTTTATCCATTTTTCTCTTTCCTGGGATATTTAAGTTGGAATGAAGTGGAGGTCCTTGGCAACAGAGCAGCCCTAAACTTTGGTGTGCTTGTGTCTTGCTGATTTTTAATTTTCCCAATTTATACCCCCATGCGTGGAAGTGCCCTATGCGCTCTAAACTGTGTTTTTTAGATGTTTCAGGACACACCATAACTTCTCCAGAGTGGCTGTTGGCAATTTACATCCCGCCCATCAGCATAGCAAGGCTCCCATTTCTCCATGGCCTGTCCTGCATTTCTGGTTTTGACACTTTTCTCAGCATGGCCCTTTTGACCGATGGGAAGCGAGACTTCTTTGTAGCGCTGATTTGCCTTTCCAGGTTGCTTGGTTGGCCAAAAAGGGCGTATGCGTTTTTTCCTGAATATATTCAGGAAAAAACGCATACGCCCTTTTTGGCCAAGGGCCTCATTGTCAACGTTTTGCTGCTTTTCATGTGCTTTAAAGGCGATTCGAATCTACCTCCTGAAATCTGTTTCCTGCAATTCTGCCTTGATTTCAAATCCTCTTCTTTGCCTTCCCTCAATATATTTGTGGACGAGAGTTATCATTTATAACTCTGCAGGTTTGTGAATTGCAGTGCCCTGAAGCTCCATTTTACAACTCGCTTTTTGGGAGCTGGCCGTAAAAGCGCAGGATGGTTTCAGGCCCTGTGCTGGTTCCGGGGGGCAGCTGAGCCTGTGGTTAATTCTTCTTCCTGATGGGAAAATAGAGTGACCTGTGCCTGTCCCAACACCTAGAGCTAGCCTCTCATTGGTTCCCCATCTTCCCATTCATCCTCAGGACAAATTGCAACCTGTACGGAACAGGAGGTTAAAGGTGCTGATGCTCCAAGTAGGGAGATTGCTAGTAAAGTGGCTGGAATGGCGAACCCGAGCACAAGGAGATGAGAAATGAGGTGCGTTTTAGGAACCTTTCCCCATCACACGGTGTACCATCTTCTGGGTTTCTCATGCATGTTTTCGATGTAGGAAGATGCCCTTGAACCTCGAGATTTGGGACCCATGCGATGGGTACAACGCAGTATTACTTTAAAGGGTCTGCGTTTGCTCACCCAGCGTCACCAAATCTCTCAGCCCCAAGAGTGTCCACCCTTATGTCTCATCCAGCTGTGGGTCTAGATATGGTCAATCCAGGTTCCATCACAGCCACTGAACGAATTGTGTAAGAATTTCTCTCTCTTTCACTCTCTTTGTTTCATGGGTTTTTAAAACTAATTTATTTTTATAATGGGGTTTAGCTGCTTTTCACTGCTGTGTTTATGCCGCTTTACCCCCACTTGACACACTAACAGAGAGATTTCAATACATAGGTTTTAAGATTATTACTAGTCAGATATATCCTTGTGTGGTGAATAGGGGGTGTTGAGTCCAGTTCTCTGAGCAAGGAGTCGGTCTTGTCTATTACATATTGGGTTTATGGAACGGTATCTCAGCTAATTTGAAACCCTTGTTTTATGTATCACCCCACCTCACCTTCCCTGTTAAGCAGCCATAGTGTGTTTTCTGCATGTGTGCCTCTGTTCTGTTTTGTATTTCAGTTCAAGTGTAATGGTTTTTACTTTCCCTCTGTAAGTGATATCTTATGAGATGTGTCCTTTTCTGTGTGACTTATTTCACTTAGAATCATCGTACCTAAATCCACTCATCATGCTGCTACTAGCCTTATGACATTGATTTCATGGCTGAGTGATATTCCATTGTACATAAGGACCACAACTTCTTTATCCATTTTTCTCTTTCCTGGGATATTTAAGTTGGAATGAAGTGGAGGTCCTTGGCAACAGAGCAGCCCTAAACTTTGGTGTGCTTGTGTCTTGCTGATTTTTAATTTTCCCAATTTATACCCCCATGCGTGGAAGTGCCCTATGCGCTCTAAACTGTGTTTTTTAGATGTTTCAGGACACACCATAACTTCTCCAGAGTGGCTGTTGGCAATTTACATCCCGCCCATCAGCATAGCAAGGCTCCCATTTCTCCATGGCCTGTCCTGCATTTCTGGTTTTGACACTTTTCTCAGCATGGCCCTTTTGACCGATGGGAAGCGAGACTTCTTTGTAGCACTGATTTGCCTTTCCAGGTTGCTTGGTTGGCCAAAAAGGGCGTATGCGTTTTTTCCTGAATATATTCAGGAAAAAACGCATACGCCCTTTTTGGCCAAGGGCCTCATTGTCAACGTTTTGCTGCTTTTCATGTGCTTTAAAGGCGATTCGAATCTACCTCCTGAAATCTGTTTCCTGCAATTCTGCCTTGATTTCAAACCCTCTTCTTTGCCTTCCCTCAATATATTTGTGGACGAGAGTTATCATTTATAACTCTGCAGGTTTGTGAATTGCAGTGCCCTGAAGCTCCATTTTACAACTCGCTTTTTGGGAGCTGGCCGTAAAAGCGCAGGATGGCTTCAGGCCCTGTTCTGGTTCCGGGGGGCAGGCTGAGCCTGTGGTTAATTCTTCTCCCTGATGGGAAAATAGAGTGACCTGTGCCTGTCCCAACACCAAGAGCTAGTCTCTCATTGGTTCCCCATCTTCCCGTTCATCCTCAGGACAAATTGCAACCTGTACGGAACAGGAGGTTAAAGATGCTGTTGCTCCAAGTAGGGAGATTGCTAGTAAAGTGGCTGGAATGGCGAACCCGAGCACAAGGAGATGAGAAATGAGGTGCGTTTTAGAAACCTTTCCCCATCACACGGTGTACCATCTTCTGGGTTTCTCATGCATGTTTTCGATGTAGGAAGATGCCCTTGAACCTCGAGATTTGGGACCCATGGGATGGGTACCATGCAGTATTACTTTAAAGGGTCTGCGTTTGCTCACCCAACCTCACCAAACCGCTCAGCCCCAAGAGTGTCCACCCTTATGTCTCATCCAGCTGTGGGTCTAGATATGGTCAATCCAGGTTCCATCACAGCCCCTGAACGAATTGTGTAAGAATTTCTCTCTCTTTCACTGTCTTTGTTTCATGGGTTTTTAAAAGTAATTTATTTTTATAATGGGGTTTAGCTGCTTTTCACTGCTGTGTTTATGCCGCTTTACACCCACTTGACACTAACAGAGAGATTTCAATACATAGGTTTTAAGATTATTACTACTCAGATATATCCTTGTGTGGTGAATAGGGGGTGTTGAGTCCAGTTCTCTGAGCAAGGAGTCGGTCTTGTCTATTACATATTGGGTTTATGGAACGGTATCTCAGCTAATTTGAAACCCTTGTTTTATGTATTACCCCACCTCACCTTTCCTGTTAAGCAGCCATAGTGTGTTTTCTGCATGTGTGACTCTGTTCTGTTTTGTAATTCAGTTCAAGTGTAATGGTTTTTACTTTCCCTGTATAAGTGATATCTTATGAGAAGTGTCCTTTTCTGTGTGACTTATTTCACTTAGAATCGTCGTACCTAAATCCACTCATCATGCTGCTACTAGCCTTATGACATTGATTTCATGGCTGAGTGATATTCCATTGTACATAAGGACCACAACTTCTTTATCCATTTTTCTCTTTCCTGGGATATTGAAGGTGGAATGAAGTGGAGGTCCTTGGCAACAGAGCAGCCCTAAACTTTGGTGTGCTTGTGTCTTGCTGATTTTTAATTTTCCCAATTTATACCCCCATGCGTGGAAGTGCCCTATGCGCTCTAAGCTGTGTTTTTTACATGTTTGTGGACACACCGTACCCTTCTCCAGCGTGGCTGTTGGAAATTTATATCCCGCCCATCAGCGTAGCAAGGCTCCCATTTCTCCATGGCCTGTCCTGCATTTCTGGTTTTGACACTTTTCTCAGCATGGCCCTTTTGACCGATGGGAAGCGAGACTTCTTTGTAGCGCTGATTTGCCTTTCCAGGTTGCTTGGTTGGCCAAAAAGGGCGTATGCGTTTTTTCCTGAATATATTCAGGAAAAAACGCATACGCCCTTTTTGGCCAAGGGCCTCATTGTCAACGTTTTGCTGCTTTTCATGTGCTTTAAAGGCGATTCGAATCTACCTCCTGAAATCTGTTTCCTGCAATTCTGCCTTGATTTCAAATCCTCTTCTTGCCTTCCCTCAATATATTTGTGGACGAGAGTTATCATTTATAACTCTGCAGGTTTGTGAATTGCAGTGCCCTGAAGCTCCATTTTACAACTCGCTTTTTGGGAGCTGGCCGTAAAAGCGCAGGATGGCTTCAGGCCCTGTTCTGGTTCCGGGGGGCAGGCTGAGCCTGTGGTTAATTCTTCTCCCTGATGGGAAAATAGAGTGACCTGTGCCTGTCCCAACACCAAGAGCTAGTCTCTCATTGGTTCCCCATCTTCCCGTTCATCCTCAGGACAAATTGCAACCTGTACGGAACAGGAGGTTAAAGATGCTGTTGCTCCAAGTAGGGAGATTGCTAGTAAAGTGGCTGGAATGGCGAACCCGAGCACAAGGAGATGAGAAATGATGTGCGTTTTAGAAACCTTTCCCCATCACACGGTGTACCATCTTCTGGGTTTCTCATGCATGTTTTCGATGTAGGAAGATGCCCTTGAACCTGGAGATTTGGGACCCATGGGATGGGTACCACACAGTATTACTTTAAAGGGTCTGTGTTTGCTCACCCAACCTCACCAAACCTTTCAGCCCCAAGAGTGTCCACCCTTATGTCTCATCCAGCTGTGGGTCTAGATATGGTCAATCCGGGTTGCATCACAGCCCATGAACGAATTGTGTAAGAATTTCTCTCTCTTTCTCTGTCTTTGTTTCATGGGTTTTAAAAAGTAATTTATGTTTATAATGGGGTTTAGCTGCTTTTCACTGCTGTGTTTATGCCGCTTTACACCCACTTGACACACTAACAGAGAGATTTCAATACATAGGTTTTAAGATTATTACTAGTCAGATATATCCTTGTGTGGTGAATAGGGGGTGTTGAGTCCAGGTCTCTGAGCAAGGAGTCGGTCTTGTCTATTACATATTGGGTTTATGGAACGGTATCTCAGCTAATTTGAAACCCTTGTTTTATGTATCACCCCACCTCACCTTCCCTGATAAGCAGCCATAGTGTGTTTTCTGCATGTGTGACTCTGTTCTGTTTTGTATTTCAGTTCAAGTGTAATGGTTTTTACTTTCCCTGTATAAGTGATATCTTATGAGAAGTGACCTTTTCTGTGTGACTTATTTCACTTAGAATCGTCGTACCTAAATCCACTCATCATGCTGCTACTAGCCTTATGACATTGATTTCATGGCTGAGTGATATTCCATTGTACATAAGGACCACAACTTCTTTATCCATTTTTCTCTTTCCTGGGATATTTAAGGTGGAATGAAGTGGAGGTCCTTGGCAACAGAGCAGCCCTAAACTTTGGTGTGCTTGTGTCTTGCTGATTTTTAATTTTCCCAATTTATACCCCCATGCGTGGAAGTGCCCTATGCGCTCTAAACTGTGTTTTTTAGATATTTCAGGACACACCATACCTTCTCCAGAGTGGCTTTTGGCAATTTACTTCCCGCCCATCAGCATAGCAAGGATCCCATTTCTCCATGTCCTGTCCTGCATTTCTGGTTTTGACACTTTTCTCAGCATGGCCCTTTTGACCGATGGGAAGCGAGACTTCTTTGTAGCACTGATTTGCCTTTCCAGGTTGCTTGGTTGGCCAAAAAGGGCGTATGCGTTTTTTCCTGAATATATTCAGGAAAAAACGCATACGCCTTTTTTGGGCAAGGGCCTCATTGTCAACGTTTTGCTGCTTTTCATGTGCTTTAAAGGCGATTCGAATCTACCTCCTGAAATCTGTTTCCTGCAATTCTGCCTTGATTTCAAATCCTCTTCTTTGCCTTCCCTCAATATATTTGTGGACGAGAGTTATCATTTATATCTCTGCAGGTTTGTGAATTGCAGTGCCCTGAAGCTCCATTTTACAACTCGCTTTTTGGGAGCTGGCCGTAAAAGCGCAGGATGGCTTCAGGCCCTGTTCTGGTTCCGGGGGGCAGGCTGAGCCTGTGGTTAATTCTTCTCCCTGATGGGAAAATAGACTGACCTGTGCCTGTCCCAACACCAAGAGCTAGTCTCTCATTGGTTCCCCATCTTCCCATTCATCCTCAGGACAAATTGCAACCTGTACGGAACAGGAGGTTAAAGATGCTGTTGCTCCAAGTAGGGAGATTGCTAGTAAAGTGGCTGGAATGGCGAACCCGAGCACAAGGAGATGAGAAATGATGTGCGTTTTAGAAACCTTTCCCCATCACACGGTGTACCATCTTCTGGGTTTCTCATGCATGTTTTCGATGTAGGAAGATGCCCTTGAACCTCGAGATTTGGGACCCATGGGATGGGTACCATGCAGTATTACTTTAAAGGGTCTGCGTTTGCTCACCCAACCTCACCAAACCGCTCAGCCCCAAGAGTGTCCAACCTTATGTCTCATCCAGCTGTGGGTCTAGATATGGTCAATCCAGGTTCCATCACAGCCCCTGAACGAATTGTGTAAGAATTTCTCTCTCTTTCACTGTCTTTGTTTCATGGGTTTTTAAAAGTAATTTATTTTTATAATGGGGTTTAGCTGCTTTTCACTGCTGTGTTTATGCCGCTTTACACCCACTTGACACTAACAGAGAGATTTCAATACATAGGTTTTAAGATTATTACTACTCAGATATATCCTTGTGTGGTGAATAGGGGGTGTTGAGTCCAGTTCTCTGAGCAAGGAGTCGGTCTTGTCTATTACATATTGGGTTTATGGAACGGTATCTCAGCTAATTTGAAACCCTTGTTTTATGTATTACCCCACCTCACCTTTCCTGTTAAGCAGCCATAGTGTGTTTTCTGCATGTGTGACTCTGTTCTGTTTTGTAATTCAGTTCAAGTGTAATGGTTTTTACTTTCCCTGTATAAGTGATATCTTATGAGAAGTGTCCTTTTCTGTGTGACTTATTTCACTTAGAATCGTCGTACCTAAATCCACTCATCATGCTGCTACTAGCCTTATGACATTGATTTCATGGCTGAGTGATATTCCATTGTACATAAGGACCACAACTTCTTTATCCATTTTTCTCTTTCCTGGGATATTGAAGGTGGAATGAAGTGGAGGTCCTTGGCAACAGAGCAGCCCTAAACTTTGGTGTGCTTGTGTCTTGCTGATTTTTAATTTTCCCAATTTATACCCCCATGCGTGGAAGTGCCCTATGCGCTCTAAGCTGTGTTTTTTAGATGTTTCAGGACACACCGTACCCTTCTCCAGGGTGGCTGTTGGCAATTTACATTCCGCCCATCAGCGTAGCAAGGCTCCCATTTCTCCATGGCCTGTTCTGCATTTCTGGTTTTGACACTTTTCTCAGCATGGCCCTTTTGACCGATGGGAAGCGAGACTTCTTTGTAGCGCTGATTTGCCATTCCAGGTTGCTTGGTTGGCCAAAAAGGGCGTATGCGTTTTTTCCTGAATATATTCAGGAAAAAACGCATACGCCCTTTTTGGCCAAGGGCATCATTGTCAACGTTTTGCCGCTTTTCATGTGCTTTAAAGGCGTTTCGAATCTACCTCCTGAAATCTGTTTCCTGCAATTCTGCCTTGATTTCAAATCCTCTTCTTTGCCTTCCCTCAATATATTTGTGGACGAGAGTTATCATTTATAACTCTGCAGGTTTGTGAATTGCAGTTCCCTGAAGCTCCATTTTACAACTCGCTTTTTTGGGAGCTGGCCGCAAAAGCGCAGGATGGCTTCAGGCCCTGTTCTGGTTCTGGGGGGCAGGCTGAGCCTGTGGATATTTCTTCTCCCTGATGGGAAAATAGAGTGACCTTTGCCTGTCCCAACACCAAGAGCTAGTCTCTCATTGGTTCCCTGTCTTCCCGTTCATCCTCAGGAAAAATTGCAACCTGTACAGAACAGGAGGTTAAAGGTGCTGATACTCCAAGTAGGGAGATTGCTAGTAAAGTGGCTGGAATGGCGAACCCGAGCTCAAGGAGATGACAAATGAGGTGCGTTTTAGAAAGCTTTCCCCATCACACGGTGTACCATCTTCTGGGTTTCTCATGCATGTTTTTGATGTAGGAAGATGCCCTTGAACCTGGAGATTTGGGACCCATGGGATGGGTACCACACAGTATTACTTTAAAGGGTCTGTGTTTGCTCACCCAACCTCACCAAACCTCTCAGCCCCAAGAGTGTCCACCCTTATGTCTCATCCAGCTGTGGGTCTAGATATGGTCAATCCGGGTTGCATCACAGCCCATGAACGAATTGTGTAAGAATTTCTCTCTCTTTCTCTGTCTTTGTTTCATGGGTTTTAAAAAGTAATTTATGTTTATAATGGGGTTTAGCTGCTTTTCACTGCTGTGTTTATGCCGCTTTACACCCACTTGACACACTAACAGAGAGATTTCAATACATAGGATTTAAGATTATGTCTAGTCAGATATATCCTTGTGTGGTGAATAGGGGGTGTTGAGTCCAGGTCTCTGAGCAAGGAGTCGGTCTTGTCTATTACATATTGGGTTTATGGAACGGTATCTCAGCTAATTTGAAACCCTTGTTTTATGTATCACCCCACCTCACCTTCCCTGATAAGCAGCCATAGTGTGTTTTCTGCATGTGTGACTCTGTTCTGTTTTGTATTTCAGTTCAAGTGTAATGGTTTTTACTTTCCCTGTATAAGTGATATCTTATGAGAAGTGACCTTTTCTGTGTGACTTATTTCACTTAGAATCGTCGTACCTCAATCCACTCATCATGCTGCTACTAGCCTTATGACATTGATTTCATGGCTGAGTGATATTCCATTGTACATAAGGACCACAACTTCTTTATCCATTTTTCTCTTTCCTGGGATATTTAAGGTGGAATGAAGTGGAGGTCCTTGGCAACAGAGCAGCCCTAAACTTTGGTGTGCTTGTGTCTTGCTGATTTTTAATTTTCCCAATTTATACCCCCATGCGTGGAAGTGCCCTATGCGCTCTAAACTGTGTTTTTTAGGTGTTTCAGGACACACCATACCTTCTCCAGAGTGGCTTTTGGCAATTTACTTCCCGCCCATCAGCATAGCAAGGCTCCCATTTCTCCATGTCCTGTCCTGCATTTCTGGTTTTGACACTTTTCTCAGCATGGCCCTTTTGACCGATGGGAAGCGAGACTTCTTTGTAGCACTGATTTGCCTTTCCAGGTTGCTTGGTTGGCCAAAAAGGGCTTATGCGTTTTTTCCTGAATATATTCAGGAAAAAAAGCATACGCCTTTTTTGGCCAAGGGCCTCATTGTCAACGTTTTGCTGCTTTTCATGTGCTTTAAAGGCGATTCGAATCTACCTCCTGAAATCTGTTTCCTGCAATTCTGCCTTGATTTCAAATCCTCTTCTTTGCCTTCCCTCAATATATTTGTGGACGAGAGTTATCATTTATATCTCTGCAGGTTTGTGAATTGCAGTGCCCTGAAGCTCCATTTTACAACTCGCTTTTTGGGAGCTAGCCGTAAAAGCGCAGGATGGCTTCAGGCCCTGTTCTGGTTCCGGGGGGCAGGCTGAGCCTGTGGTTAATTCTTCTCCCTGATGGGAAAATAGAGTGACCTGTGCCTGTCCCAACACCAAGAGCTAGTCTCTCATTGGTTCCCCATCTTCCCATTCATCCTCAGGACAAATTGCAACCTGTACGGAACAGGAGGTTAAAGATGCTGTTGCTCCAAGTAGGGAGATTGCTAGTAAAGTGGCTGGAATGGCGAACCCGAGCACAAGGAGATGAGAAATGATGTGCGTTTTAGAAACCTTTCCCCATCACACGGTGTACCATCTTCTGGGTTTCTCATGCATGTTTTCGATGTAGGAAGATGCCCTTGAACCTCGAGATTTGGGACCCATGGGCTGGGTACCATGCAGTATTACTTTAAAGGGTCTGCGTTTGCTCACCCAACCTCACCAAACCGCTCAGCCCCAAGAGTGTCCAACCTTATGTCTCATCCAGCTGTGGGTCTAGATATGGTCAATCCAGGTTCCATCACAGCCCCTGAACGAATTGTGTAAGAATTTCTCTCTCTTTCACTGTCTTTGTTTCATGGGTTTTTAAAAGTAATTTATTTTTATAATGGGGTTTAGCTGCTTTTCACGGCTGTGTTTATGCCGCTTTACACCCACTTGACACACTAACAGAGAGATTTCAATACATAGGTTTTAAGATTATTACTACTCAGATATATCCTTGTGTGGTGAATAGGGGGTGTTGAGTCCAGTTCTCTGAGCAAGGAGTCGGTCTTGTCTATTACATATTGGGTTTATGGAACGGTATCTCAGCTAATTTGAAACCCTTGTTTTATGTATTACCCCACCTCACCTTTCCTGTTAAGCAGCCATAGTGTGTTTTCTGCATGTGTGACTCTGTTCTGTTTTGTAATTCAGTTCAAGTGTAATGGTTTTTACTTTCCCTGTATAAGTGATATCTTATGAGAAGTGTCCTTTTCTGTGTGACTTATTTCACTTAGAATCGTCGTACCTAAATCCACTCATCATGCTGCTACTAGCCTTATGACATTGATTTCATGGCTGAGTGATATTCCATTGTACATAAGGACCACAACTTCTTTATCCATTTTTCTCTTTCCTGGGATATTGAAGGTGGAATGAAGTGGAGGTCCTTGGCAACAGAGCAGCCCTAAACTTTGGTGTGCTTGTGTCTTGCTGATTTTTAATTTTCCCAATTTATACCCCCATGCGTGGAAGTGCCCTATGCGCTCTAAGCTGTGTTTTTTACATGTTTGTGGACACACCGTACCCTTCTCCAGCGTGGCTGTTGGAAATTTATATCCCGCCCATCAGCGTAGCAAGGCTCCCATTTCTCCATGGCCTGTCCTGCATTTCTGGTTTTGACACTTTTCTCAGCATGGCCCTTTTGACCGATGGGAAGCGAGACTTCTTTGTAGCGCTGATTTGCCTTTCCAGGTTGCTTGGTTGGCCAAAAAGGGCGTATGCGTTTTTTCCTGAATATATTCAGGAAAAAACGCATACGCCCTTTTTGGCCAAGGGCCTCATTGTCAACGTTTTGCTGCTTTTCATGTGCTTTAAAGGCGATTCGAATCTACCTCCTGAAATCTGTTTCCTGCAATTCTGCCTTGATTTCAAATCCTCTTCTTTGCCTTCCCTCAATATATTTGTGGACGAGAGTTATCATTTATAACTCTGCAGGTTTGTGAATTGCAGTGCCCTGAAGCTCCATTTTACAACTCGCTTTTTGGGAGCTGGCCGTAAAAGCGCAGGATGGTTTCAGGCCCTGTGCTGGTTCCGGGGGGCAGCTGAGCCTGTGGTTAATTCTTCTTCCTGATGGGAAAATAGAGTGACCTGTGCCTGTCCCAACACCTAGAGCTAGCCTCTCATTGGTTCCCCATCTTCCCATTCATCCTCAGGACAAATTGCAACCTGTACGGAACAGGAGGTTAAAGGTGCTGATGCTCCAAGTAGGGAGATTGCTAGTAAAGTGGCTGGAATGGCGAACCCGAGCACAAGGAGATGAGAAATGAGGTGCGTTTTAGGAACCTTTCCCCATCACACGGTGTACCATCTTCTGGGTTTCTCATGCATGTTTTCGATGTAGGAAGATGCCCTTGAACCTCGAGATTTGGGACCCATGCGATGGGTACAACGCAGTATTACTTTAAAGGGTCTGCGTTTGCTCACCCAGCGTCACCAAATCTCTCAGCCCCAAGAGTGTCCACCCTTATGTCTCATCCAGCTATGGGTCTAGATATGGTCAATCCAGGTTCCATCACAGCCACTGAACGAATTGTGTAAGAATTTCTCTCTCTTTCACTCTCTTTGTTTCATGGGTTTTTAAAACTAATTTATTTTTATAATGGGGTTTAGCTGCTTTTCACTGCTGTGTTTATGCCGCTTTACCCCCACTTGACACACTAACAGAGAGATTTCAATACATAGGTTTTAAGATTATTATTAGTCAGATATATCCTTGTGTGGTGAATAGGGGGTGTTGAGTCCAGTTCTCTGAGCAAGGAGTCGGTCTTGTCTATTACATATTGGGTTTATGGAACGGTATCTCAGCTAATTTGAAACCCTTGTTTTATGTATCACCCCACCTCACCTTCCCTGTTAAGCAGCCATAGTGTGTTTTCTGCATGTGTGACTCTGTTCTGTTTTGTATTTCAGTTCAAGTGTAATGGTTTTTACTTTCCCTCTGTAAGTGATATCTTATGAGATGTGTCTTTTCTGTGTGACTTATTTCACTTAGAATCATCGTACCTAAATCCACTCATCATGCTGCTACTAGCCTTATGACATTGATTTCATGGCTGAGTGATATTCCATTGTACATAAGGACCACAACTTCTTTATCCATTTTTCTCTTTCCTGGGATATTTAAGTTGGAATGAAGTGGAGGTCCTTGGCAACAGAGCAGCCCTAAACTTTGGTGTGCTTGTGTCTTGCTGATTTTTAATTTTCCCAATTTATACCCCCATGCGTGGAAGTGCCCTATGCGCTCTAAGCTGTGTTTTTTAGATGTTTGAGGACACACCGTACCCTTCTCCAGCGTGGCTGTTGGCAATTTACATCCCGCCCATCAGCGTAGCAAGGCTCCCATTTCTCCATGGCCTGTCCTGCATTTCTGGTTTTGACACTTTTCTCAGCATGGCCCTTTTGACCGATGGGAAGCGAAACTTCTTTGTAGCGCTGATTTGCCTTTCCAGGTTGCTTGGTTGGCCAAAAAGGGCGTATGCGTTTTTTCCTGAATATATTCAGGAAAAAACGCATACGCCCTTTTTGGCCAAGGGCCTCATTTTCAACGTTTTGCTGCTTTTTATGTGCTTTAAAGGCGATTCGAATCTACCTCCTGAAATCTGTTTCCTGCAATTCTGCCTTGATTTCAAACCCTCTTCTTTGCCTTCCCTCAATATATTTGTGGACGAGAGTTATCATTTATAACTCTGCAGGTTTGTGAATTGCAGTGCCCTGAAGCTCCATTTTACAACTCGCTTTTTGGGAGCTGGCCGTAAAAGCGCAGGATGGCTTCAGGCCCTGTTCTGGTTCCGGGGGGCAGGCTGAGCCTGTGGTTAATTCTTCTCCCTGATGGGAAAATTGAGTGACCTGTGCCTGTCCCAACACCAAGAGCTAGTCTCTCATTGGTTCCCCATCTTCCCATTCATCCTCAGGACAATTTGCAACCTGTACGGAACAGGAGGTTAAAGATGCTGTTGCTCCAAGTAGGGAGATTGCTAGTAAAGTGACTGGAATGGCGAAGCCGAGCACAAGGAGATGAGAAATGATGTGCGTTTTAGAAACCTTTCCCCATCACACGGTGTACCATCTTCTGGGTTTCTCATGCATGTTTTCGATGTAGGAAGATGCCCTTGAACCTCGAGATTTGGGACCCATGGGATGGGTACCATGCAGTATTACTTTAAAGGGTCTGCGTTTGCTCACCCAACCTCACCAAACCGCTCAGCCCCAAGAGTGTCCACCCTTATGTCTCATCCAGCTGTGGGTCTAGATATGGTCAATCCAGGTTCCATCACAGCCCCTGAACGAATTGTGTAAGAATTTCTCTCTCTTTCACTGTCTTTGTTTCATGGGTTTTTAAAAGTAATTTATTTTTATAATGGGGTTTAGCTGCTTTTCACTGCTGTGTTTATGCCGCTTTACACCCACTTGACACTAACAGAGAGATTTCAATACATAGGTTTTAAGATTATTACTACTCAGATATATCCTTGTGTGGTGAATAGGGGGTGTTGAGTCCAGTTCTCTGAGCAAGGAGTCGGTCTTGTCTATTACATATTGGGTTTATGGAACGGTATCTCAGCTAATTTGAAACCCTTGTTTTATGTATCACCCCACCTCACCTTTCCTGTTAAGCAGCCATAGTGTGTTTTCTGCATGTGTGACTCTGTTCTGTTTTGTAATTCAGTTCAAGTGTAATGGTTTTTACTTTCCCTGTATAAGTGATATCTTATGAGAAGTGTCCTTTTCTGTGTGACTTATTTCACTTAGAATCGTCGTACCTAAATCCACTCATCATGCTGCTACTAGCCTTATGACATTGATTTCATGGCTGAGTGATATTCCATTGTACATAAGGACCACAACTTCTTCATCCATTTTTCTCTTTCCTGGGATATTGAAGGTGGAATGAAGTGGAGGTCCTTGGCAACAGAGCAGCCCTAAACTTTGGTGTGCTTGTGTCTTGCTGATTTTTAATTTTCCCAATTTATACCCCCATGCGTGGAAGTGCCCTATGCGCTCTAAGCTGTGTTTTTTAGATGTTTGAGGACACACCGTACCCTTCTCCAGCGTGGCTGTTGGCAATTTACATCCCGCCCATCAGCGTAGCAAGGCTCCCATTTCTCCATGGCCTGTCCTGCATTTCTGGTTTTGACACTTTTCTCAGCATGGCCCTTTTGACCGATGGGAAGCGAAACTTCTTTGTAGCGCTGATTTGCCTTTCCAGGTTGCTTGGTTGGCCAAAAAGGGCGTATGCGTTTTTTCCTGAATATATTCAGGAAAAAACGCATACGCCCTTTTTGGCCAAGGGCCTCATTGTCAACGTTTTGCTGCTTTTCATGTGCTTTAAAGGCGATTCGAATCTACCTCCTGAAATCTGTTTCCTGCAATTCTGCCTTGATTTCAAACCCTCTTCTTTGCCTTCCCTCCATATATTTGTGGACGAGAGTTATCATTTATATCTCTGCAGGTTTGTGAATTGCAGTGCCCTGAAGCTCCATTTTACAACTCGCTTTTTGGGAGCTGGCCGTAAAAGCGCAGGATGGCTTCAGGCCCTGTTCTGGTTCCGGGGGGCAGGCTGAGCCTGTGGTTAATTCTTCTCCCTGATGGGAAAATAGAGTGACCTGTGCCTGTCCCAACACCAAGAGCTAGTCTCTCATTGGTTCCCCATCTTCCCATTCATCCTCAGGACAATTTGCAACCTGTACGGAACAGGAGGTTAAAGATGCTGTTGCTCCAAGTAGGGAGATTGCTAGTAAAGTGGCTGGAATGGCGAACCCGAGCACAAGGAGATGAGAAATGATGTGCGTTTTAGAAACCTTTCCCCATCACACGGTGTACCATCTTCTGGGTTTCTCATGCATGTTTTCGATGTAGGAAGATGCCCTTGAACCTCGAGATTTGGGACCCATGGGATGGGTACCATGCAGTATTACTTTAAAGGGTCTGCGTTTGCTCACCCAACCTCACCAAACCGCTCAGCCCCAAGAGTGTCCAACCTTATGTCTCATCCAGCTGTGGGTCTAGATATGGTCAATCCAGGTTCCATCACAGCCCCTGAACGAATTGTGTAAGAATTTCTCTCTCTTTCACTGTCTTTGTTTCATGGGTTTTTAAAAGTAATTTATTTTTATAATGGGGTTTAGCTGCTTTTCACTGCTGTGTTTATGCCGCTTTACACCCACTTGACACTAACAGAGAGATTTCAATACATAGGTTTTAAGATTATTACTACTCAGATATATCCTTGTGTGGTGAATAGGGGGTGTTGAGTCCAGTTCTCTGAGCAAGGAGTCGGTCTTGTCTATTACATATTGGGTTTATGGAACGGTATCTCAGCTAATTTGAAACCCTTGTTTTATGTATTACCCCACCTCACCTTTCCTGTTAAGCAGCCATAGTGTGTTTTCTGCATATGTGACTCTGTTCTGTTTTGTAATTCAGTTCAAGTGTAATGGTTTTTACTTTCCCTGTATAAGTGATATCTTATGAGAAGTGTCCTTTTCTGTGTGACTTATTTCACTTAGAATCGTCATACCTAAATCCACTCATCATGCTGCTACTAGCCTTATGACATTGATTTCATGGCTGAGTGATATTCCATTGTACATAAGGACCACAACTTCTTTATCCATTTTTCTCTTTCCTGGGATATTGAAGGTGGAATGAAGTGGAGGTCCTTGGCAACAGAGCAGCCCTAAACTTTGGTGTGCTTGTGTCTTGCTGATTTTTAATTTTCCCAATTTATACCCCCATGTGTGGAAGTGCCCTATGCGCTCTAAGCTGTGTTTTTTAGATGTTTCAGGACACACCGTACCCTTCTCCAGAATGGCTGTTGGCAATTTACATCCCGCCCATCAGCATAGCAAGGCTCCCATTTCTCCATGGCCTGTCCTGCATTTCTGGTTTTGACACTTTTCTCAGCATGGCCCTTTTGACCGATGGGAAGCGAGACTTCTTTGTAGCACTGATTTGCCTTTCCAGGTTGCTTGGTTGGCCAAAAAGGGCGTATGCGTTTTTTCCTGAATATATTCAGGGAAAAACGCATACGCCCTTTTTGGCCAAGGGCCTCATTGTCAACGTTTTGCTGCTTTTTATGTGCTTTAAAGGCGATTCGAATCTACCTCCTGAAATCTGTTTCCTGCAATTCTGCCTTGATTTCAAACCCTCTTCTTTGCCTTCCCTCAATATATTTGTGGACGAGAGTTATCATTTATAACTCTGCAGGTTTGTGAATTGCAGTGCCCTGAAGCTCCATTTTACAACTCGCTTTTTGGGAGCTGGCCGTAAAAGCGCAGGATGGCTTCAGGCCCTGTTCTGGTTCCGGGGGGCAGGCTGAGCCTGTGGTTAATTCTTCTCCCTGATGGGAAAATAGAGTGACCTGTGCCTGTCCCAACACCAAGAGCTAGTCTCTCATTGGTTCCCCATCTTCCCATTCATCCTCAGGACAATTTGCAACCTGTACGGAACAGGAGGTTAAAGATGCTGTTGCTCCAAGTAGGGAGATTGCTAGTAAAGTGACTGGAATGGCGAAGCCGAGCACAAGGAGATGAGAAATGATGTGCGTTTTAGAAACCTTTCCCCATCACACGGTGTACCATCTTCTGGGTTTCTCATGCATGTTTTCGATGTAGGAAGATGCCCTTGAACCTCGAGATTTGGGACCCATGGGATGGGTACCATGCAGTATTACTTTAAAGGGTCTGCGTTTGCTCACCCAACCTCACCAAACCGCTCAGCCCCAAGAGTGTCCACCCTTATGTCTCATCCAGCTGTGGGTCTAGATATGGTCAATCCAGGTTCCATCACAGCCCCTGAACGAATTGTGTAAGAATTTCTCTCTCTTTCACTGTCTTTGTTTCATGGGTTTTTAAAAGTAATTTATTTTTATAATGGGGTTTAGCTGCTTTTCACTGCTGTGTTTATGCCGCTTTACACCCACTTGACACTAACAGAGAGATTTCAATACATAGGTTTTAAGATTATTACTACTCAGATATATCCTTGTGTGGTGAATAGGGGGTGTTGAGTCCAGTTCTCTGAGCAAGGAGTCGGTCTTGTCTATTACATATTGGGTTTATGGAACGGTATCTCAGCTAATTTGAAACCCTTGTTTTATGTATCACCCCACCTCACCTTTCCTGTTAAGCAGCCATAGTGTGTTTTCTGCATGTGTGACTCTGTTCTGTTTTGTAATTCAGTTCAAGTGTAATGGTTTTTACTTTTCCTGTATAAGTGATATCTTATGAGAAGTGTCCTTTTCTGTGTGACTTATTTCACTTAGAATCGTCGTACCTAAATCCACTCATCATGCTGCTACTAGCCTTATGACATTGATTTCATGGCTGAGTGATATTCCATTGTACATAAGGACCACAACTTCTTCATCCATTTTTCTCTTTCCTGGGATATTGAAGGTGGAATGAAGTGGAGGTCCTTGGCAACAGAGCAGCCCTAAACTTTGGTGTGCTTGTGTCTTGCTGATTTTTAATTTTCCCAATTTATACCCCCATGCGTGGAAGTGCCCTATGCGCTCTAAGCTGTGTTTTTTAGATGTTTGAGGACACACCGTACCCTTCTCCAGCGTGGCTGTTGGCAATTTACATCCCGCCCATCAGCGTAGCAAGGCTCCCATTTCTCCATGGCCTGTCCTGCATTTCTGGTTTTGACACTTTTCTCAGCATGGCCCTTTTGACCGATGGGAAGCGAAACTTCTTTGTAGCGCTGATTTGCCTTTCCAGGTTGCTTGGTTGGCCAAAAAGGGCGTATGCGTTTTTTCCTGAATATATTCAGGAAAAAACGCATACGCCCTTTTTGGCCAAGGGCCTCATTGTCAACGTTTTGCTGCTTTTCATGTGCTTTAAAGGCGATTCGAATCTACCTCCTGAAATCTGTTTCCTGCAATTCTGCCTTGATTTCAAACCCTCTTCTTTGCCTTCCCTCAATATATTTGTGGACGAGAGTTATCATTTATAACTCTGCAGCTTTGTGAATTGCAGTGCCCTGAAGCTCCATTTTACAACTCGCTTTTTGGGAGCTGGCCGTAAAAGCGCAGGATGGCTTCAGGCCCTGTTCTGGTTCCGGGGGGCAGGCTGAGCCTGTGGTTAATTCTTCTCCCTGATGGGAAAATAGAGTGACCTGTGCCTGTCCCAACACCAAGAGCTAGTCTCTCATTGGTTCCCCATCTTCCCATTCATCCTCAGGACAAATTGCAACCTGTACGGAACAGGAGGTTAAAGATGCTGTTGCTCCAAGTAGGGAGATTGCTAGTAAAGTGGCTGGAATGGCGAAGCCGAGCACAAGGAGATGAGAAATGATGTGCGTTTTAGAAACCTTTCCCCATCACACGGTGTACCATCTTCTGGGTTTCTCATGCATGTTTTCGATGTAGGAAGATGCCCTTGAACCTCGAGATTTGGGACCCATGGGATGGGTACCATGCAGTATTACTTTAAAGGGTCTGCGTTTGCTCACCCAACCTCACCAAACCGCTCAGCCCCAAGAGTGTCCACCCTTATGTCTCATCCAGCTGTGGGTCTAGATATGGTCAATCCAGGTTCCATCACAGCCCCTGAACGAATTGTGTAAGAATTTCTCTCTCTTTCACTGTCTTTGTTTCATGGGTTTTTAAAAGTAATTTATTTTTATAATGGGGTTTAGCTGCTTTTCACTGCTGTGTTTATGCCGCTTTACACCCACTTGACACTAACAGAGAGATTTCAATACATAGGTTTTAAGATTATTACTACTCAGATATATCCTTGTGTGGTGAATAGGGGGTGTTGAGTCCAGTTCTCTGAGCAAGGAGTCGGTCTTGTCTATTACATATTGGGTTTATGGAACGGTATCTCAGCTAATTTGAAACCCTTGTTTTATGTATCACCCCACCTCACCTTTCCTGTTAAGCAGCCATAGTGTGTTTTCTGCATGTGTGACTCTGTTCTGTTTTGTAATTCAGTTCAAGTGTAATGGTTTTTACTTTTCCTGTATAAGTGATATCTTATGAGAAGTGTCCTTTTCTGTGTGACTTATTTCACTTAGAATCGTCGTACCTAAATCCACTCATCATGCTGCTACTAGCCTTATGACATTGATTTCATGGCTGAGTGATATTCCATTGTACATAAGGACCACAACTTCTTCATCCATTTTTCTCTTTCCTGGGATATTGAAGGTGGAATGAAGTGGAGGTCCTTGGCAACAGAGCAGCCCTAAACTTTGGTGTGCTTGTGTCTTGCTGATTTTTAATTTTCCCAATTTATACCCCCATGCGTGGAAGTGCCCTATGCGCTCTAAGCTGTGTTTTTTAGATGTTTGAGGACACACCGTACCCTTCTCCAGCGTGGCTGTTGGCAATTTACATCCCGCCCATCAGCGTAGCAAGGCTCCCATTTCTCCATGGCCTGTCCTGCATTTCTGGTTTTGACACTTTTCTCAGCATGGCCCTTTTGACCGATGGGAAGCGAAACTTCTTTGTAGCGCTGATTTGCCTTTCCAGGTTGCTTGGTTGGCCAAAAAGGGCGTATGCGTTTTTTCCTGAATATATTCAGGAAAAAACGCATACGCCCTTTTTGGCCAAGGGCCTCATTGTCAACGTTTTGCTGCTTTTCATGTGCTTTAAAGGCGATTCGAATCTACCTCCTGAAATCTGTTTCCTGCAATTCTGCCTTGATTTCAAACCCTCTTCTTTGCCTTCCCTCAATATATTTGTGGACGAGAGTTATCATTTATAACTCTGCAGCTTTGTGAATTGCAGTGCCCTGAAGCTCCATTTTACAACTCGCTTTTTGGGAGCTGGCCGTAAAAGCGCAGGATGGCTTCAGGCCCTGTTCTGGTTCCGGGGGGCAGGCTGAGCCTGTGGTTAATTCTTCTCCCTGATGGGAAAATAGAGTGACCTGTGCCTGTCCCAACACCAAGAGCTAGTCTCTCATTGGTTCCCCATCTTCCCATTCATCCTCAGGACAAATTGCAACCTGTACGGAACAGGAGGTTAAAGATGCTGTTGCTCCAAGTAGGGAGATTGCTAGTAAAGTGGCTGGAATGGCGAACCCGAGCACAAGGAGATGAGAAATGATGTGCGTTTTAGAAACCTTTCCCCATCACACGGTGTACCATCTTCTGGGTTTCTCATGAATGTTTTCGATGTAGGAAGATGCCCTTGAACCTCGAGATTTGGGACCCATGAGATGGGTACCATACAGTATTACTTTAAAGGGTCTGCGTTTGCTCACCCAACCTCACCAAACCGCTCAGACACAAGAGTGTCCACCCTTATGTCTCATCCAGCTGTGGGTCTAGATATGGTCAATCCAGGTTCCATCACAGCCCCTGAACGAATTGTGTAAGAATTTCTCTCTCTTTCACTGTCTTTGTTTCATGGGTTTTTAAAAGTAATTTATTTTTATAATGGGGTTTAGCTGCTTTTCACTGCTGTGTTTATGCCGCTTTACACCCACTTGACACTAACAGAGAGATTTCAATACATAGGTTTTAAGATTATTACTAGTCAGATATATCCTTGTGTGGTGAATAGGGAGTGTTGAGTCCAGTTCTCTGAGCAAGGAGTCGGTCTTGTCTATTACATATTGGGTTTATGGAACGGTATCTAAGCTAATTTGAAACCCTTGTTTTATGTATTACCCCACCTCACCTTTCCTGTTAAGCAGCCATAGTGTGTTTTCTGAATGTGTGACTCTGTTCTGTTTTGAAATTCAGTTCAAGTGTAATGGTTTTTACTTTCCCTGTATAAGTGATATATTATGAGAAGTGTCCTTTTCTGTGTGACTTATTTCACTTAGAATCGTCGTACCTAAATCCACGCATCATGCTGCTACTAGCCTTATGACATTGATTTCATGGCTGAGTGATATTCCATTGTACATAAGGACCACAACGTCTTTATCCATTTTTCTCTTTCCTGGGATATTGAAGGTGGAATGAAGTGGAGGTCCTTGGCAACAGAGCAGCCCTAAACTTTGGTGTGCTTGTGTCTTGCTGATTTTTAATTTTCCCAATTTATACCCCCATGTGTGGAAGTGCCCTATGCGCTCTAAGCTGTGTTTTTTAGATGTTTCAGGACACACCGTACCCTTCTCCAGAGTGGCTGTTGGCAATTTACATCCCGCCCATCAGCATAGCAAGGCTCCCATTTCTCCATGGCCTGTCCTGCATTTCTGGTTTTGACACTTTTCTCAGCATGGCCCTTTTGACCGATGGGAAGCGAGACTTCTTTGTAGCGCTGATTTGCCTTTCCAGGTTGCTTGGTTGGCCAAAAAGGGCCTATGCGTTTTTTCCTGAATATATTCAGGGAAAAACGCATATGCCCTTTTTGGCCAAGGGCCTCATTGTCAACGTTTTGCTCCTTTTTATGTGCTTTAAAGGCGATTCGAATCTACCTCCTGAAATCTGTTTCCTGCAATTCTGCCTTGATTTCAAACCCTCTTCTTTGCCTTCCCTCAATATATTTGTGGACGAGAGTTATCATTTATAACTCTGCAGGTTTGTGAATTGCAGTGCCCTGAAGCTCCATTTTACAACTCGCTTTTTGGGAGCTGGCCGTAAAAGCGCAGGATGGCTTCAGGCCCTGTTCTGGTTCCGGGGGGCAGGCTGAGCCTGTGGTTAATTCTTCTCCCTGATGGGAAAATAGAGTGACCTGTGCCTGTCCCAACACCAAGAGCTAGTCTCTCATTCGTTCCCCATCTTCCCATTCATCCTCAGGACAAATTGCAACCTGTACGGAACAGGAGGTTAAAGATGCTGTTGCTCCAAGTAGGGAGATTGCTAGTAAAGTGGCTGGAATGGCGAACCCGAGCACAAGGAGATGAGAAATGATGTGCGTTTTAGAAACCTTTCCCCATCACACGGTGTACCATCTTCTGGGTTTCTCATGCATGTTTTCGATGTAGGAAGATGCCCTTGAACCTCGAGATTTGGGACCCATGGGATGGGTACCATGCAGTATTACTTTAAAGGGTCTGCGTTTGCTCACCCAACCTCACCAAACCGCTCAGCCCCAAGAGTGTCCACCCTTATGTCTCATCCAGCTGTGGGTCTAGATATGGTCAAAGCAGGTTTCATCACAGCCCCTGAACGAATTGTGTAAGAATTTCTCTCTCTTTCACAGTCTTTGTTTCATGGGTTTTTAAAAGTAATTTATTTTTATAATGGGGTTTAGCTGCTTTTCACTGCTGTGTTTATGCCGCTTTACACCCACTTGACACTAACAGAGAGATTTCAATACATAGGTTTTAAGATTATTACTACTCAGATATATCCTTGTGTGGTGAATAGGGGGTGTTGAGTCCAGTTCTCTGAGCAAGGAGTCGGTCTTGTCTATTACATATTGGGTTTATGGAACGGTATCTCAGCTAATTTGAAACCTTTGTTTTATGTATTACCCCACCTCACCTTTCCTGTTAAGCAGCCATAGTGTGTTTTCTGCATGTGTGACTCTGTTCTGTTTTGTAATTCAGTTCAAGTGTAATGGTTTTTACTTTCCCTGTATAAGTGATATCTTATGAGAAGTGTCCTTTTCTGTGTGACTTATTTCACTTAGAATCGTCGTACCTAAATCCACTCATCATGCTGCTACTAGCCTTATGACATTGATTTCATGGCTGAGTGATATTCCATTGTACATAAGGACCACAACTTCTTTATCCATTTTTCTCTTTCCTGGGATATTGAAGGTGGAATGAAGTGGAGGTCCTTGGCAACAGAGCAGCCCTAAACTTTGGTGTGCTTGTGTCTTGCTGATTTTTAATTTTCCCAATTTATACCCCCATGCGTGGAAGTGCCCTATGCGCTCTAAGCTGTGTTTTTTACATGTTTGTGGACACACCGTACCCTTCTCCAGCGTGGCTGTTGGAAATTTATATCCCGCCCATCAGCGTAGCAAGGCTCCCATTTCTCCATGGCCTGTCCTGCATTTCTGGTTTTGACACTTTTCTCAGCATGGCCCTTTTGACCGATGGGAAGCGAGACTTCTTTGTAGCGCTGATTTGCCTTTCCAGGTTGCTTGGTTGGCCAAAAAGGGCGTATGCGTTTTTTCCTGAATATATTCAGGAAAAAACGCATACGCCCTTTTTGGCCAAGGGCCTCATTGTCAACGTTTTGCTGCTTTTCATGTGCTTTAAAGGCGATTCGAATCTACCTCCTGAAATCTGTTTCCTGCAATTCTGCCTTGATTTCAAATCCTCTTCTTTGCCTTCCCTCAATATATTTGTGGACGAGAGTTATCATTTATAACTCTGCAGGTTTGTGAATTGCAGTGCCCTGAAGCTCCATTTTACAACTCGCTTTTTGGGAGCTGGCCGTAAAAGCGCAGGATGGTTTCAGGCCCTGTGCTGGTTCCGGGGGGCAGCTGAGCCTGTGGTTAATTCTTCTTCCTGATGGGAAAATAGAGTGACCTGTGCCTGTCCCAACACCTAGAGCTAGCCTCTCATTGGTTCCCCATCTTCCCATTCATCCTCAGGACAAATTGCAACCTGTACGGAACAGGAGGTTAAAGGTGCTGATGCTCCAAGTAGGGAGATTGCTAGTAAAGTGGCTGGAATGGCGAACCCGAGCACAAGGAGATGAGAAATGAGGTGCGTTTTAGGAACCTTTCCCCATCACACGGTGTACCATCTTCTGGGTTTCTCATGCATGTTTTCGATGTAGGAAGATGCCCTTGAACCTCGAGATTTGGGACCCATGCGATGGGTACAACGCAGTATTACTTTAAAGGGTCTGCGTTTGCTCACCCAGTGTCACCAAATCTCTCAGCCCCAAGAGTGTCCACCCTTATGTCTCATCCAGCTGTGGGTCTAGATATGGTCAATCCAGGTTCCATCACAGCCACTGAACGAATTGTGTAAGAATTTCTCTCTCTTTCACTCTCTTTGTTTCATGGGTTTTTAAAACTAATTTATTTTTATAATGGGGTTTAGCTGCTTTTCACTGCTGTGTTTATGCCGCTTTACCCCCACTTGACACACTAACAGAGAGATTTCAATACATAGGTTTTAAGATTATTACTAGTCAGATATATCCTTGTGTGGTGAATAGGGGGTGTTGAGTCCAGTTCTCTGAGCAAGGAGTCGGTCTTGTCTATTACATATTGGGTTTATGGAACGGTATCTCAGCTAATTTGAAACCCTTGTTTTATGTATCACCCCACCTCACCTTCCCTGTTAAGCAGCCATAGTGTGTTTTCTGCATGTGTGACTCTGTTCTGTTTTGTATTTCAGTTCAAGTGTAATGGTTTTTACTTTCCCTCTGTAAGTGATATCTTATGAGATGTGTCCTTTTCTGTGTGACTTATTTCACTTAGAATCATCGTACCTAAATCCACTCATCATGCTGCTACTAGCCTTATGACATTGATTTCATGGCTGAGTGATATTCCATTGTACATAAGGACCACAACTTCTTTATCCATTTTTCTCTTTCCTGGGATATTTAAGTTGGAATGAAGTGGAGGTCCTTGGCAACAGAGCAGCCCTAAACTTTGGTGTGCTTGTGTCTTGCTGATTTTTAATTTTCCCAATTTATACCCCCATGCGTGGAAGTGCCCTATGCGCTCTAAACTGTGTTTTTTAGATGTTTCAGGACACACCATAACTTCTCCAGAGTGGCTGTTGGCAATTTACATCCCGCCCATCAGCATAGCAAGGCTCCCATTTCTCCATGGCCTGTCCTGCATTTCTGGTTTTGACACTTTTCTCAGCATGGCCCTTTTGACCGATGGGAAGCGAGACTTCTTTGTAGCACTGATTTGCCTTTCCAGGTTGCTTGGTTGGCCAAAAAGGGCGTATGCGTTTTTTCCTGAATATATTCAGGAAAAAACGCATACGCCCTTTTTGGCCAAGGGCCTCATTGTCAACGTTTTGCTGCTTTTCATGTGCTTTAAAGGCGATTCGAATCTACCTCCTGAAATCTGTTTCCTGCAATTCTGCCTTGATTTCAAACCCTCTTCTTTGCCTTCCCTCAATATATTTGTGGACGAGAGTTATCATTTATAACTCTGCAGGTTTGTGAATTGCAGTGCCCTGAAGCTCCATTTTACAACTCGCTTTTTGGGAGCTGGCCGTAAAAGCGCAGGATGGCTTCAGGCCCTGTTCTGGTTCCGGGGGGCAGGCTGAGCCTGTGGTTAATTCTTCTCCCTGATGGGAAAATAGAGTGACCTGTGCCTGTCCCAACACCAAGAGCTAGTCTCTCATTGGTTCCCCATCTTCCCGTTCATCCTCAGGACAAATTGCAACCTGTACGGAACAGGAGGTTAAAGATGCTGTTGCTCCAAGTAGGGAGATTGCTAGTAAAGTGGCTGGAATGGCGAACCCGAGCACAAGGAGATGAGAAATGAGGTGCGTTTTAGAAACCTTTCCCCATCACACGGTGTACCATCTTCTGGGTTTCTCATGCATGTTTTCGATGTAGGAAGATGCCCTTGAACCTCGAGATTTGGGACCCATGGGATGGGTACCATGCAGTATTACTTTAAAGGGTCTGCGTTTGCTCACCCAACCTCACCAAACCGCTCAGCCCCAAGAGTGTCCACCCTTATGTCTCATCCAGCTGTGGGTCTAGATATGGTCAATCCAGGTTCCATCACAGCCCCTGAACGAATTGTGTAAGAATTTCTCTCTCTTTCACTGTCTTTGTTTCATGGGTTTTTAAAAGTAATTTATTTTTATAATGGGGTTTAGCTGCTTTTCACTGCTGTGTTTATGCCGCTTTACACCCACTTGACACTAACAGAGAGATTTCAATACATAGGTTTTAAGATTATTACTACTCAGATATATCCTTGTGTGGTGAATAGGGGGTGTTGAGTCCAGTTCTCTGAGCAAGGAGTCGGTCTTGTCTATTACATATTGGGTTTATGGAACGGTATCTCAGCTAATTTGAAACCCTTGTTTTATGTATTACCCCACCTCACCTTTCCTGTTAAGCAGCCATAGTGTGTTTTCTGCATGTGTGACTCTGTTCTGTTTTGTAATTCAGTTCAAGTGTAATGGTTTTTACTTTCCCTGTATAAGTGATATCTTATGAGAAGTGTCCTTTTCTGTGTGACTTATTTCACTTAGAATCGTCGTACCTAAATCCACTCATCATGCTGCTACTAGCCTTATGACATTGATTTCATGGCTGAGTGATATTCCATTGTACATAAGGACCACAACTTCTTTATCCATTTTTCTCTTTCCTGGGATATTGAAGGTGGAATGAAGTGGAGGTCCTTGGCAACAGAGCAGCCCTAAACTTTGGTGTGCTTGTGTCTTGCTGATTTTTAATTTTCCCAATTTATACCCCCATGCGTGGAAGTGCCCTATGCGCTCTAAGCTGTGTTTTTTACATGTTTGTGGACACACCGTACCCTTCTCCAGCGTGGCTGTTGGAAATTTATATCCCGCCCATCAGCGTAGCAAGGCTCCCATTTCTCCATGGCCTGTCCTGCATTTCTGGTTTTGACACTTTTCTCAGCATGGCCCTTTTGACCGATGGGAAGCGAGACTTCTTTGTAGCGCTGATTTGCCTTTCCAGGTTGCTTGGTTGGCCAAAAAGGGCGTATGCGTTTTTTCCTGAATATATTCAGGAAAAAACGCATACGCCCTTTTTGGCCAAGGGCCTCATTGTCAACGTTTTGCTGCTTTTCATGTGCTTTAAAGGCGATTCGAATCTACCTCCTGAAATCTGTTTCCTGCAATTCTGCCTTGATTTCAAATCCTCTTCTTTGCCTTCCCTCAATATATTTGTGGACGAGAGTTATCATTTATAACTCTGCAGGTTTGTGAATTGCAGTGCCCTGAAGCTCCATTTTACAACTCGCTTTTTGGGAGCTGGCCGTAAAAGCGCAGGATGGTTTCAGGCCCTGTGCTGGTTCCGGGGGGCAGCTGAGCCTGTGGTTAATTCTTCTTCCTGATGGGAAAATAGAGTGACCTGTGCCTGTCCCAACACCTAGAGCTAGCCTCTCATTGGTTCCCCATCTTCCCATTCATCCTCAGGACAAATTGCAACCTGTACGGAACAGGAGGTTAAAGGTGCTGATGCTCCAAGTAGGGAGATTGCTAGTAAAGTGGCTGGAATGGCGAACCCGAGCACAAGGAGATGAGAAATGAGGTGCGTTTTAGGAACCTTTCCCCATCACACGGTGTACCATCTTCTGGGTTTCTCATGCATGTTTTCGATGTAGGAAGATGCCCTTGAACCTCGAGATTTGGGACCCATGCGATGGGTACAACGCAGTATTACTTTAAAGGGTCTGCGTTTGCTCACCCAGCGTCACCAAATCTCTCAGCCCCAAGAGTGTCCACCCTTATGTCTCATCCAGCTGTGGGTCTAGATATGGTCAATCCAGGTTCCATCACAGCCACTGAACGAATTGTGTAAGAATTTCTCTCTCTTTCACTCTCTTTGTTTCATGGGTTTTTAAAACTAATTTATTTTTATAATGGGGTTTAGCTGCTTTTCACTGCTGTGTTTATGCCGCTTTACCCCCACTTGACACACTAACAGAGAGATTTCAATACATAGGTTTTAAGATTATTACTAGTCAGATATATCCTTGTGTGGTGAATAGGGGGTGTTGAGTCCAGTTCTCTGAGCAAGGAGTCGGTCTTGTCTATTACATATTGGGTTTATGGAACGGTATCTCAGCTAATTTGAAACCCTTGTTTTATGTATCACCCCACCTCACCTTCCCTGTTAAGCAGCCATAGTGTGTTTTCTGCATGTGTGACTCTGTTCTGTTTTGTATTTCAGTTCAAGTGTAATGGTTTTTACTTTCCCTCTGTAAGTGATATCTTATGAGATGTGTCCTTTTCTGTGTGACTTATTTCACTTAGAATCATCGTACCTAAATCCACTCATCATGCTGCTACTAGCCTTATGACATTGATTTCATGGCTGAGTGATATTCCATTGTACATAAGGACCACAACTTCTTTATCCATTTTTCTCTTTCCTGGGATATTTAAGTTGGAATGAAGTGGAGGTCCTTGGCAACAGAGCAGCCCTAAACTTTGGTGTGCTTGTGTCTTGCTGATTTTTAATTTTCCCAATTTATACCCCCATGCGTGGAAGTGCCCTATGCGCTCTAAACTGTGTTTTTTAGATGTTTCAGGACACACCATAACTTCTCCAGAGTGGCTGTTGGCAATTTACATCCCGCCCATCAGCATAGCAAGGCTCCCATTTCTCCATGGCCTGTCCTGCATTTCTGGTTTTGACACTTTTCTGAGCATGGCCCTTTTGACCGATGGGAAGCGAGACTTCTTTGTAGCACTGATTTGCCTTTCCAGGTTGCTTGGTTGGCCAAAAAGGGCGTATGCGTTTTTTCCTGAATATATTCAGGAAAAAACGCATACGCCCTTTTTGGCCAAGGGCCTCATTGTCAACGTTTTGCTGCTTTTCATGTGCTTTAAAGGCGATTCGAATCTACCTCCTGAAATCTGTTTCCTGCAATTCTGCCTTGATTTCAAACCCTCTTCTTTGCCTTCCCTCAATATATTTGTGGACGAGAGTTATCATTTATAACTCTGCAGGTTTGTGAATTGCAGTGCCCTGAAGCTCCATTTTACAACTCGCTTTTTGGGAGCTGGCCGTAAAAGCGCAGGATGGCTTCAGGCCCTGTTCTGGTTCCGGGGGGCAGGCTGAGCCTGTGGTTAATTCTTCTCCCTGATGGGAAAATAGAGTGACCTGTGCCTGTCCCAACACCAAGAGCTAGTCTCTCATTGGTTCCCCATCTTCCCGTTCATCCTCAGGACAAATTGCAACCTGTACGGAACAGGAGGTTAAAGATGCTGTTGCTCCAAGTAGGGAGATTGCTAGTAAAGTGGCTGGAATGGCGAACCCGAGCACAAGGAGATGAGAAATGAGGTGCGTTTTAGAAACCTTTCCCCATCACACGGTGTACCATCTTCTGGGTTTCTCATGCATGTTTTCGATGTAGGAAGATGCCCTTGAACCTCGAGATTTGGGACCCATGGGATGGGTACCATGCAGTATTACTTTAAAGGGTCTGCGTTTGCTCACCCAACCTCACCAAACCGCTCAGCCCCAAGAGTGTCCACCCTTATGTCTCATCCAGCTGTGGGTCTAGATATGGTCAATCCAGGTTCCATCACAGCCCCTGAACGAATTGTGTAAGAATTTCTCTCTCTTTCACTGTCTTTGTTTCATGGGTTTTTAAAAGTAATTTATTTTTATAATGGGGTTTAGCTGCTTTTCACTGCTGTGTTTATGCCGCTTTACACCCACTTGACACTAACAGAGAGATTTCAATACATAGGTTTTAAGATTATTACTACTCAGATATATCCTTGTGTGGTGAATAGGGGGTGTTGAGTCCAGTTCTCTGAGCAAGGAGTCGGTCTTGTCTATTACATATTGGGTTTATGGAACGGTATCTCAGCTAATTTGAAACCCTTGTTTTATGTATTACCCCACCTCACCTTTCCTGTTAAGCAGCCATAGTGTGTTTTCTGCATGTGTGACTCTGTTCTGTTTTGTAATTCAGTTCAAGTGTAATGGTTTTTACTTTCCCTGTATAAGTGATATCTTATGAGAAGTGTCCTTTTCTGTGTGACTTATTTCACTTAGAATCGTCGTACCTAAATCCACTCATCATGCTGCTACTAGCCTTATGACATTGATTTCATGGCTGAGTGATATTCCATTGTACATAAGGACCACAACTTCTTTATCCATTTTTCTCTTTCCTGGGATATTGAAGGTGGAATGAAGTGGAGGTCCTTGGCAACAGAGCAGCCCTAAACTTTGGTGTGCTTGTGTCTTGCTGATTTTTAATTTTCCCAATTTATACCCCCATGCGTGGAAGTGCCCTATGCGCTCTAAGCTGTGTTTTTTACATGTTTGTGGACACACCGTACCCTTCTCCAGCGTGGCTGTTGGAAATTTATATCCCGCCCATCAGCGTAGCAAGGCTCCCATTTCTCCATGGCCTGTCCTGCATTTCTGGTTTTGACACTTTTCTCAGCATGGCCCTTTTGACCGATGGGAAGCGAGACTTCTTTGTAGCGCTGATTTGCCTTTCCAGGTTGCTTGGTTGGCCAAAAAGGGCGTATGCGTTTTTTCCTGAATATATTCAGGAAAAAACGCATACGCCCTTTTTGGCCAAGGGCCTCATTGTCAACGTTTTGCTGCTTTTCATGTGCTTTAAAGGCGATTCGAATCTACCTCCTGAAATCTGTTTCCTGCAATTCTGCCTTGATTTCAAATCCTCTTCTTTGCCTTCCCTCAATATATTTGTGGACGAGAGTTATCATTTATAACTCTGCAGGTTTGTGAATTGCAGTGCCCTGAAGCTCCATTTTACAACTCGCTTTTTGGGAGCTGGCCGTAAAAGCGCAGGATGGTTTCAGGCCCTGTGCTGGTTCCGGGGGGCAGCTGAGCCTGTGGTTAATTCTTCTTCCTGATGGGAAAATAGAGTGACCTGTGCCTGTCCCAACACCTAGAGCTAGCCTCTCATTGGTTCCCCATCTTCCCATTCATCCTCAGGACAAATTGCAACCTGTACGGAACAGGAGGTTAAAGGTGCTGATGCTCCAAGTAGGGAGATTGCTAGTAAAGTGGCTGGAATGGCGAACCCGAGCACAAGGAGATGAGAAATGAGGTGCGTTTTAGGAACCTTTCCCCATCACACGGTGTACCATCTTCTGGGTTTCTCATGCATGTTTTCGATGTAGGAAGATGCCCTTGAACCTCGAGATTTGGGACCCATGCGATGGGTACAACGCAGTATTACTTTAAAGGGTCTGCGTTTGCTCACCCAGCATCACCAAATCTCTCAGCCCCAAGAGTGTCCACCCTTATGTCTCATCCAGCTGTGGGTCTAGATATGGTCAATCCAGGTTCCATCACAGCCACTGAACGAATTGTGTAAGAATTTCTCTCTCTTTCACTCTCTTTGTTTCATGGGTTTTTAAAACTAATTTATTTTTATAATGGGGTTTAGCTGCTTTTCACTGCTGTGTTTATGCCGCTTTACCCCCACTTGACACACTAACAGAGAGATTTCAATACATAGGTTTTAAGATTATTACTAGTCAGATATATCCTTGTGTGGTGAATAGGGGGTGTTGAGTCCAGTTCTCTGAGCAAGGAGTCGGTCTTGTCTATTACATATTGGGTTTATGGAACGGTATCTCAGCTAATTTGAAACCCTTGTTTTATGTATCACCCCACCTCACCTTCCCTGTTAAGCAGCCATAGTGTGTTTTCTGCATGTGTGACACTGTTCTGTTTTGTATTTCAGTTCAAGTGTAATGGTTTTTACTTTCCCTCTGTAAGTGATATCTTATGAGATGTGTCCTTTTCTGTGTGACTTATTTCACTTAGAATCATCGTACCTAAATCCACTCATCATGCTGCTACTAGCCTTATGACATTGATTTCATGGCTGAGTGATATTCCATTATACATAAGGACCACAACTTCTTTATCCATTTTTCTCTTTCCTGGGATATTTAAGTTGGAATGAAGTGGAGGTCCTTGGCAACAGAGCAGCCCTAAACTTTGGTGTGCTTGTGTCTTGCTGATTTTTAATTTTCCCAATTTATACCCCCATGCGTGGAAGTGCCCTATGCGCTCTAAACTGTGTTTTTTAGATGTTTCAGGACACACCATAACTTCTCCAGAGTGGCTGTTGGCAATTTACATCCCGCCCATCAGCATAGCAAGGCTCCCATTTCTCCATGGCCTGTCCTGCATTTCTGGTTTTGACACTTTTCTCAGCATGGCCCTTTTGACCGATGGGAAGCGAGACTTCTTTGTAGCACTGATTTGCCTTTCCAGGTTGCTTGGTTGGCCAAAAAGGGCGTATGCGTTTTTTCCTGAATATATTCAGGAAAAAACGCATACGCCCTTTTTGGCCAAGGGCCTCATTGTCAACGTTTTGCTGCTTTTCATGTGCTTTAAAGGCGATTCGAATCTACCTCCTGAAATCTGTTTCCTGCAATTCTGCCTTGATTTCAAACCCTCTTCTTTGCCTTCCCTCAATATATTTGTGGACGAGAGTTATCATTTATAACTCTGCAGGTTTGTGAATTGCAGTGCCCTGAAGCTCCATTTTACAACTCGCTTTTTGGGAGCTGGCCGTAAAAGCGCAGGATGGCTTCAGGCCCTGTTCTGGTTCCGGGGGGCAGGCTGAGCCTGTGGTTAATTCTTCTCCCTGATGGGAAAATAGAGTGACCTGTGCCTGTCCCAACACCAAGAGCTAGTCTCTCATTGGTTCCCCATCTTCCCGTTCATCCTCAGGACAAATTGCAACCTGTACGGAACAGGAGGTTAAAGATGCTGTTGCTCCAAGTAGGGAGATTGCTAGTAAAGTGGCTGGAATGGCGAACCCGAGCACAAGGAGATGAGAAATGATGTGCGTTTTAGAAACCTTTCCCCATCACACGGTGTACCATCTTCTGGGTTTCTCATGCATGTTTTCGATGTAGGAAGATGCCCTTGAACCTCGAGATTTGGGACCCATGGGATGGGTACCATGCAGTATTACTTTAAAGGGTCTGCGTTTGCTCACCCAACCTCACCAAACCGCTCAGCCCCAAGAGTGTCCACCCTTATGTCTCATCCAGCTGTGGGTCTAGATATGGTCAATCCAGGTTCCATCACAGCCCCTGAACGAATTGTGTAAGAATTTCTCTCTCTTTCACTGTCTTTGTTTCATGGGTTTTTAAAAGTAATTTATTTTTATAATGGGGTTTAGCTGCTTTTCACTGCTGTGTTTATGCCGCTTTACACCCACTTGACACTAACAGAGAGATTTCAATACATAGGTTTTAAGATTATTACTACTCAGATATATCCTTGTGTGGTGAATAGGGGGTGTTGAGTCCAGTTCTCTGAGCAAGGAGTCGGTCTTGTCTATTACATATTGGGTTTATGGAACGGTATCTAAGCTAATTTGAAACCCTTGTTTTATGTATTACCCCACCTCACCTTTCCTGTTAAGCAGCCATAGTGTGTTTTCTGAATGTGTGACTCTGTTCTGTTTTGAAATTCAGTTCAAGTGTAATGGTTTTTACTTTCCCTGTATAAGTGATATCTTATGAGAAGTGTCCTTTTCTGTGTGACTTATTTCACTTAGAATCGTCGTACCTAAATCCACGCATCATGCTGCTACTAGCCTTATGACATTGATTTCATGGCTGAGTGATATTCCATTGTACATAAGGACCACAACGTCTTTATCCATTTTTCTCTTTCCTGGGATATTGAAGGTGGAATGAAGTGGAGGTCCTTGGCAACAGAGCAGCCCTAAACTTTGGTGTGCTTGTGTCTTGCTGATTTTTAATTTTCCCAATTTATACCCCCATGTGTGGAAGTGCCCTATGCGCTCTAAGCTGTGTTTTTTAGATGTTTCAGGACACACCGTACCCTTCTCCAGAGTGGCTGTTGGCAATTTACATCCCGCCCATCAGCATAGCAAGGCTCCCATTTCTCCATGGCCTGTCCTGCATTTCTGGTTTTGACACTTTTCTCAGCATGGCCCTTTTGACCGATGGGAAGCGAGACTTCTTTGTAGCGCTGATTTGCCTTTCCAGGTTGCTTGGTTGGCCAAAAAGGGCCTATGCGTTTTTTCCTGAATATATTCAGGGAAAAACGCATACGCCCTTTTTGGCCAAGGGCCTCATTGTCAACGTTTTGCTGCTTTTCATGTGCTTTAAAGGCGATTCGAATCTACCTCCTGAAATCTGTTTCCTGCAATTCTGCCTTGATTTCAAACCCTCTTCTTTGCCTTCCCTCAATATATTTGTGGACGAGAGTTATCATTTATAACTCTGCAGGTTTGTGAATTGCAGTGCCCTGAAGCTCCATTTTACAACTCGCTTTTTGGGAGCTGGCCGTAAAAGCGCAGGATGGCTTCAGGCCCTGTTCTGGTTCCGGGGGGCAGGCTGAGCCTGTGGTTAATTCTTCTCCCTGATGGGAAAATAGAGTGACCTGTGCCTGTCCCAACACCAAGAGCTAGTCTCTCATTCGTTCCCCATCTTCCCATTCATCCTCAGGACAAATTGCAACCTGTACGGAACAGGAGGTTAAAGATGCTGTTGCTCCAAGTAGGGAGATTGCTAGTAAAGTGTCTGGAATGGCGAACCCGAGCACAAGGAGATGAGAAATGATGTGCGTTTTAGAAACCTTTCCCCATCACACGGTGTACCATCTTCTGGGTTTCTCATGCATGTTTTCGATGTAGGAAGATGCCCTTGAACCTCGAGATTTGGGACCCATGGGATGGGTACCATGCAGTATTACTTTAAAGGGTCTGCGTTTGCTCACCCAACCTCACCAAACCGCTCAGCCCCAAGAGTGTCCACCCTTATGTCTCATCCAGCTGTGGGTCTAGATATGGTCAAAGCAGGTTTCATCACAGCCCCTGAACGAATTGTGTAAGAATTTCTCTCTCTTTCACTGTCTTTGTTTCATGGGTTTTTAAAAGTAATTTATTTTTATAATGGGGTTTAGCTGCTTTTCACTGCTGTGTTTATACCGCTTTACACCCACTTGACACTAACAGAGAGATTTCAATACATAGGTTTTAAGATTATTACTACTCAGATATATCCTTGTGTGGTGAATAGGGGGTGTTGAGTCCAGTTCTCTGAGCAAGGAGTCAGTCTTGTCTATTACATATTGGGTTTATGGAACGGTATCTCAGCTAATTTGAAACCCTTGTTTTATGTATTACCCCACCTCACCTTTCCTGTTAAGCAGCCATAGTGTGTTTTCTGCATGTGTGACTCTGTTCTGTTTTGTAATTCAGTTCAAGTGTAATGGTTTTTACTTTCCCTGTATAAGTGATATCTTATGAGAAGTGTCCTTTTCTGTGTGACTTATTTCACTTAGAATCGTCGTACCTAAATCCACTCATCATGCTGCTACTAGCCTTATGACATTGATTTCATGGCTGAGTGATATTCCATTGTACATAAGGACCACAACTTCTTTATCCATTTTTCTCTTTCCTGGGATATTGAAGGTGGAATGAAGTGGAGGTCCTTGGCAACAGAGCAGCCCTAAACTTTGGTGTGCTTGTGTCTTGCTGATTTTTAATTTTCCCAATTTATACCCCCATGCGTGGAAGTGCCCTATGCGCTCTAAGCTGTGTTTTTTACATGTTTGTGGACACACCGTACCCTTCTCCAGCGTGGCTGTTGGAAATTTATATCCCGCCCATCAGCGTAGCAAGGCTCCCATTTCTCCATGGCCTGTCCTGCATTTCTGGTTTTGACACTTTTCTCAGCATGGCCCTTTTGACCGATGGGAAGCGAGACTTCTTTGTAGCGCTGATTTGCCTTTCCAGGTTGCTTGGTTGGCCAAAAAGGGCGTATGCGTTTTTTCCTGAATATATTCAGGAAAAAACGCATACGCCCTTTTTGGCCAAGGGCCTCATTGTCAACGTTTTGCTGCTTTTCATGTGCTTTAAAGGCGATTCGAATCTACCTCCTGAAATCTGTTTCCTGCAATTCTGCCTTGATTTCAAATCCTCTTCTTTGCCTTCCCTCAATATATTTGTGGACGAGAGTTATCATTTATAACTCTGCAGGTTTGTGAATTGCAGTGCCCTGAAGCTCCATTTTACAACTCGCTTTTTGGGAGCTGGCCGTAAAAGCGCAGGATGGTTTCAGGACCTGTGCTGGTTCCGGGGGGCAGCTGAGCCTGTGGTTAATTCTTCTTCCTGATGGGAAAATAGAGTGACCTGTGCCTGTCCCAACACCTAGAGCTAGCCTCTCATTGGTTCCCCATCTTCCCATTCATCCTCAGGACAAATTGCAACCTGTACGGAACAGGAGGTTAAAGGTGCTGATGCTCCAAGTAGGGAGATTGCTAGTAAAGTGGCTGGAATGGCGAACCCGAGCACAAGGAGATGAGAAATGAGGTGCGTTTTAGGAACCTTTCCCCATCACACGGTGTACCATCTTCTGGGTTTCTCATGCATGTTTTCGATGTAGGAAGATGCCCTTGAACCTCGAGATTTGGGACCCATGCGATGGGTACAACGCAGTATTACTTTAAAGGGTCTGCGTTTGCTCACCCAGCGTCACCAAATCTCTCAGCCCCAAGAGTGTCCACCCTTATGTCTCATCCAGCTGTGGGTCTAGATATGGTCAATCCAGGTTCCATCACAGCCACTGAACGAATTGTGTAAGAATTTCTCTCTCTTTCACTCTCTTTGTTTCATGGGTTTTTAAAACTAATTTATTTTTATAATGGGGTTTAGCTGCTTTTCACTGCTGTGTTTATGCCGCTTTACCCCCACTTGACACACTAACAGAGAGATTTCAATACATAGGTTTTAAGATTATTACTAGTCAGATATATCCTTGTGTGGTGAATAGGGGGTGTTGAGTCCAGTTCTCTGAGCAAGGAGTCGGTCTTGTCTATTACATATTGGGTTTATGGAACGGTATCTCAGCTAATTTGAAACCCTTGTTTTATGTATCACCCCACCTCACCTTCCCTGTTAAGCAGCCATAGTGTGTTTTCTGCATGTGTGACTCTGTTCTGTTTTGTATTTCAGTTCAAGTGTAATGGTTTTTACTTTCCCTCTGTAAGTGATATCTTATGAGATGTGTCCTTTTCTGTGTGACTTATTTCACTTAGAATCATCGTACCTAAATCCACTCATCATGCTGCTACTAGCCTTATGACATTGATTTCATGGCTGAGTGATATTCCATTGTACATAAGGACCACAACTTCTTTATCCATTTTTCTCTTTCCTGGGATATTTAAGTTGGAATGAAGTGGAGGTCCTTGGCAACAGAGCAGCCCTAAACTTTGGTGTGCTTGTGTCTTGCTGATTTTTAATTTTCCCAATTTATACCCCCATGCGTGGAAGTGCCCTATGCGCTCTAAACTGTGTTTTTTAGATGTTTCAGGACACACCATAACTTCTCCAGAGTGGCTGTTGGCAATTTACATCCCGCCCATCAGCATAGCAAGGCTCCCATTTCTCCATGGCCTGTCCTGCATTTCTGGTTTTGACACTTTTCTCAGCATGGCCCTTTTGACCGATGGGAAGCGAGACTTCTTTGTAGCGCTGATTTGCCTTTCCAGGTTGCTTGGTTGGCCAAAAAGGGCGTATGCGTTTTTTCCTGAATATATTCAGGAAAAAACGCATACGCCCTTTTTGGCCAAGGGCCTCATTGTCAACGTTTTGCTGCTTTTCATGTGCTTTAAAGGCGATTCGAATCTACCTCCTGAAATCTGTTTCCTGCAATTCTGCCTTGATTTCAAATCCTCTTCTTTGCCTTCCCTCAATATATTTGTGGACGAGAGTTATCATTTATAACTCTGCAGGTTTGTGAATTGCAGTGCCCTGAAGCTCCATTTTACAACTCGCTTTTTGGGAGCTGGCCGTAAAAGCGCAGGATGGTTTCAGGCCCTGTGCTGGTTCCGGGGGGCAGCTGAGCCTGTGGTTAATTCTTCTTCCTGATGGGAAAATAGAGTGACCTGTGCCTGTCCCAACACCTAGAGCTAGCCTCTCATTGGTTCCCCATCTTCCCATTTATCCTCAGGACAAATTGCAACCTGTACGGAACAGGAGGTTAAAGGTGCTGATGCTCCAAGTAGGGAGATTGCTAGTAAAGTGGCTGGAATGGCGAACCCGAGCACAAGGAGATGAGAAATGAGGTGCGTTTTAGGAACCTTTCCCCATCACACGGTGTACCATCTTCTGGGTTTCTCATGCATGTTTTCGATGTAGGAAGATGCCCTTGAACCTCGAGATTTGGGACCCATGCGATGGGTACAACGCAGTATTACTTTAAAGGGTCTGCGTTTGCTCACCCAGCGTCACCAAATCTCTCAGCCCCAAGAGTGTCCACCCTTATGTCTCATCCAGCTGTGGGTCTAGATATGGTCAATCCAGGTTCCATCACAGCCACTGAACGAATTGTGTAAGAATTTCTCTCTCTTTCACTCTCTTTGTTTCATGGGTTTTTAAAACTAATTTATTTTTATAATGGGGTTTAGCTGCTTTTCACTGCTGTGTTTATGCCGCTTTACCCCCACTTGACACACTAACAGAGAGATTTCAATACATAGGTTTTAAGATTATTACTAGTCAGATATATCCTTGTGTGGTGAATAGGGGGTGTTGAGTCCAGTTCTCTGAGCAAGGAGTCGGTCTTGTCTATTACATATTGGGTTTATGGAACGGTATCTCAGCTAATTTGAAACCCTTGTTTTATGTATCACCCCACCTCACCTTCCCTGTTAAGCAGCCATAGTGTGTTTTCTGCATGTGTGCCTCTGTTCTGTTTTGTATTTCAGTTCAAGTGTAATGGTTTTTACTTTCCCTCTGTAAGTGATATCTTATGAGATGTGTCCTTTTCTGTGTGACTTATTTCACTTAGAATCATCGTACCTAAATCCACTCATCATGCTGCTACTAGCCTTATGACATTGATTTCATGGCTGAGTGATATTCCATTGTACATAAGGACCACAACTTCTTTATCCATTTTTCTCTTTCCTGGGATATTTAAGTTGGAATGAAGTGGAGGTCCTTGGCAACAGAGCAGCCCTAAACTTTGGTGTGCTTGTGTCTTGCTGATTTTTAATTTTCCCAATTTATACCCCCATGCGTGGAAGTGCCCTATGCGCTCTAAACTGTGTTTTTTAGATGTTTCAGGACACACCATAACTTCTCCAGAGTGGCTGTTGGCAATTTACATCCCGCCCATCAGCATAGCAAGGCTCCCATTTCTCCATGGCCTGTCCTGCATTTCTGGTTTTGACACTTTTCTCAGCATGGCCCTTTTGACCGATGGGAAGCGAGACTTCTTTGTAGCACTGATTTGCCTTTCCAGGTTGCTTGGTTGGCCAAAAAGGGCGTATGCGTTTTTTCCTGAATATATTCAGGAAAAAACGCATACGCCCTTTTTGGCCAAGGGCCTCATTGTCAACGTTTTGCTGCTTTTCATGTGCTTTAAAGGCGATTCGAATCTACCTCCTGAAATCTGTTTCCTGCAATTCTGCCTTGATTTCAAACCCTCTTCTTTGCCTTCCCTCAATATATTTGTGGACGAGAGTTATCATTTATAACTCTGCAGGTTTGTGAATTGCAGTGCCCTGAAGCTCCATTTTACAACTCGCTTTTTGGGAGCTGGCCGTAAAAGCGCAGGATGGCTTCAGGCCCTGTTCTGGTTCCGGGGGGCAGGCTGAGCCTGTGGTTAATTCTTCTCCCTGATGGGAAAATAGAGTGACCTGTGCCTGTCCCAACACCAAGAGCTAGTCTCTCATTGGTTCCCCATCTTCCCGTTCATCCTCAGGACAAATTGCAACCTGTACGGAACAGGAGGTTAAAGATGCTGTTGCTCCAAGTAGGGAGATTGCTAGTAAAGTGGCTGGAATGGCGAACCCGAGCACAAGGAGATGAGAAATGAGGTGCGTTTTAGAAACCTTTCCCCATCACACGGTGTACCATCTTCTGGGTTTCTCATGCATGTTTTCGATGTAGGAAGATGCCCTTGAACCTCGAGATTTGGGACCCATGGGATGGGTACCATGCAGTATTACTTTAAAGGGTCTGCGTTTGCTCACCCAACCTCACCAAACCGCTCAGCCCCAAGAGTGTCCACCCTTATGTCTCATCCAGCTGTGGGTCTAGATATGGTCAATCCAGGTTCCATCACAGCCCCTGAACGAATTGTGTAAGAATTTCTCTCTCTTTCACTGTCTTTGTTTCATGGGTTTTTAAAAGTAATTTATTTTTATAATGGGGTTTAGCTGCTTTTCACTGCTGTGTTTATGCCGCTTTACACCCACTTGACACTAACAGAGAGATTTCAATACATAGGTTTTAAGATTATTACTACTCAGATATATCCTTGTGTGGTGAATAGGGGGTGTTGAGTCCAGTTCTCTGAGCAAGGAGTCGGTCTTGTCTATTACATATTGGGTTTATGGAACGGTATCTCAGCTAATTTGAAACCCTTGTTTTATGTATTACCCCACCTCACCTTTCCTGTTAAGCAGCCATAGTGTGTTTTCTGCATGTGTGACTCTGTTCTGTTTTGTAATTCAGTTCAAGTGTAATGGTTTTTACTTTCCCTGTATAAGTGATATCTTATGAGAAGTGTCCTTTTCTGTGTGACTTATTTCACTTAGAATCGTCGTACCTAAATCCACTCATCATGCTGCTACTAGCCTTATGACATTGATTTCATGGCTGAGTGATATTCCATTGTACATAAGGACCACAACTTCTTTATCCATTTTTCTCTTTCCTGGGATATTGAAGGTGGAATGAAGTGGAGGTCCTTGGCAACAGAGCAGCCCTAAACTTTGGTGTGCTTGTGTCTTGCTGATTTTTAATTTTCCCAATTTATACCCCCATGCGTGGAAGTGCCCTATGCGCTCTAAGCTGTGTTTTTTACATGTTTGTGGACACACCGTACCCTTCTCCAGCGTGGCTGTTGGAAATTTATATCCCGCCCATCAGCGTAGCAAGGCTCCCATTTCTCCATGGCCTGTCCTGCATTTCTGGTTTTGACACTTTTCTCAGCATGGCCCTTTTGACCGATGGGAAGCGAGACTTCTTTGTAGCGCTGATTTGCCTTTCCAGGTTGCTTGGTTGGCCAAAAAGGGCGTATGCGTTTTTTCCTGAATATATTCAGGAAAAAACGCATACGCCCTTTTTGGCCAAGGGCCTCATTGTCAACGTTTTGCTGCTTTTCATGTGCTTTAAAGGCGATTCGAATCTACCTCCTGAAATCTGTTTCCTGCAATTCTGCCTTGATTTCAAATCCTCTTCTTGCCTTCCCTCAATATATTTGTGGACGAGAGTTATCATTTATAACTCTGCAGGTTTGTGAATTGCAGTGCCCTGAAGCTCCATTTTACAACTCGCTTTTTGGGAGCTGGCCGTAAAAGCGCAGGATGGCTTCAGGCCCTGTTCTGGTTCCGGGGGGCAGGCTGAGCCTGTGGTTAATTCTTCTCCCTGATGGGAAAATAGAGTGACCTGTGCCTGTCCCAACACCAAGAGCTAGTCTCTCATTGGTTCCCCATCTTCCCGTTCATCCTCAGGACAAATTGCAACCTGTACGGAACAGGAGGTTAAAGATGCTGTTGCTCCAAGTAGGGAGATTGCTAGTAAAGTGGCTGGAATGGCGAACCCGAGCACAAGGAGATGAGAAATGATGTGCGTTTTAGAAACCTTTCCCCATCACACGGTGTACCATCTTCTGGGTTTCTCATGCATGTTTTCGATGTAGGAAGATGCCCTTGAACCTGGAGATTTGGGACCCATGGGATGGGTACCACACAGTATTACTTTAAAGGGTCTGTGTTTGCTCACCCAACCTCACCAAACCTTTCAGCCCCAAGAGTGTCCACCCTTATGTCTCATCCAGCTGTGGGTCTAGATATGGTCAATCCGGGTTGCATCACAGCCCATGAACGAATTGTGTAAGAATTTCTCTCTCTTTCTCTGTCTTTGTTTCATGGGTTTTAAAAAGTAATTTATGTTTATAATGGGGTTTAGCTGCTTTTCACTGCTGTGTTTATGCCGCTTTACACCCACTTGACACACTAACAGAGAGATTTCAATACATAGGTTTTAAGATTATTACTAGTCAGATATATCCTTGTGTGGTGAATAGGGGGTGTTGAGTCCAGGTCTCTGAGCAAGGAGTCGGTCTTGTCTATTACATATTGGGTTTATGGAACGGTATCTCAGCTAATTTGAAACCCTTGTTTTATGTATCACCCCACCTCACCTTCCCTGATAAGCAGCCATAGTGTGTTTTCTGCATGTGTGACTCTGTTCTGTTTTGTATTTCAGTTCAAGTGTAATGGTTTTTACTTTCCCTGTATAAGTGATATCTTATGAGAAGTGACCTTTTCTGTGTGACTTATTTCACTTAGAATCGTCGTACCTAAATCCACTCATCATGCTGCTACTAGCCTTATGACATTGATTTCATGGCTGAGTGATATTCCATTGTACATAAGGACCACAACTTCTTTATCCATTTTTCTCTTTCCTGGGATATTTAAGGTGGAATGAAGTGGAGGTCCTTGGCAACAGAGCAGCCCTAAACTTTGGTGTGCTTGTGTCTTGCTGATTTTTAATTTTCCCAATTTATACCCCCATGCGTGGAAGTGCCCTATGCGCTCTAAACTGTGTTTTTTAGATATTTCAGGACACACCATACCTTCTCCAGAGTGGCTTTTGGCAATTTACTTCCCGCCCATCAGCATAGCAAGGATCCCATTTCTCCATGTCCTGTCCTGCATTTCTGGTTTTGACACTTTTCTCAGCATGGCCCTTTTGACCGATGGGAAGCGAGACTTCTTTGTAGCACTGATTTGCCTTTCCAGGTTGCTTGGTTGGCCAAAAAGGGCGTATGCGTTTTTTCCTGAATATATTCAGGAAAAAACGCATACGCCTTTTTTGGGCAAGGGCCTCATTGTCAACGTTTTGCTGCTTTTCATGTGCTTTAAAGGCGATTCGAATCTACCTCCTGAAATCTGTTTCCTGCAATTCTGCCTTGATTTCAAATCCTCTTCTTTGCCTTCCCTCAATATATTTGTGGACGAGAGTTATCATTTATATCTCTGCAGGTTTGTGAATTGCAGTGCCCTGAAGCTCCATTTTACAACTCGCTTTTTGGGAGCTGGCCGTAAAAGCGCAGGATGGCTTCAGGCCCTGTTCTGGTTCCGGGGGGCAGGCTGAGCCTGTGGTTAATTCTTCTCCCTGATGGGAAAATAGACTGACCTGTGCCTGTCCCAACACCAAGAGCTAGTCTCTCATTGGTTCCCCATCTTCCCATTCATCCTCAGGACAAATTGCAACCTGTACGGAACAGGAGGTTAAAGATGCTGTTGCTCCAAGTAGGGAGATTGCTAGTAAAGTGGCTGGAATGGCGAACCCGAGCACAAGGAGATGAGAAATGATGTGCGTTTTAGAAACCTTTCCCCATCACACGGTGTACCATCTTCTGGGTTTCTCATGCATGTTTTCGATGTAGGAAGATGCCCTTGAACCTCGAGATTTGGGACCCATGGGATGGGTACCATGCAGTATTACTTTAAAGGGTCTGCGTTTGCTCACCCAACCTCACCAAACCGCTCAGCCCCAAGAGTGTCCAACCTTATGTCTCATCCAGCTGTGGGTCTAGATATGGTCAATCCAGGTTCCATCACAGCCCCTGAACGAATTGTGTAAGAATTTCTCTCTCTTTCACTGTCTTTGTTTCATGGGTTTTTAAAAGTAATTTATTTTTATAATGGGGTTTAGCTGCTTTTCACTGCTGTGTTTATGCCGCTTTACACCCACTTGACACTAACAGAGAGATTTCAATACATAGGTTTTAAGATTATTACTACTCAGATATATCCTTGTGTGGTGAATAGGGGGTGTTGAGTCCAGTTCTCTGAGCAAGGAGTCGGTCTTGTCTATTACATATTGGGTTTATGGAACGGTATCTCAGCTAATTTGAAACCCTTGTTTTATGTATTACCCCACCTCACCTTTCCTGTTAAGCAGCCATAGTGTGTTTTCTGCATGTGTGACTCTGTTCTGTTTTGTAATTCAGTTCAAGTGTAATGGTTTTTACTTTCCCTGTATAAGTGATATCTTATGAGAAGTGTCCTTTTCTGTGTGACTTATTTCACTTAGAATCGTCGTACCTAAATCCACTCATCATGCTGCTACTAGCCTTATGACATTGATTTCATGGCTGAGTGATATTCCATTGTACATAAGGACCACAACTTCTTTATCCATTTTTCTCTTTCCTGGGATATTGAAGGTGGAATGAAGTGGAGGTCCTTGGCAACAGAGCAGCCCTAAACTTTGGTGTGCTTGTGTCTTGCTGATTTTTAATTTTCCCAATTTATACCCCCATGCGTGGAAGTGCCCTATGCGCTCTAAGCTGTGTTTTTTAGATGTTTCAGGACACACCGTACCCTTCTCCAGGGTGGCTGTTGGCAATTTACATTCCGCCCATCAGCGTAGCAAGGCTCCCATTTCTCCATGGCCTGTTCTGCATTTCTGGTTTTGACACTTTTCTCAGCATGGCCCTTTTGACCGATGGGAAGCGAGACTTCTTTGTAGCGCTGATTTGCCATTCCAGGTTGCTTGGTTGGCCAAAAAGGGCGTATGCGTTTTTTCCTGAATATATTCAGGAAAAAACGCATACGCCCTTTTTGGCCAAGGGCATCATTGTCAACGTTTTGCCGCTTTTCATGTGCTTTAAAGGCGTTTCGAATCTACCTCCTGAAATCTGTTTCCTGCAATTCTGCCTTGATTTCAAATCCTCTTCTTTGCCTTCCCTCAATATATTTGTGGACGAGAGTTATCATTTATAACTCTGCAGGTTTGTGAATTGCAGTTCCCTGAAGCTCCATTTTACAACTCGCTTTTTTGGGAGCTGGCCGCAAAAGCGCAGGATGGCTTCAGGCCCTGTTCTGGTTCTGGGGGGCAGGCTGAGCCTGTGGATATTTCTTCTCCCTGATGGGAAAATAGAGTGACCTTTGCCTGTCCCAACACCAAGAGCTAGTCTCTCATTGGTTCCCTGTCTTCCCGTTCATCCTCAGGAAAAATTGCAACCTGTACAGAACAGGAGGTTAAAGGTGCTGATACTCCAAGTAGGGAGATTGCTAGTAAAGTGGCTGGAATGGCGAACCCGAGCTCAAGGAGATGACAAATGAGGTGCGTTTTAGAAAGCTTTCCCCATCACACGGTGTACCATCTTCTGGGTTTCTCATGCATGTTTTTGATGTAGGAAGATGCCCTTGAACCTGGAGATTTGGGACCCATGGGATGGGTACCACACAGTATTACTTTAAAGGGTCTGTGTTTGCTCACCCAACCTCACCAAACCTCTCAGCCCCAAGAGTGTCCACCCTTATGTCTCATCCAGCTGTGGGTCTAGATATGGTCAATCCGGGTTGCATCACAGCCCATGAACGAATTGTGTAAGAATTTCTCTCTCTTTCTCTGTCTTTGTTTCATGGGTTTTAAAAAGTAATTTATGTTTATAATGGGGTTTAGCTGCTTTTCACTGCTGTGTTTATGCCGCTTTACACCCACTTGACACACTAACAGAGAGATTTCAATACATAGGATTTAAGATTATGTCTAGTCAGATATATCCTTGTGTGGTGAATAGGGGGTGTTGAGTCCAGGTCTCTGAGCAAGGAGTCGGTCTTGTCTATTACATATTGGGTTTATGGAACGGTATCTCAGCTAATTTGAAACCCTTGTTTTATGTATCACCCCACCTCACCTTCCCTGATAAGCAGCCATAGTGTGTTTTCTGCATGTGTGACTCTGTTCTGTTTTGTATTTCAGTTCAAGTGTAATGGTTTTTACTTTCCCTGTATAAGTGATATCTTATGAGAAGTGACCTTTTCTGTGTGACTTATTTCACTTAGAATCGTCGTACCTCAATCCACTCATCATGCTGCTACTAGCCTTATGACATTGATTTCATGGCTGAGTGATATTCCATTGTACATAAGGACCACAACTTCTTTATCCATTTTTCTCTTTCCTGGGATATTTAAGGTGGAATGAAGTGGAGGTCCTTGGCAACAGAGCAGCCCTAAACTTTGGTGTGCTTGTGTCTTGCTGATTTTTAATTTTCCCAATTTATACCCCCATGCGTGGAAGTGCCCTATGCGCTCTAAACTGTGTTTTTTAGGTGTTTCAGGACACACCATACCTTCTCCAGAGTGGCTTTTGGCAATTTACTTCCCGCCCATCAGCATAGCAAGGCTCCCATTTCTCCATGTCCTGTCCTGCATTTCTGGTTTTGACACTTTTCTCAGCATGGCCCTTTTGACCGATGGGAAGCGAGACTTCTTTGTAGCACTGATTTGCCTTTCCAGGTTGCTTGGTTGGCCAAAAAGGGCTTATGCGTTTTTTCCTGAATATATTCAGGAAAAAAAGCATACGCCTTTTTTGGCCAAGGGCCTCATTGTCAACGTTTTGCTGCTTTTCATGTGCTTTAAAGGCGATTCGAATCTACCTCCTGAAATCTGTTTCCTGCAATTCTGCCTTGATTTCAAATCCTCTTCTTTGCCTTCCCTCAATATATTTGTGGACGAGAGTTATCATTTATATCTCTGCAGGTTTGTGAATTGCAGTGCCCTGAAGCTCCATTTTACAACTCGCTTTTTGGGAGCTAGCCGTAAAAGCGCAGGATGGCTTCAGGCCCTGTTCTGGTTCCGGGGGGCAGGCTGAGCCTGTGGTTAATTCTTCTCCCTGATGGGAAAATAGAGTGACCTGTGCCTGTCCCAACACCAAGAGCTAGTCTCTCATTGGTTCCCCATCTTCCCATTCATCCTCAGGACAAATTGCAACCTGTACGGAACAGGAGGTTAAAGATGCTGTTGCTCCAAGTAGGGAGATTGCTAGTAAAGTGGCTGGAATGGCGAACCCGAGCACAAGGAGATGAGAAATGATGTGCGTTTTAGAAACCTTTCCCCATCACACGGTGTACCATCTTCTGGGTTTCTCATGCATGTTTTCGATGTAGGAAGATGCCCTTGAACCTCGAGATTTGGGACCCATGGGCTGGGTACCATGCAGTATTACTTTAAAGGGTCTGCGTTTGCTCACCCAACCTCACCAAACCGCTCAGCCCCAAGAGTGTCCAACCTTATGTCTCATCCAGCTGTGGGTCTAGATATGGTCAATCCAGGTTCCATCACAGCCCCTGAACGAATTGTGTAAGAATTTCTCTCTCTTTCACTGTCTTTGTTTCATGGGTTTTTAAAAGTAATTTATTTTTATAATGGGGTTTAGCTGCTTTTCACGGCTGTGTTTATGCCGCTTTACACCCACTTGACACACTAACAGAGAGATTTCAATACATAGGTTTTAAGATTATTACTACTCAGATATATCCTTGTGTGGTGAATAGGGGGTGTTGAGTCCAGTTCTCTGAGCAAGGAGTCGGTCTTGTCTATTACATATTGGGTTTATGGAACGGTATCTCAGCTAATTTGAAACCCTTGTTTTATGTATTACCCCACCTCACCTTTCCTGTTAAGCAGCCATAGTGTGTTTTCTGCATGTGTGACTCTGTTCTGTTTTGTAATTCAGTTCAAGTGTAATGGTTTTTACTTTCCCTGTATAAGTGATATCTTATGAGAAGTGTCCTTTTCTGTGTGACTTATTTCACTTAGAATCGTCGTACCTAAATCCACTCATCATGCTGCTACTAGCCTTATGACATTGATTTCATGGCTGAGTGATATTCCATTGTACATAAGGACCACAACTTCTTTATCCATTTTTCTCTTTCCTGGGATATTGAAGGTGGAATGAAGTGGAGGTCCTTGGCAACAGAGCAGCCCTAAACTTTGGTGTGCTTGTGTCTTGCTGATTTTTAATTTTCCCAATTTATACCCCCATGCGTGGAAGTGCCCTATGCGCTCTAAGCTGTGTTTTTTACATGTTTGTGGACACACCGTACCCTTCTCCAGCGTGGCTGTTGGAAATTTATATCCCGCCCATCAGCGTAGCAAGGCTCCCATTTCTCCATGGCCTGTCCTGCATTTCTGGTTTTGACACTTTTCTCAGCATGGCCCTTTTGACCGATGGGAAGCGAGACTTCTTTGTAGCGCTGATTTGCCTTTCCAGGTTGCTTGGTTGGCCAAAAAGGGCGTATGCGTTTTTTCCTGAATATATTCAGGAAAAAACGCATACGCCCTTTTTGGCCAAGGGCCTCATTGTCAACGTTTTGCTGCTTTTCATGTGCTTTAAAGGCGATTCGAATCTACCTCCTGAAATCTGTTTCCTGCAATTCTGCCTTGATTTCAAATCCTCTTCTTTGCCTTCCCTCAATATATTTGTGGACGAGAGTTATCATTTATAACTCTGCAGGTTTGTGAATTGCAGTGCCCTGAAGCTCCATTTTACAACTCGCTTTTTGGGAGCTGGCCGTAAAAGCGCAGGATGGTTTCAGGCCCTGTGCTGGTTCCGGGGGGCAGCTGAGCCTGTGGTTAATTCTTCTTCCTGATGGGAAAATAGAGTGACCTGTGCCTGTCCCAACACCTAGAGCTAGCCTCTCATTGGTTCCCCATCTTCCCATTCATCCTCAGGACAAATTGCAACCTGTACGGAACAGGAGGTTAAAGGTGCTGATGCTCCAAGTAGGGAGATTGCTAGTAAAGTGGCTGGAATGGCGAACCCGAGCACAAGGAGATGAGAAATGAGGTGCGTTTTAGGAACCTTTCCCCATCACACGGTGTACCATCTTCTGGGTTTCTCATGCATGTTTTCGATGTAGGAAGATGCCCTTGAACCTCGAGATTTGGGACCCATGCGATGGGTACAACGCAGTATTACTTTAAAGGGTCTGCGTTTGCTCACCCAGCGTCACCAAATCTCTCAGCCCCAAGAGTGTCCACCCTTATGTCTCATCCAGCTATGGGTCTAGATATGGTCAATCCAGGTTCCATCACAGCCACTGAACGAATTGTGTAAGAATTTCTCTCTCTTTCACTCTCTTTGTTTCATGGGTTTTTAAAACTAATTTATTTTTATAATGGGGTTTAGCTGCTTTTCACTGCTGTGTTTATGCCGCTTTACCCCCACTTGACACACTAACAGAGAGATTTCAATACATAGGTTTTAAGATTATTATTAGTCAGATATATCCTTGTGTGGTGAATAGGGGGTGTTGAGTCCAGTTCTCTGAGCAAGGAGTCGGTCTTGTCTATTACATATTGGGTTTATGGAACGGTATCTCAGCTAATTTGAAACCCTTGTTTTATGTATCACCCCACCTCACCTTCCCTGTTAAGCAGCCATAGTGTGTTTTCTGCATGTGTGACTCTGTTCTGTTTTGTATTTCAGTTCAAGTGTAATGGTTTTTACTTTCCCTCTGTAAGTGATATCTTATGAGATGTGTCTTTTCTGTGTGACTTATTTCACTTAGAATCATCGTACCTAAATCCACTCATCATGCTGCTACTAGCCTTATGACATTGATTTCATGGCTGAGTGATATTCCATTGTACATAAGGACCACAACTTCTTTATCCATTTTTCTCTTTCCTGGGATATTTAAGTTGGAATGAAGTGGAGGTCCTTGGCAACAGAGCAGCCCTAAACTTTGGTGTGCTTGTGTCTTGCTGATTTTTAATTTTCCCAATTTATACCCCCATGCGTGGAAGTGCCCTATGCGCTCTAAGCTGTGTTTTTTAGATGTTTGAGGACACACCGTACCCTTCTCCAGCGTGGCTGTTGGCAATTTACATCCCGCCCATCAGCGTAGCAAGGCTCCCATTTCTCCATGGCCTGTCCTGCATTTCTGGTTTTGACACTTTTCTCAGCATGGCCCTTTTGACCGATGGGAAGCGAAACTTCTTTGTAGCGCTGATTTGCCTTTCCAGGTTGCTTGGTTGGCCAAAAAGGGCGTATGCGTTTTTTCCTGAATATATTCAGGAAAAAACGCATACGCCCTTTTTGGCCAAGGGCCTCATTTTCAACGTTTTGCTGCTTTTTATGTGCTTTAAAGGCGATTCGAATCTACCTCCTGAAATCTGTTTCCTGCAATTCTGCCTTGATTTCAAACCCTCTTCTTTGCCTTCCCTCAATATATTTGTGGACGAGAGTTATCATTTATAACTCTGCAGGTTTGTGAATTGCAGTGCCCTGAAGCTCCATTTTACAACTCGCTTTTTGGGAGCTGGCCGTAAAAGCGCAGGATGGCTTCAGGCCCTGTTCTGGTTCCGGGGGGCAGGCTGAGCCTGTGGTTAATTCTTCTCCCTGATGGGAAAATTGAGTGACCTGTGCCTGTCCCAACACCAAGAGCTAGTCTCTCATTGGTTCCCCATCTTCCCATTCATCCTCAGGACAATTTGCAACCTGTACGGAACAGGAGGTTAAAGATGCTGTTGCTCCAAGTAGGGAGATTGCTAGTAAAGTGACTGGAATGGCGAAGCCGAGCACAAGGAGATGAGAAATGATGTGCGTTTTAGAAACCTTTCCCCATCACACGGTGTACCATCTTCTGGGTTTCTCATGCATGTTTTCGATGTAGGAAGATGCCCTTGAACCTCGAGATTTGGGACCCATGGGATGGGTACCATGCAGTATTACTTTAAAGGGTCTGCGTTTGCTCACCCAACCTCACCAAACCGCTCAGCCCCAAGAGTGTCCACCCTTATGTCTCATCCAGCTGTGGGTCTAGATATGGTCAATCCAGGTTCCATCACAGCCCCTGAACGAATTGTGTAAGAATTTCTCTCTCTTTCACTGTCTTTGTTTCATGGGTTTTTAAAAGTAATTTATTTTTATAATGGGGTTTAGCTGCTTTTCACTGCTGTGTTTATGCCGCTTTACACCCACTTGACACTAACAGAGAGATTTCAATACATAGGTTTTAAGATTATTACTACTCAGATATATCCTTGTGTGGTGAATAGGGGGTGTTGAGTCCAGTTCTCTGAGCAAGGAGTCGGTCTTGTCTATTACATATTGGGTTTATGGAACGGTATCTCAGCTAATTTGAAACCCTTGTTTTATGTATCACCCCACCTCACCTTTCCTGTTAAGCAGCCATAGTGTGTTTTCTGCATGTGTGACTCTGTTCTGTTTTGTAATTCAGTTCAAGTGTAATGGTTTTTACTTTCCCTGTATAAGTGATATCTTATGAGAAGTGTCCTTTTCTGTGTGACTTATTTCACTTAGAATCGTCGTACCTAAATCCACTCATCATGCTGCTACTAGCCTTATGACATTGATTTCATGGCTGAGTGATATTCCATTGTACATAAGGACCACAACTTCTTCATCCATTTTTCTCTTTCCTGGGATATTGAAGGTGGAATGAAGTGGAGGTCCTTGGCAACAGAGCAGCCCTAAACTTTGGTGTGCTTGTGTCTTGCTGATTTTTAATTTTCCCAATTTATACCCCCATGCGTGGAAGTGCCCTATGCGCTCTAAGCTGTGTTTTTTAGATGTTTGAGGACACACCGTACCCTTCTCCAGCGTGGCTGTTGGCAATTTACATCCCGCCCATCAGCGTAGCAAGGCTCCCATTTCTCCATGGCCTGTCCTGCATTTCTGGTTTTGACACTTTTCTCAGCATGGCCCTTTTGACCGATGGGAAGCGAAACTTCTTTGTAGCGCTGATTTGCCTTTCCAGGTTGCTTGGTTGGCCAAAAAGGGCGTATGCGTTTTTTCCTGAATATATTCAGGAAAAAACGCATACGCCCTTTTTGGCCAAGGGCCTCATTGTCAACGTTTTGCTGCTTTTCATGTGCTTTAAAGGCGATTCGAATCTACCTCCTGAAATCTGTTTCCTGCAATTCTGCCTTGATTTCAAACCCTCTTCTTTGCCTTCCCTCCATATATTTGTGGACGAGAGTTATCATTTATATCTCTGCAGGTTTGTGAATTGCAGTGCCCTGAAGCTCCATTTTACAACTCGCTTTTTGGGAGCTGGCCGTAAAAGCGCAGGATGGCTTCAGGCCCTGTTCTGGTTCCGGGGGGCAGGCTGAGCCTGTGGTTAATTCTTCTCCCTGATGGGAAAATAGAGTGACCTGTGCCTGTCCCAACACCAAGAGCTAGTCTCTCATTGGTTCCCCATCTTCCCATTCATCCTCAGGACAATTTGCAACCTGTACGGAACAGGAGGTTAAAGATGCTGTTGCTCCAAGTAGGGAGATTGCTAGTAAAGTGGCTGGAATGGCGAACCCGAGCACAAGGAGATGAGAAATGATGTGCGTTTTAGAAACCTTTCCCCATCACACGGTGTACCATCTTCTGGGTTTCTCATGCATGTTTTCGATGTAGGAAGATGCCCTTGAACCTCGAGATTTGGGACCCATGGGATGGGTACCATGCAGTATTACTTTAAAGGGTCTGCGTTTGCTCACCCAACCTCACCAAACCGCTCAGCCCCAAGAGTGTCCAACCTTATGTCTCATCCAGCTGTGGGTCTAGATATGGTCAATCCAGGTTCCATCACAGCCCCTGAACGAATTGTGTAAGAATTTCTCTCTCTTTCACTGTCTTTGTTTCATGGGTTTTTAAAAGTAATTTATTTTTATAATGGGGTTTAGCTGCTTTTCACTGCTGTGTTTATGCCGCTTTACACCCACTTGACACTAACAGAGAGATTTCAATACATAGGTTTTAAGATTATTACTACTCAGATATATCCTTGTGTGGTGAATAGGGGGTGTTGAGTCCAGTTCTCTGAGCAAGGAGTCGGTCTTGTCTATTACATATTGGGTTTATGGAACGGTATCTCAGCTAATTTGAAACCCTTGTTTTATGTATTACCCCACCTCACCTTTCCTGTTAAGCAGCCATAGTGTGTTTTCTGCATATGTGACTCTGTTCTGTTTTGTAATTCAGTTCAAGTGTAATGGTTTTTACTTTCCCTGTATAAGTGATATCTTATGAGAAGTGTCCTTTTCTGTGTGACTTATTTCACTTAGAATCGTCATACCTAAATCCACTCATCATGCTGCTACTAGCCTTATGACATTGATTTCATGGCTGAGTGATATTCCATTGTACATAAGGACCACAACTTCTTTATCCATTTTTCTCTTTCCTGGGATATTGAAGGTGGAATGAAGTGGAGGTCCTTGGCAACAGAGCAGCCCTAAACTTTGGTGTGCTTGTGTCTTGCTGATTTTTAATTTTCCCAATTTATACCCCCATGTGTGGAAGTGCCCTATGCGCTCTAAGCTGTGTTTTTTAGATGTTTCAGGACACACCGTACCCTTCTCCAGAATGGCTGTTGGCAATTTACATCCCGCCCATCAGCATAGCAAGGCTCCCATTTCTCCATGGCCTGTCCTGCATTTCTGGTTTTGACACTTTTCTCAGCATGGCCCTTTTGACCGATGGGAAGCGAGACTTCTTTGTAGCACTGATTTGCCTTTCCAGGTTGCTTGGTTGGCCAAAAAGGGCGTATGCGTTTTTTCCTGAATATATTCAGGGAAAAACGCATACGCCCTTTTTGGCCAAGGGCCTCATTGTCAACGTTTTGCTGCTTTTTATGTGCTTTAAAGGCGATTCGAATCTACCTCCTGAAATCTGTTTCCTGCAATTCTGCCTTGATTTCAAACCCTCTTCTTTGCCTTCCCTCAATATATTTGTGGACGAGAGTTATCATTTATAACTCTGCAGGTTTGTGAATTGCAGTGCCCTGAAGCTCCATTTTACAACTCGCTTTTTGGGAGCTGGCCGTAAAAGCGCAGGATGGCTTCAGGCCCTGTTCTGGTTCCGGGGGGCAGGCTGAGCCTGTGGTTAATTCTTCTCCCTGATGGGAAAATAGAGTGACCTGTGCCTGTCCCAACACCAAGAGCTAGTCTCTCATTGGTTCCCCATCTTCCCATTCATCCTCAGGACAATTTGCAACCTGTACGGAACAGGAGGTTAAAGATGCTGTTGCTCCAAGTAGGGAGATTGCTAGTAAAGTGACTGGAATGGCGAAGCCGAGCACAAGGAGATGAGAAATGATGTGCGTTTTAGAAACCTTTCCCCATCACACGGTGTACCATCTTCTGGGTTTCTCATGCATGTTTTCGATGTAGGAAGATGCCCTTGAACCTCGAGATTTGGGACCCATGGGATGGGTACCATGCAGTATTACTTTAAAGGGTCTGCGTTTGCTCACCCAACCTCACCAAACCGCTCAGCCCCAAGAGTGTCCACCCTTATGTCTCATCCAGCTGTGGGTCTAGATATGGTCAATCCAGGTTCCATCACAGCCCCTGAACGAATTGTGTAAGAATTTCTCTCTCTTTCACTGTCTTTGTTTCATGGGTTTTTAAAAGTAATTTATTTTTATAATGGGGTTTAGCTGCTTTTCACTGCTGTGTTTATGCCGCTTTACACCCACTTGACACTAACAGAGAGATTTCAATACATAGGTTTTAAGATTATTACTACTCAGATATATCCTTGTGTGGTGAATAGGGGGTGTTGAGTCCAGTTCTCTGAGCAAGGAGTCGGTCTTGTCTATTACATATTGGGTTTATGGAACGGTATCTCAGCTAATTTGAAACCCTTGTTTTATGTATCACCCCACCTCACCTTTCCTGTTAAGCAGCCATAGTGTGTTTTCTGCATGTGTGACTCTGTTCTGTTTTGTAATTCAGTTCAAGTGTAATGGTTTTTACTTTTCCTGTATAAGTGATATCTTATGAGAAGTGTCCTTTTCTGTGTGACTTATTTCACTTAGAATCGTCGTACCTAAATCCACTCATCATGCTGCTACTAGCCTTATGACATTGATTTCATGGCTGAGTGATATTCCATTGTACATAAGGACCACAACTTCTTCATCCATTTTTCTCTTTCCTGGGATATTGAAGGTGGAATGAAGTGGAGGTCCTTGGCAACAGAGCAGCCCTAAACTTTGGTGTGCTTGTGTCTTGCTGATTTTTAATTTTCCCAATTTATACCCCCATGCGTGGAAGTGCCCTATGCGCTCTAAGCTGTGTTTTTTAGATGTTTGAGGACACACCGTACCCTTCTCCAGCGTGGCTGTTGGCAATTTACATCCCGCCCATCAGCGTAGCAAGGCTCCCATTTCTCCATGGCCTGTCCTGCATTTCTGGTTTTGACACTTTTCTCAGCATGGCCCTTTTGACCGATGGGAAGCGAAACTTCTTTGTAGCGCTGATTTGCCTTTCCAGGTTGCTTGGTTGGCCAAAAAGGGCGTATGCGTTTTTTCCTGAATATATTCAGGAAAAAACGCATACGCCCTTTTTGGCCAAGGGCCTCATTGTCAACGTTTTGCTGCTTTTCATGTGCTTTAAAGGCGATTCGAATCTACCTCCTGAAATCTGTTTCCTGCAATTCTGCCTTGATTTCAAACCCTCTTCTTTGCCTTCCCTCAATATATTTGTGGACGAGAGTTATCATTTATAACTCTGCAGCTTTGTGAATTGCAGTGCCCTGAAGCTCCATTTTACAACTCGCTTTTTGGGAGCTGGCCGTAAAAGCGCAGGATGGCTTCAGGCCCTGTTCTGGTTCCGGGGGGCAGGCTGAGCCTGTGGTTAATTCTTCTCCCTGATGGGAAAATAGAGTGACCTGTGCCTGTCCCAACACCAAGAGCTAGTCTCTCATTGGTTCCCCATCTTCCCATTCATCCTCAGGACAAATTGCAACCTGTACGGAACAGGAGGTTAAAGATGCTGTTGCTCCAAGTAGGGAGATTGCTAGTAAAGTGGCTGGAATGGCGAAGCCGAGCACAAGGAGATGAGAAATGATGTGCGTTTTAGAAACCTTTCCCCATCACACGGTGTACCATCTTCTGGGTTTCTCATGCATGTTTTCGATGTAGGAAGATGCCCTTGAACCTCGAGATTTGGGACCCATGGGATGGGTACCATGCAGTATTACTTTAAAGGGTCTGCGTTTGCTCACCCAACCTCACCAAACCGCTCAGCCCCAAGAGTGTCCACCCTTATGTCTCATCCAGCTGTGGGTCTAGATATGGTCAATCCAGGTTCCATCACAGCCCCTGAACGAATTGTGTAAGAATTTCTCTCTCTTTCACTGTCTTTGTTTCATGGGTTTTTAAAAGTAATTTATTTTTATAATGGGGTTTAGCTGCTTTTCACTGCTGTGTTTATGCCGCTTTACACCCACTTGACACTAACAGAGAGATTTCAATACATAGGTTTTAAGATTATTACTACTCAGATATATCCTTGTGTGGTGAATAGGGGGTGTTGAGTCCAGTTCTCTGAGCAAGGAGTCGGTCTTGTCTATTACATATTGGGTTTATGGAACGGTATCTCAGCTAATTTGAAACCCTTGTTTTATGTATCACCCCACCTCACCTTTCCTGTTAAGCAGCCATAGTGTGTTTTCTGCATGTGTGACTCTGTTCTGTTTTGTAATTCAGTTCAAGTGTAATGGTTTTTACTTTTCCTGTATAAGTGATATCTTATGAGAAGTGTCCTTTTCTGTGTGACTTATTTCACTTAGAATCGTCGTACCTAAATCCACTCATCATGCTGCTACTAGCCTTATGACATTGATTTCATGGCTGAGTGATATTCCATTGTACATAAGGACCACAACTTCTTCATCCATTTTTCTCTTTCCTGGGATATTGAAGGTGGAATGAAGTGGAGGTCCTTGGCAACAGAGCAGCCCTAAACTTTGGTGTGCTTGTGTCTTGCTGATTTTTAATTTTCCCAATTTATACCCCCATGCGTGGAAGTGCCCTATGCGCTCTAAGCTGTGTTTTTTAGATGTTTGAGGACACACCGTACCCTTCTCCAGCGTGGCTGTTGGCAATTTACATCCCGCCCATCAGCGTAGCAAGGCTCCCATTTCTCCATGGCCTGTCCTGCATTTCTGGTTTTGACACTTTTCTCAGCATGGCCCTTTTGACCGATGGGAAGCGAAACTTCTTTGTAGCGCTGATTTGCCTTTCCAGGTTGCTTGGTTGGCCAAAAAGGGCGTATGCGTTTTTTCCTGAATATATTCAGGAAAAAACGCATACGCCCTTTTTGGCCAAGGGCCTCATTGTCAACGTTTTGCTGCTTTTCATGTGCTTTAAAGGCGATTCGAATCTACCTCCTGAAATCTGTTTCCTGCAATTCTGCCTTGATTTCAAACCCTCTTCTTTGCCTTCCCTCAATATATTTGTGGACGAGAGTTATCATTTATAACTCTGCAGCTTTGTGAATTGCAGTGCCCTGAAGCTCCATTTTACAACTCGCTTTTTGGGAGCTGGCCGTAAAAGCGCAGGATGGCTTCAGGCCCTGTTCTGGTTCCGGGGGGCAGGCTGAGCCTGTGGTTAATTCTTCTCCCTGATGGGAAAATAGAGTGACCTGTGCCTGTCCCAACACCAAGAGCTAGTCTCTCATTGGTTCCCCATCTTCCCATTCATCCTCAGGACAAATTGCAACCTGTACGGAACAGGAGGTTAAAGATGCTGTTGCTCCAAGTAGGGAGATTGCTAGTAAAGTGGCTGGAATGGCGAACCCGAGCACAAGGAGATGAGAAATGATGTGCGTTTTAGAAACCTTTCCCCATCACACGGTGTACCATCTTCTGGGTTTCTCATGAATGTTTTCGATGTAGGAAGATGCCCTTGAACCTCGAGATTTGGGACCCATGAGATGGGTACCATACAGTATTACTTTAAAGGGTCTGCGTTTGCTCACCCAACCTCACCAAACCGCTCAGACACAAGAGTGTCCACCCTTATGTCTCATCCAGCTGTGGGTCTAGATATGGTCAATCCAGGTTCCATCACAGCCCCTGAACGAATTGTGTAAGAATTTCTCTCTCTTTCACTGTCTTTGTTTCATGGGTTTTTAAAAGTAATTTATTTTTATAATGGGGTTTAGCTGCTTTTCACTGCTGTGTTTATGCCGCTTTACACCCACTTGACACTAACAGAGAGATTTCAATACATAGGTTTTAAGATTATTACTAGTCAGATATATCCTTGTGTGGTGAATAGGGAGTGTTGAGTCCAGTTCTCTGAGCAAGGAGTCGGTCTTGTCTATTACATATTGGGTTTATGGAACGGTATCTAAGCTAATTTGAAACCCTTGTTTTATGTATTACCCCACCTCACCTTTCCTGTTAAGCAGCCATAGTGTGTTTTCTGAATGTGTGACTCTGTTCTGTTTTGAAATTCAGTTCAAGTGTAATGGTTTTTACTTTCCCTGTATAAGTGATATATTATGAGAAGTGTCCTTTTCTGTGTGACTTATTTCACTTAGAATCGTCGTACCTAAATCCACGCATCATGCTGCTACTAGCCTTATGACATTGATTTCATGGCTGAGTGATATTCCATTGTACATAAGGACCACAACGTCTTTATCCATTTTTCTCTTTCCTGGGATATTGAAGGTGGAATGAAGTGGAGGTCCTTGGCAACAGAGCAGCCCTAAACTTTGGTGTGCTTGTGTCTTGCTGATTTTTAATTTTCCCAATTTATACCCCCATGTGTGGAAGTGCCCTATGCGCTCTAAGCTGTGTTTTTTAGATGTTTCAGGACACACCGTACCCTTCTCCAGAGTGGCTGTTGGCAATTTACATCCCGCCCATCAGCATAGCAAGGCTCCCATTTCTCCATGGCCTGTCCTGCATTTCTGGTTTTGACACTTTTCTCAGCATGGCCCTTTTGACCGATGGGAAGCGAGACTTCTTTGTAGCGCTGATTTGCCTTTCCAGGTTGCTTGGTTGGCCAAAAAGGGCCTATGCGTTTTTTCCTGAATATATTCAGGGAAAAACGCATATGCCCTTTTTGGCCAAGGGCCTCATTGTCAACGTTTTGCTCCTTTTTATGTGCTTTAAAGGCGATTCGAATCTACCTCCTGAAATCTGTTTCCTGCAATTCTGCCTTGATTTCAAACCCTCTTCTTTGCCTTCCCTCAATATATTTGTGGACGAGAGTTATCATTTATAACTCTGCAGGTTTGTGAATTGCAGTGCCCTGAAGCTCCATTTTACAACTCGCTTTTTGGGAGCTGGCCGTAAAAGCGCAGGATGGCTTCAGGCCCTGTTCTGGTTCCGGGGGGCAGGCTGAGCCTGTGGTTAATTCTTCTCCCTGATGGGAAAATAGAGTGACCTGTGCCTGTCCCAACACCAAGAGCTAGTCTCTCATTCGTTCCCCATCTTCCCATTCATCCTCAGGACAAATTGCAACCTGTACGGAACAGGAGGTTAAAGATGCTGTTGCTCCAAGTAGGGAGATTGCTAGTAAAGTGGCTGGAATGGCGAACCCGAGCACAAGGAGATGAGAAATGATGTGCGTTTTAGAAACCTTTCCCCATCACACGGTGTACCATCTTCTGGGTTTCTCATGCATGTTTTCGATGTAGGAAGATGCCCTTGAACCTCGAGATTTGGGACCCATGGGATGGGTACCATGCAGTATTACTTTAAAGGGTCTGCGTTTGCTCACCCAACCTCACCAAACCGCTCAGCCCCAAGAGTGTCCACCCTTATGTCTCATCCAGCTGTGGGTCTAGATATGGTCAAAGCAGGTTTCATCACAGCCCCTGAACGAATTGTGTAAGAATTTCTCTCTCTTTCACAGTCTTTGTTTCATGGGTTTTTAAAAGTAATTTATTTTTATAATGGGGTTTAGCTGCTTTTCACTGCTGTGTTTATGCCGCTTTACACCCACTTGACACTAACAGAGAGATTTCAATACATAGGTTTTAAGATTATTACTACTCAGATATATCCTTGTGTGGTGAATAGGGGGTGTTGAGTCCAGTTCTCTGAGCAAGGAGTCGGTCTTGTCTATTACATATTGGGTTTATGGAACGGTATCTCAGCTAATTTGAAACCTTTGTTTTATGTATTACCCCACCTCACCTTTCCTGTTAAGCAGCCATAGTGTGTTTTCTGCATGTGTGACTCTGTTCTGTTTTGTAATTCAGTTCAAGTGTAATGGTTTTTACTTTCCCTGTATAAGTGATATCTTATGAGAAGTGTCCTTTTCTGTGTGACTTATTTCACTTAGAATCGTCGTACCTAAATCCACTCATCATGCTGCTACTAGCCTTATGACATTGATTTCATGGCTGAGTGATATTCCATTGTACATAAGGACCACAACTTCTTTATCCATTTTTCTCTTTCCTGGGATATTGAAGGTGGAATGAAGTGGAGGTCCTTGGCAACAGAGCAGCCCTAAACTTTGGTGTGCTTGTGTCTTGCTGATTTTTAATTTTCCCAATTTATACCCCCATGCGTGGAAGTGCCCTATGCGCTCTAAGCTGTGTTTTTTACATGTTTGTGGACACACCGTACCCTTCTCCAGCGTGGCTGTTGGAAATTTATATCCCGCCCATCAGCGTAGCAAGGCTCCCATTTCTCCATGGCCTGTCCTGCATTTCTGGTTTTGACACTTTTCTCAGCATGGCCCTTTTGACCGATGGGAAGCGAGACTTCTTTGTAGCGCTGATTTGCCTTTCCAGGTTGCTTGGTTGGCCAAAAAGGGCGTATGCGTTTTTTCCTGAATATATTCAGGAAAAAACGCATACGCCCTTTTTGGCCAAGGGCCTCATTGTCAACGTTTTGCTGCTTTTCATGTGCTTTAAAGGCGATTCGAATCTACCTCCTGAAATCTGTTTCCTGCAATTCTGCCTTGATTTCAAATCCTCTTCTTTGCCTTCCCTCAATATATTTGTGGACGAGAGTTATCATTTATAACTCTGCAGGTTTGTGAATTGCAGTGCCCTGAAGCTCCATTTTACAACTCGCTTTTTGGGAGCTGGCCGTAAAAGCGCAGGATGGTTTCAGGCCCTGTGCTGGTTCCGGGGGGCAGCTGAGCCTGTGGTTAATTCTTCTTCCTGATGGGAAAATAGAGTGACCTGTGCCTGTCCCAACACCTAGAGCTAGCCTCTCATTGGTTCCCCATCTTCCCATTCATCCTCAGGACAAATTGCAACCTGTACGGAACAGGAGGTTAAAGGTGCTGATGCTCCAAGTAGGGAGATTGCTAGTAAAGTGGCTGGAATGGCGAACCCGAGCACAAGGAGATGAGAAATGAGGTGCGTTTTAGGAACCTTTCCCCATCACACGGTGTACCATCTTCTGGGTTTCTCATGCATGTTTTCGATGTAGGAAGATGCCCTTGAACCTCGAGATTTGGGACCCATGCGATGGGTACAACGCAGTATTACTTTAAAGGGTCTGCGTTTGCTCACCCAGTGTCACCAAATCTCTCAGCCCCAAGAGTGTCCACCCTTATGTCTCATCCAGCTGTGGGTCTAGATATGGTCAATCCAGGTTCCATCACAGCCACTGAACGAATTGTGTAAGAATTTCTCTCTCTTTCACTCTCTTTGTTTCATGGGTTTTTAAAACTAATTTATTTTTATAATGGGGTTTAGCTGCTTTTCACTGCTGTGTTTATGCCGCTTTACCCCCACTTGACACACTAACAGAGAGATTTCAATACATAGGTTTTAAGATTATTACTAGTCAGATATATCCTTGTGTGGTGAATAGGGGGTGTTGAGTCCAGTTCTCTGAGCAAGGAGTCGGTCTTGTCTATTACATATTGGGTTTATGGAACGGTATCTCAGCTAATTTGAAACCCTTGTTTTATGTATCACCCCACCTCACCTTCCCTGTTAAGCAGCCATAGTGTGTTTTCTGCATGTGTGACTCTGTTCTGTTTTGTATTTCAGTTCAAGTGTAATGGTTTTTACTTTCCCTCTGTAAGTGATATCTTATGAGATGTGTCCTTTTCTGTGTGACTTATTTCACTTAGAATCATCGTACCTAAATCCACTCATCATGCTGCTACTAGCCTTATGACATTGATTTCATGGCTGAGTGATATTCCATTGTACATAAGGACCACAACTTCTTTATCCATTTTTCTCTTTCCTGGGATATTTAAGTTGGAATGAAGTGGAGGTCCTTGGCAACAGAGCAGCCCTAAACTTTGGTGTGCTTGTGTCTTGCTGATTTTTAATTTTCCCAATTTATACCCCCATGCGTGGAAGTGCCCTATGCGCTCTAAACTGTGTTTTTTAGATGTTTCAGGACACACCATAACTTCTCCAGAGTGGCTGTTGGCAATTTACATCCCGCCCATCAGCATAGCAAGGCTCCCATTTCTCCATGGCCTGTCCTGCATTTCTGGTTTTGACACTTTTCTCAGCATGGCCCTTTTGACCGATGGGAAGCGAGACTTCTTTGTAGCACTGATTTGCCTTTCCAGGTTGCTTGGTTGGCCAAAAAGGGCGTATGCGTTTTTTCCTGAATATATTCAGGAAAAAACGCATACGCCCTTTTTGGCCAAGGGCCTCATTGTCAACGTTTTGCTGCTTTTCATGTGCTTTAAAGGCGATTCGAATCTACCTCCTGAAATCTGTTTCCTGCAATTCTGCCTTGATTTCAAACCCTCTTCTTTGCCTTCCCTCAATATATTTGTGGACGAGAGTTATCATTTATAACTCTGCAGGTTTGTGAATTGCAGTGCCCTGAAGCTCCATTTTACAACTCGCTTTTTGGGAGCTGGCCGTAAAAGCGCAGGATGGCTTCAGGCCCTGTTCTGGTTCCGGGGGGCAGGCTGAGCCTGTGGTTAATTCTTCTCCCTGATGGGAAAATAGAGTGACCTGTGCCTGTCCCAACACCAAGAGCTAGTCTCTCATTGGTTCCCCATCTTCCCGTTCATCCTCAGGACAAATTGCAACCTGTACGGAACAGGAGGTTAAAGATGCTGTTGCTCCAAGTAGGGAGATTGCTAGTAAAGTGGCTGGAATGGCGAACCCGAGCACAAGGAGATGAGAAATGAGGTGCGTTTTAGAAACCTTTCCCCATCACACGGTGTACCATCTTCTGGGTTTCTCATGCATGTTTTCGATGTAGGAAGATGCCCTTGAACCTCGAGATTTGGGACCCATGGGATGGGTACCATGCAGTATTACTTTAAAGGGTCTGCGTTTGCTCACCCAACCTCACCAAACCGCTCAGCCCCAAGAGTGTCCACCCTTATGTCTCATCCAGCTGTGGGTCTAGATATGGTCAATCCAGGTTCCATCACAGCCCCTGAACGAATTGTGTAAGAATTTCTCTCTCTTTCACTGTCTTTGTTTCATGGGTTTTTAAAAGTAATTTATTTTTATAATGGGGTTTAGCTGCTTTTCACTGCTGTGTTTATGCCGCTTTACACCCACTTGACACTAACAGAGAGATTTCAATACATAGGTTTTAAGATTATTACTACTCAGATATATCCTTGTGTGGTGAATAGGGGGTGTTGAGTCCAGTTCTCTGAGCAAGGAGTCGGTCTTGTCTATTACATATTGGGTTTATGGAACGGTATCTCAGCTAATTTGAAACCCTTGTTTTATGTATTACCCCACCTCACCTTTCCTGTTAAGCAGCCATAGTGTGTTTTCTGCATGTGTGACTCTGTTCTGTTTTGTAATTCAGTTCAAGTGTAATGGTTTTTACTTTCCCTGTATAAGTGATATCTTATGAGAAGTGTCCTTTTCTGTGTGACTTATTTCACTTAGAATCGTCGTACCTAAATCCACTCATCATGCTGCTACTAGCCTTATGACATTGATTTCATGGCTGAGTGATATTCCATTGTACATAAGGACCACAACTTCTTTATCCATTTTTCTCTTTCCTGGGATATTGAAGGTGGAATGAAGTGGAGGTCCTTGGCAACAGAGCAGCCCTAAACTTTGGTGTGCTTGTGTCTTGCTGATTTTTAATTTTCCCAATTTATACCCCCATGCGTGGAAGTGCCCTATGCGCTCTAAGCTGTGTTTTTTACATGTTTGTGGACACACCGTACCCTTCTCCAGCGTGGCTGTTGGAAATTTATATCCCGCCCATCAGCGTAGCAAGGCTCCCATTTCTCCATGGCCTGTCCTGCATTTCTGGTTTTGACACTTTTCTCAGCATGGCCCTTTTGACCGATGGGAAGCGAGACTTCTTTGTAGCGCTGATTTGCCTTTCCAGGTTGCTTGGTTGGCCAAAAAGGGCGTATGCGTTTTTTCCTGAATATATTCAGGAAAAAACGCATACGCCCTTTTTGGCCAAGGGCCTCATTGTCAACGTTTTGCTGCTTTTCATGTGCTTTAAAGGCGATTCGAATCTACCTCCTGAAATCTGTTTCCTGCAATTCTGCCTTGATTTCAAATCCTCTTCTTTGCCTTCCCTCAATATATTTGTGGACGAGAGTTATCATTTATAACTCTGCAGGTTTGTGAATTGCAGTGCCCTGAAGCTCCATTTTACAACTCGCTTTTTGGGAGCTGGCCGTAAAAGCGCAGGATGGTTTCAGGCCCTGTGCTGGTTCCGGGGGGCAGCTGAGCCTGTGGTTAATTCTTCTTCCTGATGGGAAAATAGAGTGACCTGTGCCTGTCCCAACACCTAGAGCTAGCCTCTCATTGGTTCCCCATCTTCCCATTCATCCTCAGGACAAATTGCAACCTGTACGGAACAGGAGGTTAAAGGTGCTGATGCTCCAAGTAGGGAGATTGCTAGTAAAGTGGCTGGAATGGCGAACCCGAGCACAAGGAGATGAGAAATGAGGTGCGTTTTAGGAACCTTTCCCCATCACACGGTGTACCATCTTCTGGGTTTCTCATGCATGTTTTCGATGTAGGAAGATGCCCTTGAACCTCGAGATTTGGGACCCATGCGATGGGTACAACGCAGTATTACTTTAAAGGGTCTGCGTTTGCTCACCCAGCGTCACCAAATCTCTCAGCCCCAAGAGTGTCCACCCTTATGTCTCATCCAGCTGTGGGTCTAGATATGGTCAATCCAGGTTCCATCACAGCCACTGAACGAATTGTGTAAGAATTTCTCTCTCTTTCACTCTCTTTGTTTCATGGGTTTTTAAAACTAATTTATTTTTATAATGGGGTTTAGCTGCTTTTCACTGCTGTGTTTATGCCGCTTTACCCCCACTTGACACACTAACAGAGAGATTTCAATACATAGGTTTTAAGATTATTACTAGTCAGATATATCCTTGTGTGGTGAATAGGGGGTGTTGAGTCCAGTTCTCTGAGCAAGGAGTCGGTCTTGTCTATTACATATTGGGTTTATGGAACGGTATCTCAGCTAATTTGAAACCCTTGTTTTATGTATCACCCCACCTCACCTTCCCTGTTAAGCAGCCATAGTGTGTTTTCTGCATGTGTGACTCTGTTCTGTTTTGTATTTCAGTTCAAGTGTAATGGTTTTTACTTTCCCTCTGTAAGTGATATCTTATGAGATGTGTCCTTTTCTGTGTGACTTATTTCACTTAGAATCATCGTACCTAAATCCACTCATCATGCTGCTACTAGCCTTATGACATTGATTTCATGGCTGAGTGATATTCCATTGTACATAAGGACCACAACTTCTTTATCCATTTTTCTCTTTCCTGGGATATTTAAGTTGGAATGAAGTGGAGGTCCTTGGCAACAGAGCAGCCCTAAACTTTGGTGTGCTTGTGTCTTGCTGATTTTTAATTTTCCCAATTTATACCCCCATGCGTGGAAGTGCCCTATGCGCTCTAAACTGTGTTTTTTAGATGTTTCAGGACACACCATAACTTCTCCAGAGTGGCTGTTGGCAATTTACATCCCGCCCATCAGCATAGCAAGGCTCCCATTTCTCCATGGCCTGTCCTGCATTTCTGGTTTTGACACTTTTCTGAGCATGGCCCTTTTGACCGATGGGAAGCGAGACTTCTTTGTAGCACTGATTTGCCTTTCCAGGTTGCTTGGTTGGCCAAAAAGGGCGTATGCGTTTTTTCCTGAATATATTCAGGAAAAAACGCATACGCCCTTTTTGGCCAAGGGCCTCATTGTCAACGTTTTGCTGCTTTTCATGTGCTTTAAAGGCGATTCGAATCTACCTCCTGAAATCTGTTTCCTGCAATTCTGCCTTGATTTCAAACCCTCTTCTTTGCCTTCCCTCAATATATTTGTGGACGAGAGTTATCATTTATAACTCTGCAGGTTTGTGAATTGCAGTGCCCTGAAGCTCCATTTTACAACTCGCTTTTTGGGAGCTGGCCGTAAAAGCGCAGGATGGCTTCAGGCCCTGTTCTGGTTCCGGGGGGCAGGCTGAGCCTGTGGTTAATTCTTCTCCCTGATGGGAAAATAGAGTGACCTGTGCCTGTCCCAACACCAAGAGCTAGTCTCTCATTGGTTCCCCATCTTCCCGTTCATCCTCAGGACAAATTGCAACCTGTACGGAACAGGAGGTTAAAGATGCTGTTGCTCCAAGTAGGGAGATTGCTAGTAAAGTGGCTGGAATGGCGAACCCGAGCACAAGGAGATGAGAAATGAGGTGCGTTTTAGAAACCTTTCCCCATCACACGGTGTACCATCTTCTGGGTTTCTCATGCATGTTTTCGATGTAGGAAGATGCCCTTGAACCTCGAGATTTGGGACCCATGGGATGGGTACCATGCAGTATTACTTTAAAGGGTCTGCGTTTGCTCACCCAACCTCACCAAACCGCTCAGCCCCAAGAGTGTCCACCCTTATGTCTCATCCAGCTGTGGGTCTAGATATGGTCAATCCAGGTTCCATCACAGCCCCTGAACGAATTGTGTAAGAATTTCTCTCTCTTTCACTGTCTTTGTTTCATGGGTTTTTAAAAGTAATTTATTTTTATAATGGGGTTTAGCTGCTTTTCACTGCTGTGTTTATGCCGCTTTACACCCACTTGACACTAACAGAGAGATTTCAATACATAGGTTTTAAGATTATTACTACTCAGATATATCCTTGTGTGGTGAATAGGGGGTGTTGAGTCCAGTTCTCTGAGCAAGGAGTCGGTCTTGTCTATTACATATTGGGTTTATGGAACGGTATCTCAGCTAATTTGAAACCCTTGTTTTATGTATTACCCCACCTCACCTTTCCTGTTAAGCAGCCATAGTGTGTTTTCTGCATGTGTGACTCTGTTCTGTTTTGTAATTCAGTTCAAGTGTAATGGTTTTTACTTTCCCTGTATAAGTGATATCTTATGAGAAGTGTCCTTTTCTGTGTGACTTATTTCACTTAGAATCGTCGTACCTAAATCCACTCATCATGCTGCTACTAGCCTTATGACATTGATTTCATGGCTGAGTGATATTCCATTGTACATAAGGACCACAACTTCTTTATCCATTTTTCTCTTTCCTGGGATATTGAAGGTGGAATGAAGTGGAGGTCCTTGGCAACAGAGCAGCCCTAAACTTTGGTGTGCTTGTGTCTTGCTGATTTTTAATTTTCCCAATTTATACCCCCATGCGTGGAAGTGCCCTATGCGCTCTAAGCTGTGTTTTTTACATGTTTGTGGACACACCGTACCCTTCTCCAGCGTGGCTGTTGGAAATTTATATCCCGCCCATCAGCGTAGCAAGGCTCCCATTTCTCCATGGCCTGTCCTGCATTTCTGGTTTTGACACTTTTCTCAGCATGGCCCTTTTGACCGATGGGAAGCGAGACTTCTTTGTAGCGCTGATTTGCCTTTCCAGGTTGCTTGGTTGGCCAAAAAGGGCGTATGCGTTTTTTCCTGAATATATTCAGGAAAAAACGCATACGCCCTTTTTGGCCAAGGGCCTCATTGTCAACGTTTTGCTGCTTTTCATGTGCTTTAAAGGCGATTCGAATCTACCTCCTGAAATCTGTTTCCTGCAATTCTGCCTTGATTTCAAATCCTCTTCTTTGCCTTCCCTCAATATATTTGTGGACGAGAGTTATCATTTATAACTCTGCAGGTTTGTGAATTGCAGTGCCCTGAAGCTCCATTTTACAACTCGCTTTTTGGGAGCTGGCCGTAAAAGCGCAGGATGGTTTCAGGCCCTGTGCTGGTTCCGGGGGGCAGCTGAGCCTGTGGTTAATTCTTCTTCCTGATGGGAAAATAGAGTGACCTGTGCCTGTCCCAACACCTAGAGCTAGCCTCTCATTGGTTCCCCATCTTCCCATTCATCCTCAGGACAAATTGCAACCTGTACGGAACAGGAGGTTAAAGGTGCTGATGCTCCAAGTAGGGAGATTGCTAGTAAAGTGGCTGGAATGGCGAACCCGAGCACAAGGAGATGAGAAATGAGGTGCGTTTTAGGAACCTTTCCCCATCACACGGTGTACCATCTTCTGGGTTTCTCATGCATGTTTTCGATGTAGGAAGATGCCCTTGAACCTCGAGATTTGGGACCCATGCGATGGGTACAACGCAGTATTACTTTAAAGGGTCTGCGTTTGCTCACCCAGCATCACCAAATCTCTCAGCCCCAAGAGTGTCCACCCTTATGTCTCATCCAGCTGTGGGTCTAGATATGGTCAATCCAGGTTCCATCACAGCCACTGAACGAATTGTGTAAGAATTTCTCTCTCTTTCACTCTCTTTGTTTCATGGGTTTTTAAAACTAATTTATTTTTATAATGGGGTTTAGCTGCTTTTCACTGCTGTGTTTATGCCGCTTTACCCCCACTTGACACACTAACAGAGAGATTTCAATACATAGGTTTTAAGATTATTACTAGTCAGATATATCCTTGTGTGGTGAATAGGGGGTGTTGAGTCCAGTTCTCTGAGCAAGGAGTCGGTCTTGTCTATTACATATTGGGTTTATGGAACGGTATCTCAGCTAATTTGAAACCCTTGTTTTATGTATCACCCCACCTCACCTTCCCTGTTAAGCAGCCATAGTGTGTTTTCTGCATGTGTGACACTGTTCTGTTTTGTATTTCAGTTCAAGTGTAATGGTTTTTACTTTCCCTCTGTAAGTGATATCTTATGAGATGTGTCCTTTTCTGTGTGACTTATTTCACTTAGAATCATCGTACCTAAATCCACTCATCATGCTGCTACTAGCCTTATGACATTGATTTCATGGCTGAGTGATATTCCATTATACATAAGGACCACAACTTCTTTATCCATTTTTCTCTTTCCTGGGATATTTAAGTTGGAATGAAGTGGAGGTCCTTGGCAACAGAGCAGCCCTAAACTTTGGTGTGCTTGTGTCTTGCTGATTTTTAATTTTCCCAATTTATACCCCCATGCGTGGAAGTGCCCTATGCGCTCTAAACTGTGTTTTTTAGATGTTTCAGGACACACCATAACTTCTCCAGAGTGGCTGTTGGCAATTTACATCCCGCCCATCAGCATAGCAAGGCTCCCATTTCTCCATGGCCTGTCCTGCATTTCTGGTTTTGACACTTTTCTCAGCATGGCCCTTTTGACCGATGGGAAGCGAGACTTCTTTGTAGCACTGATTTGCCTTTCCAGGTTGCTTGGTTGGCCAAAAAGGGCGTATGCGTTTTTTCCTGAATATATTCAGGAAAAAACGCATACGCCCTTTTTGGCCAAGGGCCTCATTGTCAACGTTTTGCTGCTTTTCATGTGCTTTAAAGGCGATTCGAATCTACCTCCTGAAATCTGTTTCCTGCAATTCTGCCTTGATTTCAAACCCTCTTCTTTGCCTTCCCTCAATATATTTGTGGACGAGAGTTATCATTTATAACTCTGCAGGTTTGTGAATTGCAGTGCCCTGAAGCTCCATTTTACAACTCGCTTTTTGGGAGCTGGCCGTAAAAGCGCAGGATGGCTTCAGGCCCTGTTCTGGTTCCGGGGGGCAGGCTGAGCCTGTGGTTAATTCTTCTCCCTGATGGGAAAATAGAGTGACCTGTGCCTGTCCCAACACCAAGAGCTAGTCTCTCATTGGTTCCCCATCTTCCCGTTCATCCTCAGGACAAATTGCAACCTGTACGGAACAGGAGGTTAAAGATGCTGTTGCTCCAAGTAGGGAGATTGCTAGTAAAGTGGCTGGAATGGCGAACCCGAGCACAAGGAGATGAGAAATGATGTGCGTTTTAGAAACCTTTCCCCATCACACGGTGTACCATCTTCTGGGTTTCTCATGCATGTTTTCGATGTAGGAAGATGCCCTTGAACCTCGAGATTTGGGACCCATGGGATGGGTACCATGCAGTATTACTTTAAAGGGTCTGCGTTTGCTCACCCAACCTCACCAAACCGCTCAGCCCCAAGAGTGTCCACCCTTATGTCTCATCCAGCTGTGGGTCTAGATATGGTCAATCCAGGTTCCATCACAGCCCCTGAACGAATTGTGTAAGAATTTCTCTCTCTTTCACTGTCTTTGTTTCATGGGTTTTTAAAAGTAATTTATTTTTATAATGGGGTTTAGCTGCTTTTCACTGCTGTGTTTATGCCGCTTTACACCCACTTGACACTAACAGAGAGATTTCAATACATAGGTTTTAAGATTATTACTACTCAGATATATCCTTGTGTGGTGAATAGGGGGTGTTGAGTCCAGTTCTCTGAGCAAGGAGTCGGTCTTGTCTATTACATATTGGGTTTATGGAACGGTATCTAAGCTAATTTGAAACCCTTGTTTTATGTATTACCCCACCTCACCTTTCCTGTTAAGCAGCCATAGTGTGTTTTCTGAATGTGTGACTCTGTTCTGTTTTGAAATTCAGTTCAAGTGTAATGGTTTTTACTTTCCCTGTATAAGTGATATCTTATGAGAAGTGTCCTTTTCTGTGTGACTTATTTCACTTAGAATCGTCGTACCTAAATCCACGCATCATGCTGCTACTAGCCTTATGACATTGATTTCATGGCTGAGTGATATTCCATTGTACATAAGGACCACAACGTCTTTATCCATTTTTCTCTTTCCTGGGATATTGAAGGTGGAATGAAGTGGAGGTCCTTGGCAACAGAGCAGCCCTAAACTTTGGTGTGCTTGTGTCTTGCTGATTTTTAATTTTCCCAATTTATACCCCCATGTGTGGAAGTGCCCTATGCGCTCTAAGCTGTGTTTTTTAGATGTTTCAGGACACACCGTACCCTTCTCCAGAGTGGCTGTTGGCAATTTACATCCCGCCCATCAGCATAGCAAGGCTCCCATTTCTCCATGGCCTGTCCTGCATTTCTGGTTTTGACACTTTTCTCAGCATGGCCCTTTTGACCGATGGGAAGCGAGACTTCTTTGTAGCGCTGATTTGCCTTTCCAGGTTGCTTGGTTGGCCAAAAAGGGCCTATGCGTTTTTTCCTGAATATATTCAGGGAAAAACGCATACGCCCTTTTTGGCCAAGGGCCTCATTGTCAACGTTTTGCTGCTTTTCATGTGCTTTAAAGGCGATTCGAATCTACCTCCTGAAATCTGTTTCCTGCAATTCTGCCTTGATTTCAAACCCTCTTCTTTGCCTTCCCTCAATATATTTGTGGACGAGAGTTATCATTTATAACTCTGCAGGTTTGTGAATTGCAGTGCCCTGAAGCTCCATTTTACAACTCGCTTTTTGGGAGCTGGCCGTAAAAGCGCAGGATGGCTTCAGGCCCTGTTCTGGTTCCGGGGGGCAGGCTGAGCCTGTGGTTAATTCTTCTCCCTGATGGGAAAATAGAGTGACCTGTGCCTGTCCCAACACCAAGAGCTAGTCTCTCATTCGTTCCCCATCTTCCCATTCATCCTCAGGACAAATTGCAACCTGTACGGAACAGGAGGTTAAAGATGCTGTTGCTCCAAGTAGGGAGATTGCTAGTAAAGTGTCTGGAATGGCGAACCCGAGCACAAGGAGATGAGAAATGATGTGCGTTTTAGAAACCTTTCCCCATCACACGGTGTACCATCTTCTGGGTTTCTCATGCATGTTTTCGATGTAGGAAGATGCCCTTGAACCTCGAGATTTGGGACCCATGGGATGGGTACCATGCAGTATTACTTTAAAGGGTCTGCGTTTGCTCACCCAACCTCACCAAACCGCTCAGCCCCAAGAGTGTCCACCCTTATGTCTCATCCAGCTGTGGGTCTAGATATGGTCAAAGCAGGTTTCATCACAGCCCCTGAACGAATTGTGTAAGAATTTCTCTCTCTTTCACTGTCTTTGTTTCATGGGTTTTTAAAAGTAATTTATTTTTATAATGGGGTTTAGCTGCTTTTCACTGCTGTGTTTATACCGCTTTACACCCACTTGACACTAACAGAGAGATTTCAATACATAGGTTTTAAGATTATTACTACTCAGATATATCCTTGTGTGGTGAATAGGGGGTGTTGAGTCCAGTTCTCTGAGCAAGGAGTCAGTCTTGTCTATTACATATTGGGTTTATGGAACGGTATCTCAGCTAATTTGAAACCCTTGTTTTATGTATTACCCCACCTCACCTTTCCTGTTAAGCAGCCATAGTGTGTTTTCTGCATGTGTGACTCTGTTCTGTTTTGTAATTCAGTTCAAGTGTAATGGTTTTTACTTTCCCTGTATAAGTGATATCTTATGAGAAGTGTCCTTTTCTGTGTGACTTATTTCACTTAGAATCGTCGTACCTAAATCCACTCATCATGCTGCTACTAGCCTTATGACATTGATTTCATGGCTGAGTGATATTCCATTGTACATAAGGACCACAACTTCTTTATCCATTTTTCTCTTTCCTGGGATATTGAAGGTGGAATGAAGTGGAGGTCCTTGGCAACAGAGCAGCCCTAAACTTTGGTGTGCTTGTGTCTTGCTGATTTTTAATTTTCCCAATTTATACCCCCATGCGTGGAAGTGCCCTATGCGCTCTAAGCTGTGTTTTTTACATGTTTGTGGACACACCGTACCCTTCTCCAGCGTGGCTGTTGGAAATTTATATCCCGCCCATCAGCGTAGCAAGGCTCCCATTTCTCCATGGCCTGTCCTGCATTTCTGGTTTTGACACTTTTCTCAGCATGGCCCTTTTGACCGATGGGAAGCGAGACTTCTTTGTAGCGCTGATTTGCCTTTCCAGGTTGCTTGGTTGGCCAAAAAGGGCGTATGCGTTTTTTCCTGAATATATTCAGGAAAAAACGCATACGCCCTTTTTGGCCAAGGGCCTCATTGTCAACGTTTTGCTGCTTTTCATGTGCTTTAAAGGCGATTCGAATCTACCTCCTGAAATCTGTTTCCTGCAATTCTGCCTTGATTTCAAATCCTCTTCTTTGCCTTCCCTCAATATATTTGTGGACGAGAGTTATCATTTATAACTCTGCAGGTTTGTGAATTGCAGTGCCCTGAAGCTCCATTTTACAACTCGCTTTTTGGGAGCTGGCCGTAAAAGCGCAGGATGGTTTCAGGCCCTGTGCTGGTTCCGGGGGGCAGCTGAGCCTGTGGTTAATTCTTCTTCCTGATGGGAAAATAGAGTGACCTGTGCCTGTCCCAACACCTAGAGCTAGCCTCTCATTGGTTCCCCATCTTCCCATTCATCCTCAGGACAAATTGCAACCTGTACGGAACAGGAGGTTAAAGGTGCTGATGCTCCAAGTAGGGAGATTGCTAGTAAAGTGGCTGGAATGGCGAACCCGAGCACAAGGAGATGAGAAATGAGGTGCGTTTTAGGAACCTTTCCCCATCACACGGTGTACCATCTTCTGGGTTTCTCATGCATGTTTTCGATGTAGGAAGATGCCCTTGAACCTCGAGATTTGGGACCCATGCGATGGGTACAACGCAGTATTACTTTAAAGGGTCTGCGTTTGCTCACCCAGCGTCACCAAATCTCTCAGCCCCAAGAGTGTCCACCCTTATGTCTCATCCAGCTGTGGGTCTAGATATGGTCAATCCAGGTTCCATCACAGCCACTGAACGAATTGTGTAAGAATTTCTCTCTCTTTCACTCTCTTTGTTTCATGGGTTTTTAAAACTAATTTATTTTTATAATGGGGTTTAGCTGCTTTTCACTGCTGTGTTTATGCCGCTTTACCCCCACTTGACACACTAACAGAGAGATTTCAATACATAGGTTTTAAGATTATTACTAGTCAGATATATCCTTGTGTGGTGAATAGGGGGTGTTGAGTCCAGTTCTCTGAGCAAGGAGTCGGTCTTGTCTATTACATATTGGGTTTATGGAACGGTATCTCAGCTAATTTGAAACCCTTGTTTTATGTATCACCCCACCTCACCTTCCCTGTTAAGCAGCCATAGTGTGTTTTCTGCATGTGTGACTCTGTTCTGTTTTGTATTTCAGTTCAAGTGTAATGGTTTTTACTTTCCCTCTGTAAGTGATATCTTATGAGATGTGTCCTTTTCTGTGTGACTTATTTCACTTAGAATCATCGTACCTAAATCCACTCATCATGCTGCTACTAGCCTTATGACATTGATTTCATGGCTGAGTGATATTCCATTGTACATAAGGACCACAACTTCTTTATCCATTTTTCTCTTTCCTGGGATATTTAAGTTGGAATGAAGTGGAGGTCCTTGGCAACAGAGCAGCCCTAAACTTTGGTGTGCTTGTGTCTTGCTGATTTTTAATTTTCCCAATTTATACCCCCATGCGTGGAAGTGCCCTATGCGCTCTAAACTGTGTTTTTTAGATGTTTCAGGACACACCATAACTTCTCCAGAGTGGCTGTTGGCAATTTACATCCCGCCCATCAGCATAGCAAGGCTCCCATTTCTCCATGGCCTGTCCTGCATTTCTGGTTTTGACACTTTTCTCAGCATGGCCCTTTTGACCGATGGGAAGCGAGACTTCTTTGTAGCGCTGATTTGCCTTTCCAGGTTGCTTGGTTGGCCAAAAAGGGCGTATGCGTTTTTTCCTGAATATATTCAGGAAAAAACGCATACGCCCTTTTTGGCCAAGGGCCTCATTGTCAACGTTTTGCTGCTTTTCATGTGCTTTAAAGGCGATTCGAATCTACCTCCTGAAATCTGTTTCCTGCAATTCTGCCTTGATTTCAAATCCTCTTCTTTGCCTTCCCTCAATATATTTGTGGACGAGAGTTATCATTTATAACTCTGCAGGTTTGTGAATTGCAGTGCCCTGAAGCTCCATTTTACAACTCGCTTTTTGGGAGCTGGCCGTAAAAGCGCAGGATGGTTTCAGGCCCTGTGCTGGTTCCGGGGGGCAGCTGAGCCTGTGGTTAATTCTTCTTCCTGATGGGAAAATAGAGTGACCTGTGCCTGTCCCAACACCTAGAGCTAGCCTCTCATTGGTTCCCCATCTTCCCATTCATCCTCAGGACAAATTGCAACCTGTACGGAACAGGAGGTTAAAGGTGCTGATGCTCCAAGTAGGGAGATTGCTAGTAAAGTGGCTGGAATGGCGAACCCGAGCACAAGGAGATGAGAAATGAGGTGCGTTTTAGGAACCTTTCCCCATCACACGGTGTACCATCTTCTGGGTTTCTCATGCATGTTTTCGATGTAGGAAGATGCCCTTGAACCTCGAGATTTGGGACCCATGCGATGGGTACAACGCAGTATTACTTTAAAGGGTCTGCGTTTGCTCACCCAGCGTCACCAAATCTCTCAGCCCCAAGAGTGTCCACCCTTATGTCTCATCCAGCTGTGGGTCTAGATATGGTCAATCCAGGTTCCATCACAGCCACTGAACGAATTGTGTAAGAATTTCTCTCTCTTTCACTCTCTTTGTTTCATGGGTTTTTAAAACTAATTTATTTTTATAATGGGGTTTAGCTGCTTTTCACTGCTGTGTTTATGCCGCTTTACCCCCACTTGACACACTAACAGAGAGATTTCAATACATAGGTTTTAAGATTATTACTAGTCAGATATATCCTTGTGTGGTGAATAGGGGGTGTTGAGTCCAGTTCTCTGAGCAAGGAGTCGGTCTTGTCTATTACATATTGGGTTTATGGAACGGTATCTCAGCTAATTTGAAACCCTTGTTTTATGTATCACCCCACCTCACCTTCCCTGTTAAGCAGCCATAGTGTGTTTTCTGCATGTGTGCCTCTGTTCTGTTTTGTATTTCAGTTCAAGTGTAATGGTTTTTACTTTCCCTCTGTAAGTGATATCTTATGAGATGTGTCCTTTTCTGTGTGACTTATTTCACTTAGAATCATCGTACCTAAATCCACTCATCATGCTGCTACTAGCCTTATGACATTGATTTCATGGCTGAGTGATATTCCATTGTACATAAGGACCACAACTTCTTTATCCATTTTTCTCTTTCCTGGGATATTTAAGTTGGAATGAAGTGGAGGTCCTTGGCAACAGAGCAGCCCTAAACTTTGGTGTGCTTGTGTCTTGCTGATTTTTAATTTTCCCAATTTATACCCCCATGCGTGGAAGTGCCCTATGCGCTCTAAACTGTGTTTTTTAGATGTTTCAGGACACACCATAACTTCTCCAGAGTGGCTGTTGGCAATTTACATCCCGCCCATCAGCATAGCAAGGCTCCCATTTCTCCATGGCCTGTCCTGCATTTCTGGTTTTGACACTTTTCTCAGCATGGCCCTTTTGACCGATGGGAAGCGAGACTTCTTTGTAGCACTGATTTGCCTTTCCAGGTTGCTTGGTTGGCCAAAAAGGGCGTATGCGTTTTTTCCTGAATATATTCAGGAAAAAACGCATACGCCCTTTTTGGCCAAGGGCCTCATTGTCAACGTTTTGCTGCTTTTCATGTGCTTTAAAGGCGATTCGAATCTACCTCCTGAAATCTGTTTCCTGCAATTCTGCCTTGATTTCAAACCCTCTTCTTTGCCTTCCCTCAATATATTTGTGGACGAGAGTTATCATTTATAACTCTGCAGGTTTGTGAATTGCAGTGCCCTGAAGCTCCATTTTACAACTCGCTTTTTGGGAGCTGGCCGTAAAAGCGCAGGATGGCTTCAGGCCCTGTTCTGGTTCCGGGGGGCAGGCTGAGCCTGTGGTTAATTCTTCTCCCTGATGGGAAAATAGAGTGACCTGTGCCTGTCCCAACACCAAGAGCTAGTCTCTCATTGGTTCCCCATCTTCCCGTTCATCCTCAGGACAAATTGCAACCTGTACGGAACAGGAGGTTAAAGATGCTGTTGCTCCAAGTAGGGAGATTGCTAGTAAAGTGGCTGGAATGGCGAACCCGAGCACAAGGAGATGAGAAATGAGGTGCGTTTTAGAAACCTTTCCCCATCACACGGTGTACCATCTTCTGGGTTTCTCATGCATGTTTTCGATGTAGGAAGATGCCCTTGAACCTCGAGATTTGGGACCCATGGGATGGGTACCATGCAGTATTACTTTAAAGGGTCTGCGTTTGCTCACCCAACCTCACCAAACCGCTCAGCCCCAAGAGTGTCCACCCTTATGTCTCATCCAGCTGTGGGTCTAGATATGGTCAATCCAGGTTCCATCACAGCCCCTGAACGAATTGTGTAAGAATTTCTCTCTCTTTCACTGTCTTTGTTTCATGGGTTTTTAAAAGTAATTTATTTTTATAATGGGGTTTAGCTGCTTTTCACTGCTGTGTTTATGCCGCTTTACACCCACTTGACACTAACAGAGAGATTTCAATACATAGGTTTTAAGATTATTACTACTCAGATATATCCTTGTGTGGTGAATAGGGGGTGTTGAGTCCAGTTCTCTGAGCAAGGAGTCGGTCTTGTCTATTACATATTGGGTTTATGGAACGGTATCTCAGCTAATTTGAAACCCTTGTTTTATGTATTACCCCACCTCACCTTTCCTGTTAAGCAGCCATAGTGTGTTTTCTGCATGTGTGACTCTGTTCTGTTTTGTAATTCAGTTCAAGTGTAATGGTTTTTACTTTCCCTGTATAAGTGATATCTTATGAGAAGTGTCCTTTTCTGTGTGACTTATTTCACTTAGAATCGTCGTACCTAAATCCACTCATCATGCTGCTACTAGCCTTATGACATTGATTTCATGGCTGAGTGATATTCCATTGTACATAAGGACCACAACTTCTTTATCCATTTTTCTCTTTCCTGGGATATTGAAGGTGGAATGAAGTGGAGGTCCTTGGCAACAGAGCAGCCCTAAACTTTGGTGTGCTTGTGTCTTGCTGATTTTTAATTTTCCCAATTTATACCCCCATGCGTGGAAGTGCCCTATGCGCTCTAAGCTGTGTTTTTTACATGTTTGTGGACACACCGTACCCTTCTCCAGCGTGGCTGTTGGAAATTTATATCCCGCCCATCAGCGTAGCAAGGCTCCCATTTCTCCATGGCCTGTCCTGCATTTCTGGTTTTGACACTTTTCTCAGCATGGCCCTTTTGACCGATGGGAAGCGAGACTTCTTTGTAGCGCTGATTTGCCTTTCCAGGTTGCTTGGTTGGCCAAAAAGGGCGTATGCGTTTTTTCCTGAATATATTCAGGAAAAAACGCATACGCCCTTTTTGGCCAAGGGCCTCATTGTCAACGTTTTGCTGCTTTTCATGTGCTTTAAAGGCGATTCGAATCTACCTCCTGAAATCTGTTTCCTGCAATTCTGCCTTGATTTCAAATCCTCTTCTTGCCTTCCCTCAATATATTTGTGGACGAGAGTTATCATTTATAACTCTGCAGGTTTGTGAATTGCAGTGCCCTGAAGCTCCATTTTACAACTCGCTTTTTGGGAGCTGGCCGTAAAAGCGCAGGATGGCTTCAGGCCCTGTTCTGGTTCCGGGGGGCAGGCTGAGCCTGTGGTTAATTCTTCTCCCTGATGGGAAAATAGAGTGACCTGTGCCTGTCCCAACACCAAGAGCTAGTCTCTCATTGGTTCCCCATCTTCCCGTTCATCCTCAGGACAAATTGCAACCTGTACGGAACAGGAGGTTAAAGATGCTGTTGCTCCAAGTAGGGAGATTGCTAGTAAAGTGGCTGGAATGGCGAACCCGAGCACAAGGAGATGAGAAATGATGTGCGTTTTAGAAACCTTTCCCCATCACACGGTGTACCATCTTCTGGGTTTCTCATGCATGTTTTCGATGTAGGAAGATGCCCTTGAACCTGGAGATTTGGGACCCATGGGATGGGTACCACACAGTATTACTTTAAAGGGTCTGTGTTTGCTCACCCAACCTCACCAAACCTTTCAGCCCCAAGAGTGTCCACCCTTATGTCTCATCCAGCTGTGGGTCTAGATATGGTCAATCCGGGTTGCATCACAGCCCATGAACGAATTGTGTAAGAATTTCACTCTCTTTCTCTGTCTTTGTTTCATGGGTTTTAAAAAGTAATTTATGTTTATAATGGGGTTTAGCTGCTTTTCACTGCTGTGTTTATGCCGCTTTACACCCACTTGACACACTAACAGAGAGATTTCAATACATAGGTTTTAAGATTATTACTAGTCAGATATATCCTTGTGTGGTGAATAGGGGGTGTTGAGTCCAGGTCTCTGAGCAAGGAGTCGGTCTTGTCTATTACATATTGGGTTTATGGAACGGTATCTCAGCTAATTTGAAACCCTTGTTTTATGTATCACCCCACCTCACCTTCCCTGATAAGCAGCCATAGTGTGTTTTCTGCATGTGTGACTCTGTTCTGTTTTGTATTTCAGTTCAAGTGTAATGGTTTTTACTTTCCCTGTATAAGTGATATCTTATGAGAAGTGACCTTTTCTGTGTGACTTATTTCACTTAGAATCGTCGTACCTAAATCCACTCATCATGCTGCTACTAGCCTTATGACATTGATTTCATGGCTGCGTGATATTCCATTGTACATAAGGACCACAACTTCTTTATCCATTTTTCTCTTTCCTGGGATATTGAAGGTGGAATGAAGTGGAGGTCCTTGGCAACAGAGCAGCCCTAAACTTTGGTGTGCTTGTGTCTTGCTGATTTTTAATTTTCCCAATTTATACCCCATGCGTGGAAGTGCCCTATGCGCTCTAAGCTGTGTTTTTTAGATGTTTCAGGACACACCGTACCCTTCTCCAGAGTGGCTGTTGGTGATTTACATCCCGCCCATCAGCATAGCAAGGCTCCCATTTCTCCATGGCCTGTCCTGCATTTCTGGTTTTGACACTTTTCTCAGCATGGCCCTTTTGACCGATGGGAAGCGAGACTTCTTGTAGCACTGATTTGCCGTTCCAGGTTGCTTGGTTGGCCAAAAAGGGCGTATGCGTTTTTTCCTGAATATATTCAGGAAAAAACGCATACGCCCTTTTTGGCCAAGGGCATCATTTTCAACGTTTTGCCGCTTTTCATGTGCTTTAAAGGCGATTCGAATCTACCTCCTGAAATCTGTTTCCTGCAATTCTGCCTTGATTTCAAATCCTCTTCTTTGCCTTCCCTCAATATATTTGTGGACGAGAGTTATCATTTATAACTCTGCAGTTTTGTGAATTGCAGTTCCCTGAAGCTCCATTTTACAACTCGCTTTTTTGGGAGCTGGCCGCAAAAGCGCAGGATGGCTTCAGGCCCTGTTCTGGTTCTGGGGGGCAGGCTGAGCCTGTGGATATTTCTTCTCCCTGATGGGAAAATAGAGTGACCTTTGCCTGTCCCAACACCAAGAGCTAGTCTCTCATTGGTTCCCTGTCTTCCCGTTCATCCTCAGGAAAAATTGCAACCTGTACGGAACAGGAGGTTAAAGGTGCTGATACTCCAAGTAGGGAGATTGCTAGTAAAGTGGCTGGAATGGCGAACCCGAGCTCAAGGAGATGACAAATGAGGTGCGTTTTAGAAAGCTTTCCCCATCACACGGTGTACCATCTTCTGGGTTTCTCATGCATGTTTTCGATGTAGGAAGATGCCCTTGAACCTGGAGATTTGGGACCCATGGGATGGGTACCACACAGTATTACTTTAAAGGGTCTGTGTTTGCTCACCCAACCTCACCAAACCTTTCAGCCCCAAGAGTGTCCACCCTTATGTCTCATCCAGCTGTGGGTCTAGATATGGTCAATCCGGGTTGCATCACAGCCCATGAACGAATTGTGTAAGAATTTCTCTCTCTTTCTCTGTCTTTGTTTCATGGGTTTTAAAAAGTAATTTATGTTTATAATGGGGTTTAGCTGCTTTTCACTGCTGTGTTTATGCCGCTTTACACCCACTTGACACACTAACAGAGAGATTTCAATACATAGGTTTTAAGATTATTACTAGTCAGATATATCCTTGTGTGGTGAATAGGGGGTGTTGAGTCCAGGTCTCTGAGCAAGGAGTCGGTCTTGTCTATTACATATTGGGTTTATGGAACGGTATCTCAGCTAATTTGAAACCCTTGTTTTATGTATCACCCCACCTCACCTTCCCTGATAAGCAGCCATAGTGTGTTTTCTGCATGTGTGACTCTGTTCTGTTTTGTATTTCAGTTCAAGTGTAATGGTTTTTACTTTCCCTGTATAAGTGATATCTTATGAGAAGTGACCTTTTCTGTGTGACTTATTTCACTTAGAATCGTCGTACCTAAATCCACTCATCATGCTGCTACTAGCCTTATGACATTGATTTCATGGCTGAGTGATATTCCATTGTACATAAGGACCACAACTTCTTTATCCATTTTTCTCTTTCCTGGGATATTGAAGGTGGAATGAAGTGGAGGTCCTTGGCAACAGAGCAGCCCTAAACTTTGGTGTGCTTGTGTCTTGCTGATTTTTAATTTTCCCAATTTATACCCCCATGCGTGGAAGTGCCCTATGCGCTCTAAACTGTGTTTTTTAGATATTTCAGGACACACCATACCTTCTCCAGAGTGGCTTTTGGCAATTTACATCCCGCCCATCAGCATAGCAAGGCTCCCATTTCTCCATATCCTGTCCTGCATTTCTGGTTTTGACACTTTTCTCAGCATGGCCCTTTTGACCGATGGGAAGCGAGACTTCTTTGTAGCACTGATTTGCCTTTCCAGGTTGCTTGGTTGGCCAAAAAGGGCGTATGCGTTTTTTCCTGAATATATTCAGGAAAAAACGCATACGCCCTTTTTGGCCAAGGGCCTCATTGTCAACGTTTTGCTGCTTTTCATGTGCTTTAAAGGCGATTCGAATCTACCTCCTGAAATCTGTTTCCTGCAATTCTGCCTTGATTTCAAATCCTCTTCTTTGCCTTCCCTCAATATATTTGTGGACGAGAGTTATCATTTATATCTCTGCAGGTTTGTGAATTGCAGTGCCCTGAAGCTCCATTTTACAACTCGCTTTTTGGGAGCTGGCCGTAAAAGCGCAGGATGGCTTCAGGCCCTGTTCTGGTTCCGGGGGGCAGGCTGAGCCTGTGGTTAATTCTTCTCCCTGATGGGAAAATAGACTGATCTGTGCCTGTCCCAACACCAAGAGCTAGTCTCTCATTGGTTCCCCATCTTCCCATTCATCCTCAGGACAAATTGCAACCTGTACGGAACAGGAGGTTAAAGATGCTGTTGCTCCAAGTAGGGAGATTGCTAGTAAAGTGGCTGGAATGGCGAAACCGAGCACAAGGAGATGAGAAATGATGTGCGTTTTAGAAACCTTTCCCCATCACACGGTGTACCATCTTCTGGGTTTCTCATGCATGTTTTCGATGTAGGAAGATGCCCTTGAACCTCGAGATTTGGGACCCATGGGATGGGTACCATGCAGTATTACTTTAAAGGGTCTGCGTTTGCTCACCCAACCTCACCAAACCGCTCAGCCCCAAGAGTGTCCACCCTTATGTCTCATCCAGCTGTGGGTCTAGATATGGTCAATCCAGGTTCCATCACAGCCCCTGAACGAATTGTGTAAGAATTTCTCTCTCTTTCACTGTCTTTGTTTCATGGGTTTTTAAAAGTAATTTATTTTTATAATGGGGTTTAGCTGCTTTTCACTGCTGTGTTTATGCCGCTTTACACCCACTTGACACTAACAGAGAGATTTCAATACATAGGTTTTAAGATTATTACTACTCAGATATATCCTTGTGTGGTGAATAGCGGGTGTTGAGTCCAGTTCTCTGAGCAAGGAGTCGGTCTTGTCTATTACATATTGGGTTTATGGAACGGTATCTCAGCTAATTTGAAACCCTTGTTTTATGTATTACCCCACCTCACCTTTCCTGTTAAGCAGCCATAGTGTGTTTTCTGCATGTGTGACTCTGTTCTGTTTTGTATTTCAGTTCAAGTGTAATGGTTTTTACTTTCCCTGTATAAGTGATATCTTATGAGAAGTGACCTTTTCTGTGTGACTTATTTCACTTAGAATCGTCGTACCTAAATCCACTCATCATGCTGCTACTAGCCTTATGACATTGATTTCATGGCTGAGTGATATTCCATTGTACATAAGGACCACAACTTCTTTATCCATTTTTCTCTTTCCTGGGATATTGAAGGTGGAATGAAGTGGAGGTCCTTGGCAACAGAGCAGCCCTAAACTTTGGTGTGCTTGTGTCTTGCTGATTTTTAATTTTCCCAATTTATACCCCCATGCGTGGAAGTGCCCTATGCGCTCTAAACTGTGTTTTTTAGATATTTCAGGACACACCATACCTTCTCCAGAGTGGCTTTTGGCAATTTACATCCCGCCCATCAGCATAGCAAGGCTCCCATTTCTCCATGTCCTGTCCTGCATTTCTGGTTTTGACACTTTTCTCAGCATGGCCCTTTTGACCGATGGGAAGCGAGACTTCTTTGTAGCACTGATTTGCCTTTCCAGGTTGCTTGGTTGGCCAAAAAGGGCGTATGCGTTTTTTCCTGAATATATTCAGGAAAAAACGCATACGCCCTTTTTGGCCAAGGGCCTCATTGTCAACGTTTTGCTGCTTTTCATGTGCTTTAAAGGCGATTCGAATCTACCTCCTGAAATCTGTTTCCTGCAATTCTGCCTTGATTTCAAATCCTCTTCTTTGCCTTCCCTCAATATATTTGTGGACGAGAGTTATCATTTATATCTCTGCAGGTTTGTGAATTGCAGTGCCCTGAAGCTCCATTTTACAACTCGCTTTTTGGGAGCTGGCCGTAAAAGCGCAGGATGGCTTCAGGCCCTGTTCTGGTTCCGGGGGGCAGGCTGAGCCTGTGGTTAATTCTTCTCCCTGATGGGAAAATAGACTGACCTGTGCCTGTCCCAACACCAAGAGCTAGTCTCTCATTGGTTCCCCATCTTCCCATTCATCCTCAGGACAAATTGCAACCTGTACGGAACAGGAGGTTAAAGATGCTGTTGCTCCAAGTAGGGAGATTGCTAGTAAAGTGGCTGGAATGGCGAACCCGAGCACAAGGAGATGAGAAATGATGTGCGTTTTAGAAACCTTTCCCCATCACACGGTGTACCATCTTCTGGGTTTCTCATGCATGTTTTCGATGTAGGAAGATGCCCTTGAACCTCGAGATTTGGGACCCATGGGATGGGTACCATGCAGTATTACTTTAAAGGGTCTGCGTTTGCTCACCCAACCTCACCAAACCGCTCAGCCCCAAGAGTGTCCAACCTTATGTCTCATCCAGCTGTGGGTCTAGATATGGTCAATCCAGGTTCCATCACAGCCCCTGAACGAATTGTGTAAGAATTTCTCTCTCTTTCACTGTCTTTGTTTCATGGGTTTTTAAAAGTAATTTATTTTTATAATGGGGTTTAGCTGCTTTTCACTGCTGTGTTTATGCCGCTTTACACCCACTTGACACACTAACAGAGAGATTTCAATACATAGGTTTTAAGATTATTACTAGTCAGATATATCCTTGTGTGGTGAATAGGGGGTGTTGAGTCCAGTTCTCTGAGCAAGGAGTCGGTCTTGTCTATTACATATTGGGTTTATGGAACGGTATCTCAGCTAATTTGAAACCCTTGTTTTATGTATTACCCCACCTCACCTTTCCTGTTAAGCAGCCATAGTGTGTTTTCTGCATGTGTGACTCTGTTCTGTTTTGTAATTCAGTTCAAGTGTAATGGTTTTTACTTTCCCTGTATAAGTGATATCTTATGAGAAGTGTCCTTTTCTGTGTGACTTATTTCACTTAGAATCTTCGTACCTAAATCCACTCATCATGCTGCTACTAGCCTTATGACATTGATTTCATGGCTGAGTGATATTCCATTGTACATAAGGACCACAACTTCTTTATCCATTTTTCTCTTTCCTGGGATATTGAAGGTGGAATGAAGTGGAGGTCCTTGGCAACAGAGCAGCCCTAAACTTTGGTGTGCTTGTGTCTTGCTGATTTTTAATTTTCCCAATTTATACCCCCATGCGTGGAAGTGCCCTATGCGCTCTAAGCTGTGTTTTTTAGATGTTTCAGGACACACCGTACCCTTCTCCAGGGTGGCTGTTGGCAATTTACATTCCGCCCATCAGCGTAGCAAGGCTCCCATTTCTCCATGGCCTGTTCTGCATTTCTGGTTTTGACACTTTTCTCAGCATGGCCCTTTTGACCGATGGGAAGCGAGACTTCTTTGTAGCGCTGATTTGCCATTCCAGGTTGCTTGGTTGGCCAAAAAGGGCGTATGCGTTTTTTCCTGAATATATTCAGGAAAAAACGCATACGCCCTTTTTGGCCAAGGGCATCATTGTCAACGTTTTGCCGCTTTTCATGTGCTTTAAAGGCGATTCGAATCTACCTCCTGAAATCTGTTTCCTGCAATTCTGCCTTGATTTCAAATCCTCTTCTTTGCCTTCCCTCAATATATTTGTGGACGAGAGTTATCATTTATAACTCTGCAGGTTTGTGAATTGCAGTTCCCTGAAGCTCCATTTTACAACTCGCTTTTTTGGGAGCTGGCCGCAAAAGCGCAGGATGGCTTCAGGCCCTGTTCTGGTTCTGGGGGGCAGGCTGAGCCTGTGGATATTTCTTCTCCCTGATGGGAAAATAGAGTGACCTTTGCCTGTCCCAACACCAAGAGCTAGTCTCTCATTGGTTCCCTGTCTTCCCGTTCATCCTCAGGAAAAATTGCAACCTGTACAGAACAGGAGGTTAAAGGTGCTGATACTCCAAGTAGGGAGATTGCTAGTAAAGTGGCTGGAATGGCGAACCCGAGCTCAAGGAGATGACAAATGAGGTGCGTTTTAGAAAGCTTTCCCCATCACACGGTGTACCATCTTCTGGGTTTCTCATGCATGTTTTTGATGTAGGAAGAGGCCCTTGAACCTGGAGATTTGGGACCCATGGGATGGGTACCACACAGTATTACTTTAAAGGGTCTGTGTTTGCTCACCCAACCTCACCAAACCTCTCAGCCCCAAGAGTGTCCACCCTTATGCCTCATCCAGCTGTGGGTCTAGATATGGTCAATCCGGGTTGCATCACAGCCCATGAACGAATTGTGTAAGAATTTCTCTCTCTTTCTCTGTCTTTGTTTCATGGGTTTTAAAAAGTAATTTATGTTTATAATGGGGTTTAGCTGCTTTTCACTGCTGTGTTTATGCCGCTTTACACCCACTTGACACACTAACAGAGAGATTTCAATACATAGGATTTAAGATTATTACTAGTCAGATATATCCTTGTGTGGTGAATAGGGGGTGTTGAGTCCAGGTCTCTGAGCAAGGAGTCGGTCTTGTCTATTACATATTGGGTTTATGGAACGGTATCTCAGCTAATTTGAAACCCTTGTTTTATGTATCACCCCACCTCACCTTCCCTGATAAGCAGCCATAGTGTGTTTTCTGCATGTGTGACTCTGTTCTGTTTTGTATTTCAGTTCAAGTGTAATGGTTTTTACTTTCCCTGTATAAGTGATATCTTATGAGAAGTGACCTTTTCTGTGTGACTTATTTCACTTAGAATCGTCATACCTAAATCCACTCATCATGCTGCTACTAGCCTTATGACATTGATTTCATGGCTGAGTGATATTCCATTGTACATAAGGACCACAACTTCTTTATCCATTTTTCTCTTTCCTGGGATATTTAAGGTGGAATGAAGTGGAGGTCCTTGGCAACAGAGCAGCCCTAAACTTTGGTGTGCTTGTGTCTTGCTGATTTTTAATTTTCCCAATTTATACCCCCATGCGTGGAAGTGCCCTATGCGCTCTAAACTGTGTTTTTTAGATATTTCAGGACACACCATACCTTCTCCAGAGTGGCTTTTGGCAATTTACTTCCCGCCCATCAGCATAGCAAGGCTCCCATTTCTCCATGTCCTGTCCTGCATTTCTGGTTTTGACACTTTTCTCAGCATGGCCCTTTTGACCGATGGGAAGCGAGACTTCTTTGTAGCACTGATTTGCCTTTCCAGGTTGCTTGGTTGGCCAAAAAGAGCTTATGCGTTTTTTCCTGAATATATTCAGGAAAAAACGCATACGCCTTTTTTGGCCAAGGGCCTCATTGTCAACGTTTTGCTGCTTTTCATGTGCTTTAAAGGCGATTCGAATCTACCTCCTGAAATCTGTTTCCTGCAATTCTGCCTTGATTTCAAATCCTCTTCTTTGCCTTCCCTCAATATATTTGTGGACGAGAGTTATCATTTATATCTCTGCAGGTTTGTGAATTGCAGTGCCCTGAAGCTCCATTTTACAACTCGCTTTTTGGGAGCTGGCCGTAAAAGCGCAGGATGGCTTCAGGCCCTGTTCTGGTTCCGGGGGGCAGGCTGAGCCTGTGGTTAATTCTTCTCCCTGATGGGAAAATAGACTGACCTGTGCCTGTCCCAACACCAAGAGCTAGTCTCTCATTGGTTCCCCATCTTCCCATTCATCCTCAGGACAAATTGCAACCTGTACGGAACAGGAGGTTAAAGATGCTGTTGCTCCAAGTAGGGAGATTGCTAGTAAAGTGGCTGGAATGGCGAACCCGAGCACAAGGAGATGAGAAATGATGTGCGTTTTAGAAACCTTTCCCCATCACACGGTGTACCATCTTCTGGGTTTCTCATGCATGTTTTCGATGTAGGAAGATGCCCTTGAACCTCGAGATTTGGGACCCATGGGATGGGTACCATGCAGTATTACTTTAAAGGGTCTGCGTTTGCTCACCCAACCTCACCAAACCGCTCAGCCCCAAGAGTGTCCAACCTTATGTCTCATCCAGCTGTGGGTCTAGATATGGTCAATCCAGGTTCCATCACAGCCCCTGAACGAATTGTGTAAGAATTTCTCTCTCTTTCACTGTCTTTGTTTCATGGGTTTTTAAAAGTAATTTATTTTTATAATGGGGTTTAGCTGCTTTTCACTGCTGTGTTTATGCCGCTTTACACCCACTTGACACTAACAGAGAGATTTCAATACATAGGTTTTAAGATTATTACTACTCAGATATATCCTTGTGTGGTGAATAGGGGGTGTTGAGTCCAGTTCTCTGAGCAAGGAGTCGGTCTTGTCTATTACATATTGGGTTTATGGAACGGTATCTCAGCTAATTTGAAACCCTTGTTTTATGTATTACCCCACCTCACCTTTCCTGTTAAGCAGCCATAGTGTGTTTTCTGCATGTGTGACTCTGTTCTGTTTTGTAATTCAGTTCAAGTGTAATGGTTTTTACTTTCCCTGTATAAGTGATATCTTATGAGAAGTGTCCTTTTCTGTGTGACTTATTTCACTTAGAATCGTCGTACCTAAATCCACTCATCATGCTGCTACTAGCCTTATGACATTGATTTCATGGCTGAGTGATATTCCATTGTACATAAGGACCACAACTTCTTTATCCATTTTTCTCTTTCCTGGGATATTGAAGGTGGAATGAAGTGGAGGTCCTTGGCAACAGAGCAGCCCTAAACTTTGGAGTGCTTGTGTCTTGCTGATTTTTAATTTTCCCAATTTATACCCCCATGCGTGGAAGTGCCCTATGCGCTCTAAGCTGTGTTTTTTAGATGTTTCAGGACACACCGTACCCTTCTCCAGGGTGGCTGTTGGCAATTTACATTCCGCCCATCAGCGTAGCAAGGCTCCCATTTCTCCATGGCCTGTTCTGCATTTCTGGTTTTGACACTTTTCTCAGCATGGCCCTTTTGACCGATGGGAAGCGAGACTTCTTTGTAGCGCTGATTTGCCATTCCAGGTTGCTTGTTTGGCCAAAAAGGGCGTATGCGTTTTTTCCTGAATATATTCAGGAAAAAACGCATACGCCCTTTTTGGCCAAGGGCATCATTGTCAACGTTTTGCCGCTTTTCATGTGCTTTAAAGGCGATTCGAATCTACCTCCTGAAATCTGTTTCCTGCAATTCTGCCTTGATTTCAAATCCTCTTCTTTGCCTTCCCTCAATATATTTGTGGACGAGAGTTATCATTTATAACTCTGCAGGTTTGTGAATTGCAGTTCCCTGAAGCTCCATTTTACAACTCGCTTTTTTGGGAGCTGGCCGCAAAAGCGCAGGATGGCTTCAGGCCCTGTTCTGGTTCTGGGGGGCAGGCTGAGCCTGTGGATATTTCTTCTCCCTGATGGGAAAATAGAGTGACCTTTGCCTGTCCCAACACCAAGAGCTAGTCTCTCATTGGTTCCCTGTCTTCCCGTTCATCCTCAGGAAAAATTGCAACCTGTACAGAACAGGAGGTTAAAGGTGCTGATACTCCAAGTAGGGAGATTGCTAGTAAAGTGGCTGGAATGGCGAACCCGAGCTCAAGGAGATGACAAATGAGGTGCGTTTTAGAAAGCTTTCCCCATCACACGGTGTACCATCTTCTGGGTTTCTCATGCATGTTTTTGATGTAGGAAGATGCCCTTGAACCTGGAGATTTGGGACCCATGGGATGGGTACCACACAGTATTACTTTAAAGGGTCTGTGTTTGCTCACCCAACCTCACCAAACCTCTCAGCCCCAAGAGTGTCCACCCTTATGTCTCATCCAGCTGTGGGTCTAGATATGGTCAATCCGGGTTGCATCACAGCCCATGAACGAATTGTGTAAGAATTTCTCTCTCTTTCTCTGTCTTTGTTTCATGGGTTTTAAAAAGTAATTTATGTTTATAATGGGGTTTAGCTGCTTTTCACTGCTGTGTTTATGCCGCTTTACACCCACTTGACACACTAACAGAGAGATTTCAATACATAGGATTTAAGATTATTACTAGTCAGATATATCCTTGTGTGGTGAATAGGGGGTGTTGAGTCCAGGTCTCTGAGCAAGGAGTCGGTCTTGTCTATTACATATTGGGTTTATGGAACGGTATCTCAGCTAATTTGAAACCCTTGTTTTATGTATCACCCCACCTCACCTTCCCTGATAAGCCACCATAGTGTGTTTTCTGCATGTGTGACTCTGTTCTGTTTTGTATTTCAGTTCAAGTGTAATGGTTTTTACTTTCCCTGTATAAGTGATATCTTATGAGAAGTGACCTTTTCTGTGTGACTTATTTCACTTAGAATCGTCGTACCTCAATCCACTCATCATGCTGCTACTAGCCTTATGACATTGATTTCATGGCTGAGTGATATTCCATTGTACATAAGGACCACAACTTCTTTATCCATTTTTCTCTTTCCTGGGATATTGAAGGTGGAATGAAGTGGAGGTCCTTGGCAACAGAGCAGCCCTAAACTTTGGTGTGCTTGTGTCTTGCTGATTTTTAATTTTCCCAATTTATACCCCCATGCGTGGAAGTGCCCTATGCGCTCTAAACTGTGTTTTTTAGATATTTCAGGACACACCATACCTTCTCCAGAGTGGCTTTTGGCAATTTACTTCCCGCCCATCAGCATAGCAAGGCTCCCATTTCTCCATGTCCTGTCCTGCATTTCTGGTTTTGACACTTTTCTCAGCATGGCCCTTTTGACCGATGGGAAGCGAGACTTCTTTGTAGCACTGATTTGCCTTTCCAGGTTGCTTGGTTGGCCAAAAAGGGCTTATGCGTTTTTTCCTGAATATATTCAGGAAAAAACGCATACGCCTTTTTTGGCCAAGGGCCTCATTGTCAACGTTTTGCTGCTTTTCATGTGCTATAAAGGCGATTCGAATCTACCTCCTGAAATCTGTTTCCTGCAATTCTGCCTTGATTTCAAATCCTCTTCTTTGCCTTCCCTCAATATATTTGTGGACGAGAGTTATCATTTATATCTCTGCAGGTTTGTGAATTGCAGTGCCCTGAAGCTCCATTTTACAACTCGCTTTTTGGGAGCTAGCCGTAAAAGCGCAGGATGGCTTCAGGCCCTGTTCTGGTTCCGGGGGGCAGGCTGAGCCTGTGGTTAATTCTTCTCCCTGATGGGAAAATAGAGTGACCTGTGCCTGTCCCAACACCAAGAGCTAGTCTCTCATTGGTTCCCCATCTTCCCATTCATCCTCAGGACAAATTGCAACCTGTACGGAACAGGAGGTTAAAGATGCTGTTGCTCCAAGTAGGGAGATTGCTAGTAAAGTGGCTGGAATGGCGAACCCGAGCACAAGGAGATGAGAAATGATGTGCGTTTTAGAAACCTTTCCCCATCACACGGTGTACCATCTTCTGGGTTTCTCATGCATGTTTTCGATGTAGGAAGATGCCCTTGAACCTCGAGATTTGGGACCCATGGGATGGGTACCATGCAGTATTACTTTAAAGGGTCTGCGTTTGCTCACCCAACCTCACCAAACCGCTCAGCCCCAAGAGTGTCCAACCTTATGTCTCATCCAGCTGTGGGTCTAGATATGGTCAATCCAGGTTCCATCACAGCCCCTGAACGAATTGTGTAAGAATTTCTCTCTCTTTCACTGTCTTTGTTTCATGGGTTTTTAAAAGTAATTTATTTTTATAATGGGGTTTAGCTGCTTTTCACTGCTGTGTTTATGCCGCTTTACACCCACTTGACACTAACAGAGAGATTTCAATACATAGGTTTTAAGATTATTACTACTCAGATATATCCTTGTGTGGTGAATAGGGGGTGTTGAGTCCAGTTCTCTGAGCAAGGAGTCGGTCTTGTCTATTACATATTGGGTTTATGGAACGGTATCTCAGGTAATTTGAAACCCTTGTTTTATGTATTACCCCACCTCACCTTTCCTGTTAAGCAGCCATAGTGTGATTTCTGCATGTGTGACTCTGTTCTGTTTTGTAATTCAGTTCAAGTGTAATGGTTTTTACTTTCCCTGTATAAGTGATATCTTATGAGAAGTGTCCTTTTCTGTGTGACTTATTTCACTTAGAATCGTCGTACCTAAATCCACTCATCATGCTGCTACTAGCCTTATGACATTGATTTCATGGCTGAGTGATATTCCATTGTACATAAGGACCACAACTTCTTTATCCATTTTTCTCTTTCCTGGGATATTGAAGGTGGAATGAAGTGGAGGTCCTTGGCAACAGAGCAGCCCTAAACTTTGGTGTGCTTGTGTCTTGCTGATTTTTAATTTTCCCAATTTATACCCCCATGTGTGGAAGTGCCCTATGCGCTCTAAGCTGTGTTTTTTAGATGTTTCAGGACACACCGTACCCTTCTCCAGAATGGCTGTTGGCAATTTACATCCCGCCCATCAGCATAGCAAGGCTCCCATTTCTCCATGGCCTGTCCTGCATTTCTGGTTTTGACACTTTTCTCAGCATGGCCCTTTTGACCGATGGGAAGCGAGACTTCTTTGTAGCACTGATTTGCCTTTCCAGGTTGCTTGGTTGGCCAAAAAGGGCGTATGCGTTTTTTCCTGAATATATTCAGGGAAAAACGCATACGCCCTTTTTGGCCAACGGCCTCATTGTCAACGTTTTGCTGCTTTTTATGTGCTTTAAAGGTGATTCGAATCTACCTCCTGAAATCTGTTTCCTGCAATTCTGCCTTGATTTCAAACCCTCTTCTTTGCCTTCCCTCAATATATTTGTGGACGAGAGTTATCATTTATAACTCTGCAGGTTTGTGAATTGCAGTGCCCTGAAGCTCCATTTTACAACTCGCTTTTTGGGAGCTGGCCGTAAAAGCGCAGGATGGCTTCAGGCCCTGTTCTGGTTCCGGGGGGCAGGCTGAGCCTGTGGTTAATTCTTCTCCCTGATGGGAAAATAGACTGACCTGTGCCTGTCCCAACACCAAGAGCTAGTCTCTCATTGGTTCCCCATCTTCCCATTCATCCTCAGGACAAATTGCAACCTGTACGGAACAGGAGGTTAAAGATGCTGTTGCTCCAAGTAGGGAGATTGCTAGTAAAGTGGCTGGAATGGCGAACCCGAGCACAAGGAGATGAGAAATGATGTGCGTTTTAGAAACCTTTCCCCATCACACGGTGTACCATCTTCTGGGTTTCTCATGCATGTTTTCGATGTAGGAAGATGCCCTTGAACCTCGAGATTTGGGACCCATGGGATGGGTACCATGCAGTATTACTTTAAAGGGTCTGCGTTTGCTCACCCAACCTCACCAAACCGCTCAGCCCCAAGAGTGTCCAACCTTATGTCTCATCCAGCTGTGGGTCTAGATATGGTCAATCCAGGTTCCATCACAGCCCCTGAACGAATTGTGTAAGAATTTCTCTCTCTTTCACTGTCTTTGTTTCATGGGTTTTTAAAAGTAATTTATTTTTATAATGGGGTTTAGCTGCTTTTCACTGCTGTGTTTATGCCGCTTTACACCCACTTGACACACTAACAGAGAGATTTCAATACATAGGTTTTAAGATTATTACTAGTCAGATATATCCTTGTGTGGTGAATAGGGGGTGTTGAGTCCAGTTCTCTGAGCAAGGAGTCGGTCTTGTCTATTACATATTGGGTTTATGGAACGGTATCTCAGCTAATTTGAAACCCTTGTTTTATGTATTACCCCACCTCACCTTTCCTGTTAAGCAGCCATAGTGTGTTTTCTGCATGTGTGACTCTGTTCTGTTTTGTAATTCAGTTCAAGTGTAATGGTTTTTACTTTCCCTGTATAAGTGATATCTTATGAGAAGTGTCCTTTTCTGTGTGACTTATTTCACTTAGAATCTTCGTACCTAAATCCACTCATCATGCTGCTACTAGCCTTATGACATTGATTTCATGGCTGAGTGATATTCCATTGTACATAAGGACCACAACTTCTTTATCCATTTTTCTCTTTCCTGGGATATTGAAGGTGGAATGAAGTGGAGGTCCTTGGCAACAGAGCAGCCCTAAACTTTGGTGTGCTTGTGTCTTGCTGATTTTTAATTTTCCCAATTTATACCCCCATGCGTGGAAGTGCCCTATGCGCTCTAAGCTGTGTTTTTTAGATGTTTCAGGACACACCGTACCCTTCTCCAGGGTGGCTGTTGGCAATTTACATTCCGCCCATCAGCGTAGCAAGGCTCCCATTTCTCCATGGCCTGTTCTGCATTTCTGGTTTTGACACTTTTCTCAGCATGGCCCTTTTGACCGATGGGAAGCGAGACTTCTTTGTAGCGCTGATTTGCCATTCCAGGTTGCTTGGTTGGCCAAAAAGGGCGTATGCGTTTTTTCCTGAATATATTCAGGAAAAAACGCATACGCCCTTTTTGGCCAAGGGCATCATTGTCAACGTTTTGCCGCTTTTCATGTGCTTTAAAGGCGATTCGAATCTACCTCCTGAAATCTGTTTCCTGCAATTCTGCCTTGATTTCAAATCCTCTTCTTTGCCTTCCCTCAATATATTTGTGGACGAGAGTTATCATTTATAACTCTGCAGGTTTGTGAATTGCAGTTCCCTGAAGCTCCATTTTACAACTCGCTTTTTTGGGAGCTGGCCGCAAAAGCGCAGGATGGCTTCAGGCCCTGTTCTGGTTCTGGGGGGCAGGCTGAGCCTGTGGATATTTCTTCTCCCTGATGGGAAAATAGAGTGACCTTTGCCTGTCCCAACACCAAGAGCTAGTCTCTCATTGGTTCCCTGTCTTCCCGTTCATCCTCAGGAAAAATTGCAACCTGTACAGAACAGGAGGTTAAAGGTGCTGATACTCCAAGTAGGGAGATTGCTAGTAAAGTGGCTGGAATGGCGAACCCGAGCTCAAGGAGATGACAAATGAGGTGCGTTTTAGAAAGCTTTCCCCATCACACGGTGTACCATCTTCTGGGTTTCTCATGCATGTTTTTGATGTAGGAAGAGGCCCTTGAACCTGGAGATTTGGGACCCATGGGATGGGTACCACACAGTATTACTTTAAAGGGTCTGTGTTTGCTCACCCAACCTCACCAAACCTCTCAGCCCCAAGAGTGTCCACCCTTATGCCTCATCCAGCTGTGGGTCTAGATATGGTCAATCCGGGTTGCATCACAGCCCATGAACGAATTGTGTAAGAATTTCTCTCTCTTTCTCTGTCTTTGTTTCATGGGTTTTAAAAAGTAATTTATGTTTATAATGGGGTTTAGCTGCTTTTCACTGCTGTGTTTATGCCGCTTTACACCCACTTGACACACTAACAGAGAGATTTCAATACATAGGATTTAAGATTATTACTAGTCAGATATATCCTTGTGTGGTGAATAGGGGGTGTTGAGTCCAGGTCTCTGAGCAAGGAGTCGGTCTTGTCTATTACATATTGGGTTTATGGAACGGTATCTCAGCTAATTTGAAACCCTTGTTTTATGTATCACCCCACCTCACCTTCCCTGATAAGCAGCCATAGTGTGTTTTCTGCATGTGTGACTCTGTTCTGTTTTGTATTTCAGTTCAAGTGTAATGGTTTTTACTTTCCCTGTATAAGTGATATCTTATGAGAAGTGACCTTTTCTGTGTGACTTATTTCACTTAGAATCGTCATACCTAAATCCACTCATCATGCTGCTACTAGCCTTATGACATTGATTTCATGGCTGAGTGATATTCCATTGTACATAAGGACCACAACTTCTTTATCCATTTTTCTCTTTCCTGGGATATTTAAGGTGGAATGAAGTGGAGGTCCTTGGCAACAGAGCAGCCCTAAACTTTGGTGTGCTTGTGTCTTGCTGATTTTTAATTTTCCCAATTTATACCCCCATGCGTGGAAGTGCCCTATGCGCTCTAAACTGTGTTTTTTAGATATTTCAGGACACACCATACCTTCTCCAGAGTGGCTTTTGGCAATTTACTTCCCGCCCATCAGCATAGCAAGGCTCCCATTTCTCCATGTCCTGTCCTGCATTTCTGGTTTTGACACTTTTCTCAGCATGGCCCTTTTGACCGATGGGAAGCGAGACTTCTTTGTAGCACTGATTTGCCTTTCCAGGTTGCTTGGTTGGCCAAAAAGAGCTTATGCGTTTTTTCCTGAATATATTCAGGAAAAAACGCATACGCCTTTTTTGGCCAAGGGCCTCATTGTCAACGTTTTGCTGCTTTTCATGTGCTTTAAAGGCGATTCGAATCTACCTCCTGAAATCTGTTTCCTGCAATTCTGCCTTGATTTCAAATCCTCTTCTTTGCCTTCCCTCAATATATTTGTGGACGAGAGTTATCATTTATATCTCTGCAGGTTTGTGAATTGCAGTGCCCTGAAGCTCCATTTTACAACTCGCTTTTTGGGAGCTGGCCGTAAAAGCGCAGGATGGCTTCAGGCCCTGTTCTGGTTCCGGGGGGCAGGCTGAGCCTGTGGTTAATTCTTCTCCCTGATGGGAAAATAGACTGACCTGTGCCTGTCCCAACACCAAGAGCTAGTCTCTCATTGGTTCCCCATCTTCCCATTCATCCTCAGGACAAATTGCAACCTGTACGGAACAGGAGGTTAAAGATGCTGTTGCTCCAAGTAGGGAGATTGCTAGTAAAGTGGCTGGAATGGCGAACCCGAGCACAAGGAGATGAGAAATGATGTGCGTTTTAGAAACCTTTCCCCATCACACGGTGTACCATCTTCTGGGTTTCTCATGCATGTTTTCGATGTAGGAAGATGCCCTTGAACCTCGAGATTTGGGACCCATGGGATGGGTACCATGCAGTATTACTTTAAAGGGTCTGCGTTTGCTCACCCAACCTCACCAAACCGCTCAGCCCCAAGAGTGTCCAACCTTATGTCTCATCCAGCTGTGGGTCTAGATATGGTCAATCCAGGTTCCATCACAGCCCCTGAACGAATTGTGTAAGAATTTCTCTCTCTTTCACTGTCTTTGTTTCATGGGTTTTTAAAAGTAATTTATTTTTATAATGGGGTTTAGCTGCTTTTCACTGCTGTGTTTATGCCGCTTTACACCCACTTGACACTAACAGAGAGATTTCAATACATAGGTTTTAAGATTATTACTACTCAGATATATCCTTGTGTGGTGAATAGGGGGTGTTGAGTCCAGTTCTCTGAGCAAGGAGTCGGTCTTGTCTATTACATATTGGGTTTATGGAACGGTATCTCAGCTAATTTGAAACCCTTGTTTTATGTATTACCCCACCTCACCTTTCCTGTTAAGCAGCCATAGTGTGTTTTCTGCATGTGTGACTCTGTTCTGTTTTGTAATTCAGTTCAAGTGTAATGGTTTTTACTTTCCCTGTATAAGTGATATCTTATGAGAAGTGTCCTTTTCTGTGTGACTTATTTCACTTAGAATCGTCGTACCTAAATCCACTCATCATGCTGCTACTAGCCTTATGACATTGATTTCATGGCTGAGTGATATTCCATTGTACATAAGGACCACAACTTCTTTATCCATTTTTCTCTTTCCTGGGATATTGAAGGTGGAATGAAGTGGAGGTCCTTGGCAACAGAGCAGCCCTAAACTTTGGAGTGCTTGTGTCTTGCTGATTTTTAATTTTCCCAATTTATACCCCCATGCGTGGAAGTGCCCTATGCGCTCTAAGCTGTGTTTTTTAGATGTTTCAGGACACACCGTACCCTTCTCCAGGGTGGCTGTTGGCAATTTACATTCCGCCCATCAGCGTAGCAAGGCTCCCATTTCTCCATGGCCTGTTCTGCATTTCTGGTTTTGACACTTTTCTCAGCATGGCCCTTTTGACCGATGGGAAGCGAGACTTCTTTGTAGCGCTGATTTGCCATTCCAGGTTGCTTGGTTGGCCAAAAAGGGCGTATGCGTTTTTTCCTGAATATATTCAGGAAAAAACGCATACGCCCTTTTTGGCCAAGGGCATCATTGTCAACGTTTTGCCGCTTTTCATGTGCTTTAAAGGCGATTCGAATCTACCTCCTGAAATCTGTTTCCTGCAATTCTGCCTTGATTTCAAATCCTCTTCTTTGCCTTCCCTCAATATATTTGTGGACGAGAGTTATCATTTATAACTCTGCAGGTTTGTGAATTGCAGTTCCCTGAAGCTCCATTTTACAACTCGCTTTTTTGGGAGCTGGCCGCAAAAGCGCAGGATGGCTTCAGGCCCTGTTCTGGTTCTGGGGGGCAGGCTGAGCCTGTGGATATTTCTTCTCCCTGATGGGAAAATAGAGTGACCTTTGCCTGTCCCAACACCAAGAGCTAGTCTCTCATTGGTTCCCTGTCTTCCCGTTCATCCTCAGGAAAAATTGCAACCTGTACAGAACAGGAGGTTAAAGGTGCTGATACTCCAAGTAGGGAGATTGCTAGTAAAGTGGCTGGAATGGCGAACCCGAGCTCAAGGAGATGACAAATGAGGTGCGTTTTAGAAAGCTTTCCCCATCACACGGTGTACCATCTTCTGGGTTTCTCATGCATGTTTTTGATGTAGGAAGATGCCCTTGAACCTGGAGATTTGGGACCCATGGGATGGGTACCACACAGTATTACTTTAAAGGGTCTGTGTTTGCTCACCCAACCTCACCAAACCTCTCAGCCCCAAGAGTGTCCACCCTTATGTCTCATCCAGCTGTGGGTCTAGATATGGTCAATCCGGGTTGCATCACAGCCCATGAACGAATTGTGTAAGAATTTCTCTCTCTTTCTCTGTCTTTGTTTCATGGGTTTTAAAAAGTAATTTATGTTTATAATGGGGTTTAGCTGCTTTTCACTGCTGTGTTTATGCCGCTTTACACCCACTTGACACACTAACAGAGAGATTTCAATACATAGGATTTAAGATTATTACTAGTCAGATATATCCTTGTGTGGTGAATAGGGGGTGTTGAGTCCAGGTCTCTGAGCAAGGAGTCGGTCTTGTCTATTACATATTGGGTTTATGGAACGGTATCTCAGCTAATTTGAAACCCTTGTTTTATGTATCACCCCACCTCACCTTCCCTGATAAGCCACCATAGTGTGTTTTCTGCATGTGTGACTCTGTTCTGTTTTGTATTTCAGTTCAAGTGTAATGGTTTTTACTTTCCCTGTATAAGTGATATCTTATGAGAAGTGACCTTTTCTGTGTGACTTATTTCACTTAGAATCGTCGTACCTCAATCCACTCATCATGCTGCTACTAGCCTTATGACATTGATTTCATGGCTGAGTGATATTCCATTGTACATAAGGACCACAACTTCTTTATCCATTTTTCTCTTTCCTGGGATATTGAAGGTGGAATGAAGTGGAGGTCCTTGGCAACAGAGCAGCCCTAAACTTTGGTGTGCTTGTGTCTTGCTGATTTTTAATTTTCCCAATTTATACCCCCATGCGTGGAAGTGCCCTATGCGCTCTAAACTGTGTTTTTTAGATATTTCAGGACACACCATACCTTCTCCAGAGTGGCTTTTGGCAATTTACTTCCCGCCCATCAGCATAGCAAGGCTCCCATTTCTCCATGTCCTGTCCTGCATTTCTGGTTTTGACACTTTTCTCAGCATGGCCCTTTTGACCGATGGGAAGCGAGACTTCTTTGTAGCACTGATTTGCCTTTCCAGGTTGCTTGGTTGGCCAAAAAGGGCTTATGCGTTTTTTCCTGAATATATTCAGGAAAAAACGCATACGCCTTTTTTGGCCAAGGGCCTCATTGTCAACGTTTTGCTGCTTTTCATGTGCTATAAAGGCGATTCGAATCTACCTCCTGAAATCTGTTTCCTGCAATTCTGCCTTGATTTCAAATCCTCTTCTTTGCCTTCCCTCAATATATTTGTGGACGAGAGTTATCATTTATATCTCTGCAGGTTTGTGAATTGCAGTGCCCTGAAGCTCCATTTTACAACTCGCTTTTTGGGAGCTAGCCGTAAAAGCGCAGGATGGCTTCAGGCCCTGTTCTGGTTCCGGGGGGCAGGCTGAGCCTGTGGTTAATTCTTCTCCCTGATGGGAAAATAGAGTGACCTGTGCCTGTCCCAACACCAAGAGCTAGTCTCTCATTGGTTCCCCATCTTCCCATTCATCCTCAGGACAAATTGCAACCTGTACGGAACAGGAGGTTAAAGATGCTGTTGCTCCAAGTAGGGAGATTGCTAGTAAAGTGGCTGGAATGGCGAACCCGAGCACAAGGAGATGAGAAATGATGTGCGTTTTAGAAACCTTTCCCCATCACACGGTGTACCATCTTCTGGGTTTCTCATGCATGTTTTCGATGTAGGAAGATGCCCTTGAACCTCGAGATTTGGGACCCATGGGATGGGTACCATGCAGTATTACTTTAAAGGGTCTGCGTTTGCTCACCCAACCTCACCAAACCGCTCAGCCCCAAGAGTGTCCAACCTTATGTCTCATCCAGCTGTGGGTCTAGATATGGTCAATCCAGGTTCCATCACAGCCCCTGAACGAATTGTGTAAGAATTTCTCTCTCTTTCACTGTCTTTGTTTCATGGGTTTTTAAAAGTAATTTATTTTTATAATGGGGTTTAGCTGCTTTTCACTGCTGTGTTTATGCCGCTTTACACCCACTTGACACTAACAGAGAGATTTCAATACATAGGTTTTAAGATTATTACTACTCAGATATATCCTTGTGTGGTGAATAGGGGGTGTTGAGTCCAGTTCTCTGAGCAAGGAGTCGGTCTTGTCTATTACATATTGGGTTTATGGAACGGTATCTCAGCTAATTTGAAACCCTTGTTTTATGTATCACCCCACCTCACCTTTCCTGTTAAGCAGCCATAGTGTGATTTCTGCATGTGTGACTCTGTTCTGTTTTGTAATTCAGTTCAAGTGTAATGGTTTTCACTTTCCCTGTATAAGTGATATCTTATGAGAAGTGTCCTTTTCTGTGTGACTTATTTCACTTAGAATCGTCGTACCTAAATCCACTCATCATGCTGCTACTAGCCTTATGACATTGATTTCATGGCTGAGTGATATTCCATTGTACATAAGGACCACAACTTCTTTATCCATTTTTCTCTTTCCTGGGATATTGAAGGTGGAATGAAGTGGAGGTCCTTGGCAACAGAGCAGCCCTAAACTTTGGTGTGCTTGTGTCTTGCTGATTTTTAATTTTCCCAAATTATACCCCCATGTGTGGAAGTGCCCTATGCGCTCTAAGCTGTGTTTTTTAGATGTTTCAGGACACACCGTACCCTTCTCCAGAATGGCTGTTGGCAATTTACATCCCGCCCATCAGCATAGCAAGGCTCCCATTTCTCCATGGCCTGTCCTGCATTTCTGGTTTTGACACTTTTCTCAGCATGGCCCTTTTGACCGATGGGAAGCGAGACTTCTTTGTAGCACTGATTTGCCTTTCCAGGTTGCTTGGTTGGCCAAAAAGGGCGTATGCGTTTTTTCCTGAATATATTCAGGGAAAAACGCATACGCCCTTTTTGGCCAACGGCCTCATTGTCAACGTTTTGCTGCTTTTTATGTGCTTTAAAGGTGATTCGAATCTACCTCCTGAAATCTGTTTCCTGCAATTCTGCCTTGATTTCAAACCCTCTTCTTTGCCTTCCCTCAATATATTTGTGGACGAGAGTTATCATTTATAACTCTGCAGGTTTGTGAATTGCAGTGCCCTGAAGCTCCATTTTACAACTCGCTTTTTGGGAGCTGGCCGTAAAAGCGCAGGATGGCTTCAGGCCCTGTTCTGGTTCCGGGGGGCAGGCTGAGCCTGTGGTTAATTCTTCTCCCTGATGGGAAAATAGAGTGACCTGTGCCTGTCCCAACACCAAGAGCTAGTCTCTCATTGGTTCCCCATCTTCCCATTCATCCTCAGGACAATTTGCAACCTGTACGGAACAGGAGGTTAAAGATGCTGTTGCTCCAAGTAGGGAGATTGCTAGTAAAGTGACTGGAATGGCGAAGCCGAGCACAAGGAGATGAGAAATGATGTGCGTTTTAGAAACCTTTCCCCATCACACGGTGTACCATCTTCTGGGTTTCTCATGCATGTTTTCGATGTAGGAAGATGCCCTTGAACCTCGAGATTTGGGACCCATGGGATGGGTACCATGCAGTATTACTTTAAAGGGTCTGCGTTTGCTCACCCAACCTCACCAAACCGCTCAGCCCCAAGAGTGTCCACCCTTATGTCTCATCCAGCTGTGGGTCTAGATATGGTCAATCCAGGTTCCATCACAGCCCCTGAACGAATTGTGTAAGAATTTCTCTCTCTTTCACTGTCTTTGTTTCATGGGTTTTTAAAAGTAATTTATTTTTATAATGGGGTTTAGCTGCTTTTCACTGCTGTGTTTATGCCGCTTTACACCCACTTGACACTAACAGAGAGATTTCAATACATAGGTTTTAAGATTATTACTACTCAGATATATCCTTGTGTGGTGAATAGGGGGTGTTGAGTCCAGTTCTCTGAGCAAGGAGTCGGTCTTGTCTATTACATATTGGGTTTATGGAACGGTATCTCAGCTAATTTGAAACCCTTGTTTTATGTATCACCCCACCTCACCTTTCCTGTTAAGCAGCCATAGTGTGTTTTCTGCATGTGTGACTCTGTTCTGTTTTGTAATTCAGTTCAAGTGTAATGGTTTTTACTTTCCCTGTATAAGTGATATCTTATGAGAAGTGTCCTTTTCTGTGTGACTTATTTCACTTAGAATCGTCGTACCTAAATCCACTCATCATGCTGCTACTAGCCTTATGACATTGATTTCATGGCTGAGTGATATTCCATTGTACATAAGGACCACAACTTCTTCATCCATTTTTCTCTTTCCTGGGATATTGAAGGTGGAATGAAGTGGAGGTCCTTGGCAACAGAGCAGCCCTAAACTTTGGTGTGCTTGTGTCTTGCTGATTTTTAATTTTCCCAATTTATACCCCCATGCGTGGAAGTGCCCTATGCGCTCTAAGCTGTGTTTTTTAGATGTTTGAGGACACACCGTACCCTTCTCCAGCGTGGCTGTTGGCAATTTACATCCCGCCCATCAGCGTAGCAAGGCTCCCATTTCTCCATGGCCTGTCCTGCATTTCTGGTTTTGACACTTTTCTCAGCATGGCCCTTTTGACCGATGGGAAGCGAAACTTCTTTGTAGCGCTGATTTGCCTTTCCAGGTTGCTTGGTTGGCCAAAAAGGGCGTATGCGTTTTTTCCTGAATATATTCAGGAAAAAACGCATACGCCCTTTTTGGCCAAGGGCCTCATTGTCAACGTTTTGCTGCTTTTCATGTGCTTTAAAGGCGATTCGAATCTACCTCCTGAAATCTGTTTCCTGCAATTCTGCCTTGATTTCAAACCCTCTTCTTTGCCTTCCCTCCATATATTTGTGGACGAGAGTTATCATTTATATCTCTGCAGGTTTGTGAATTGCAGTGCCCTGAAGCTCCATTTTACAACTCGCTTTTTGGGAGCTGGCCGTAAAAGCGCAGGATGGCTTCAGGCCCTGTTCTGGTTCCGGGGGGCAGGCTGAGCCTGTGGTTAATTCTTCTCCCTGATGGGAAAATAGAGTGACCTGTGCCTGTCCCAACACCAAGAGCTAGTCTCTCATTGGTTCCCCATCTTCCCATTCATCCTCAGGACAATTTGCAACCTGTACGGAACAGGAGGTTAAAGATGCTGTTGCTCCAAGTAGGGAGATTGCTAGTAAAGTGGCTGGAATGGCGAACCCGAGCACAAGGAGATGAGAAATGATGTGCGTTTTAGAAACCTTTCCCCATCACACGGTGTACCATCTTCTGGGTTTCTCATGCATGTTTTCGATGTAGGAAGATGCCCTTGAACCTCGAGATTTGGGACCCATGGGATGGGTACCATGCAGTATTACTTTAAAGGGTCTGCGTTTGCTCACCCAACCTCACCAAACCGCTCAGCCCCAAGAGTGTCCACCCTTATGTCTCATCCAGCTGTGGGTCTAGATATGGTCAATCCAGGTTCCATCACAGCCCCTGAACGAATTGTGTAAGAATTTCTCTCTCTTTCACTGTCTTTGTTTCATGGGTTTTTAAAAGTAATTTATTTTTATAATGGGGTTTAGCTGCTTTTCACTGCTGTGTTTATGCCGCTTTACACCCACTTGACACTAACAGAGAGATTTCAATACATAGGTTTTAAGATTATTACTACTCAGATATATCCTTGTGTGGTGAATAGGGGGTGTTGAGTCCAGTTCTCTGAGCAAGGAGTCGGTCTTGTCTATTACATATTGGGTTTATGGAACGGTATCTCAGCTAATTTGAAACCCTTGTTTTATGTATCACCCCACCTCACCTTTCCTGTTAAGCAGCCATAGTGTGTTTTCTGCATGTGTGACTCTGTTCTGTTTTGTAATTCAGTTCAAGTGTAATGGTTTTTACTTTCCCTGTATAAGTGATATCTTATGAGAAGTGTCCTTTTCTGTGTGACTTATTTCACTTAGAATCGTCGTACCTAAATCCACTCATCATGCTGCTACTAGCCTTATGACATTGATTTCATGGCTGAGTGATATTCCATTGTACATAAGGACCACAACTTCTTCATCCATTTTTCTCTTTCCTGGGATATTGAAGGTGGAATGAAGTGGAGGTCCTTGGCAACAGAGCAGCCCTAAACTTTGGTGTGCTTGTGTCTTGCTGATTTTTAATTTTCCCAATTTATACCCCCATGCGTGGAAGTGCCCTATGCGCTCTAAGCTGTGTTTTTTAGATGTTTGAGGACACACCGTACCCTTCTCCAGCGTGGCTGTTGGCAATTTACATCCCGCCCATCAGCGTAGCAAGGCTCCCATTTCTCCATGGCCTGTCCTGCATTTCTGGTTTTGACACTTTTCTCAGCATGGCCCTTTTGACCGATGGGAAGCGAAACTTCTTTGTAGCGCTGATTTGCCTTTCCAGGTTGCTTGGTTGGCCAAAAAGGGCGTATGCGTTTTTTCCTGAATATATTCAGGAAAAAACGCATACGCCCTTTTTGGCCAAGGGCCTCATTGTCAACGTTTTGCTGCTTTTCATGTGCTTTAAAGGCGATTCGAATCTACCTCCTGAAATCTGTTTCCTGCAATTCTGCCTTGATTTCAAACCCTCTTCTTTGCCTTCCCTCCATATATTTGTGGACGAGAGTTATCATTTATATCTCTGCAGGTTTGTGAATTGCAGTGCCCTGAAGCTCCATTTTACAACTCGCTTTTTGGGAGCTGGCCGTAAAAGCGCAGGATGGCTTCAGGCCCTGTTCTGGTTCCGGGGGGCAGGCTGAGCCTGTGGTTAATTCTTCTCCCTGATGGGAAAATAGAGTGACCTGTGCCTGTCCCAACACCAAGAGCTAGTCTCTCATTGGTTCCCCATCTTCCCATTCATCCTCAGGACAATTTGCAACCTGTACGGAACAGGAGGTTAAAGATGCTGTTGCTCCAAGTAGGGAGATTGCTAGTAAAGTGGCTGGAATGGCGAACCCGAGCACAAGGAGATGAGAAATGATGTGCGTTTTAGAAACCTTTCCCCATCACACGGTGTACCATCTTCTGGGTTTCTCATGCATGTTTTCGATGTAGGAAGATGCCCTTGAACCTCGAGATTTGGGACCCATGGGATGGGTACCATGCAGTATTACTTTAAAGGGTCTGCGTTTGCTCACCCAACCTCACCAAACCGCTCAGCCCCAAGAGTGTCCACCCTTATGTCTCATCCAGCTGTGGGTCTAGATATGGTCAATCCAGGTTCCATCACAGCCCCTGAACGAATTGTGTAAGAATTTCTCTCTCTTTCACTGTCTTTGTTTCATGGGTTTTTAAAAGTAATTTATTTTTATAATGGGGTTTAGCTGCTTTTCACTGCTGTGTTTATGCCGTTTTACACCCAGTTGACACTAACAGAGAGATTTCAATACATAGGTTTTAAGATTATTACTAGTCAGATATATCCTTGTGTGGTGAATAGGGGGTGTTGAGTCCAGTTCTCTGAGCAAGGAGTCGGTCTTGTCTATTACATATTGGGTTTATGGAACGGTATCTCAGCTAATTTGAAACCCTTGTTTTATGTATTACCCCACCTCACCTTTCCTGTTAAGCAGCCATAGTGTGTTTTCTGCATATGTGACTCAGTTCTGTTTTGTAATTCAGTTCAAGTGTAATGGTTTTTACTTTCCCTGTATAAGTGATATCTTATGAGAAGTGTCCTTTTCTGTGTGACTTATTTCACTTAGAATCGTCGTACCTAAATCCACTCATCATGCTGCTACTAGCCTTATGACATTGATTTCATGGCTGAGTGATATTCCATTGTACATAAGGACCACAACTTCTTTATCCATTTTTCTCTTTCCTGGGATATTGAAGGTGGAATGAAGTGGAGGTCCTTGGCAACAGAGCAGCCCTAAACTTTGGTGTGCTTGTGTCTTGCTGATTTTTAATTTTCCCAATTTATACCCCCATGTGTGGAAGTGCCCTATGCGCTCTAAGCTGTGTTTTTTAGATGTTTCAGGACACACCGTACCCTTCTCCAGAATGGCTGTTGGCAATTTACATCCCGCCCATCAGCATAGCAAGGCTCCCATTTCTCCATGGCCTGTCCTGCATTTCTGGTTTTGACACTTTTCTCAGCATGGCCCTTTTGACCGATGGGAAGCGAGACTTCTTTGTAGCACTGATTTGCCTTTCCAGGTTGCTTGGTTGGCCAAAAAGGGCATATGCGTTTTTTCCTGAATATATTCAGGGAAAAACGCATACGCCCTTTTTGGCCAAGGGCCTCATTGTCAACGTTTTGCTGCTTTTTATGTGCTTTAAAGGCGATTCAAATCTACCTCCTGAAATCTGTTTCCTGCAATTCTGCCTTGATTTCAAACCCTCTTCTTTGCCTTCCCTCAATATATTTGTGGACGAGAGTTATCATTTATAACTCTGCAGGTTTGTGAATTGCAGTGCCCTGAAGCTCCATTTTACAACTCGCTTTTTGGGAGCTGGCCGTAAAAGCGCAGGATGGCTTCAGGCCCTGTTCTGGTTCCGGGGGGCAGGCTGAGCCTGTGGTTAATTCTTCTCCCTGATGGGAAAATAGAGTGACCTGTGCCTGTCCCAACACCAAGAGCTAGTCTCTCATTGGTTCCCCATCTTCCCATTCATCCTCAGGACAATTTGCAACCTGTACGGAACAGGAGGTTAAAGATGCTGTTGCTCCAAGTAGGGAGATTGCTAGTAAAGTGACTGGAATGGCGAAGCCGAGCACAAGGAGATGAGAAATGATGTGCGTTTTAGAAACCTTTCCCCATCACACGGTGTACCATCTTCTGGGTTTCTCATGCATGTTTTCGATGTAGGAAGATGCCCTTGAACCTCGAGATTTGGGACCCATGGGATGGGTACCATGCAGTATTACTTTAAAGGGTCTGCGTTTGCTCACCCAACCTCACCAAACCGCTCAGCCCCAAGAGTGTCCACCCTTATGTCTCATCCAGCTGTGGGTCTAGATATGGTCAATCCAGGTTCCATCACAGCCCCTGAACGAATTGTGTAAGAATTTCTCTCTCTTTCACTGTCTTTGTTTCATGGGTTTTTAAAAGTAATTTATTTTTATAATGGGGTTTAGCTGCTTTTCACTGCTGTGTTTATGCCGCTTTACACCCACTTGACACTAACAGAGAGATTTCAATACATAGGTTTTAAGATTATTACTACTCAGATATATCCTTGTGTGGTGAATAGGGGGTGTTGAGTCCAGTTCTCTGAGCAAGGAGTCGGTCTTGTCTATTACATATTGGGTTTATGGAACGGTATCTCAGCTAATTTGAAACCCTTGTTTTATGTATCACCCCACCTCACCTTTCCTGTTAAGCAGCCATAGTGTGTTTTCTGCATGTGTGACTCTGTTCTGTTTTGTAATTCAGTTCAAGTGTAATGGTTTTTACTTTCCCTGTATAAGTGATATCTTATGAGAAGTGTCCTTTTCTGTGTGACTTATTTCACTTAGAATCGTCGTACCTAAATCCACGCATCATGCTGCTACTAGCCTTATGACATTGATTTCATGGCTGAGTGATATTCCATTGTACATAAGGACCACAACGTCTTTATCCATTTTTCTCTTTCCTGGGATATTGAAGGTGGAATGAAGTGGAGGTCCTTGGCAACAGAGCAGCCCTAAACTTTGGTGTGCTTGTGTCTTGCTGATTTTTAATTTTCCCAATTTATACCCCCATGTGTGGAAGTGCCCTATGCGCTCTAAGCTGTGTTTTTTAGATGTTTCAGGACACACCGTACCCTTCTCCAGAGTGGCTGTTGGCAATTTACATCCCGCCCATCAGCATAGCAAGGCTCCCATTTCTCCATGGCCTGTCCTGCATTTCTGGTTTTGACACTTTTCTCAGCATGGCCCTTTTGACCGATGGGAAGCGAGACTTCTTTGTAGCACTGATTTGCCTTTCCAGGTTGCTTGGTTGGCCAAAAAGGGCCTATGCGTTTTTTCCTGAATATATTCAGGGAAAAACGCATACGCCCTTTTTGGCCAAGGGCCTCATTGTCAACGTTTTGCTCCTTTTTATGTGCTTTAAAGGCGATTCGAATCTACCTCCTGAAATCTGTTTCCTGCAATTCTGCCTTGATTTCAAACCCTCTTCTTTGCCTTCCCTCAATATATTTGTGGACGAGAGTTATCATTTATAACTCTGCAGGTTTGTGAATTGCAGTGCCCTGAAGCTCCATTTTACAACTCGCTTTTTGGGAGCTGGCCGTAAAAGCGCAGGATGGCTTCAGGCCCTGTTCTGGTTCCGGGGGGGCAGGCTGAGCCTGTGGTTAATTCTTCTCCCTGATGGGAAAATAGAGTGACCTGTGCCTGTCCCAACACCAAGAGCTAGTCTCTCATTCGTTCCCCATCTTCCCATTCATCCTCAGGACAAATTGCAACCTGTACGGAACAGGAGGTTAAAGATGCTGTTGCTCCAAGTAGGGAGATTGCTAGTAAAGTGGCTGGAATGGCGAACCCGAGCACAAGGAGATGAGAAATGATGTGCGTTTTAGAAACCTTTCCCCATCACACGGTGTACCATCTTCTGGGTTTCTCATGCATGTTTTCGATGTAGGAAGATGCCCTTGAACCTCGAGATTTGGGACCCATGGGATGGGTACCATGCAGTATTACTTTAAAGGGTCTGCGTTTGCTCACCCAACCTCACCAAACCGCTCAGCCCCAAGAGTGTCCACCCTTATGTCTCATCCAGCTGTGGGTCTAGATATGGTCAAAGCAGGTTTCATCACAGCCCCTGAACGAATTGTGTAAGAATTTCTCTCTCTTTCACTGTCTTTGTTTCATGGGTTTTTAAAAGTAATTTATTTTTATAATGGGGTTTAGCTGCTTTTCACTGCTGTGTTTATGCCGCTTTACACCCACTTGACACTAACAGAGAGATTTCAATACATAGGTTTTAAGATTATTACTAGTCAGATATATCCTTGTGTGGTGAATAGGGGGTGTTGAGTCCAGTTCTCTGAGCAAGGAGTCGGTCTTTTCTATTACATATTGGGTTTATGGAACGGTATCTCAGCTAATTTGAAACCCTTGTTTTATGTATTACCCCACCTCACCTTTCCTGTTAAGCAGCCATAGTGTGTTTTCTGCATGTGTGACTCTGTTCTGTTTTGTAATTCAGTTCAAGTGTAATGGTTTTTACTTTCCCTGTATAAGTGATATCTTATGAGAAGTGTCTTTTCTGTGTGACTTATTTCACTTAGAATCGTCGTACCTAAATCCACGCATCATGCTGCTACTAGCCTTATGACATTGATTTCATGGCTGAGTGATATTCCATTGTACATAAGGACCACAACTTCTTTATCCATTTTTCTCTTTCCTGGGATATTGAAGGTGGAATGAAGTGGAGGTCCTTGGCAACAGAGCAGCCCTCAACTTTGGTGTGCTTGTGTCTTGCTGATTTTTAATTTTCCCAATTTATACCCCCATGTGTGGAAGTGCCCTATGCGCTCTAAGCTGTGTTTTTTAGATGTTTCAGGACACACCGTACCCTTCTCCAGAGTGGCTCTTGGCAATTTACATCCCGCCCATCAGCATAGCAAGGCTCCCATTTCTCCATGGCCTGTCCTGCATTTCTGGTTTTGACACTATTCTCAGCATGGCCCTTTTGACCGATGGGAAGCGAGACTTCTTTGTAGCACTGATTTGCCTTTCCAGGTTGCTTGGTTGGCCAAAAAGGGCGTATGCGTTTTTTCCTGAATATATTCAGGGAAAAACGCATACGCCCTTTTTGGCCAAGGGCCTCATTGTCAACGTTTTGCTGCTTTTCATGTGCTTTAAAGGCGATTCGAATCTACCTCCTGAAATCTGTTTCCTGCAATTCTGCCTTGATTTCAAACCCTCTTCTTTGCCTTCCCTCAATATATTTGTGGACGAGAGTTATCATTTATAACTCTGCAGGTTTGTGAATTGCAGTGCCCTGAAGCTCCATTTTACAACTCGCTTTTTGGGAGCTGGCCGTAAAAGCGCAGGATGGCTTCAGGCCCTGTTCTGGTTCCGGGGGGCAGGCTGAGCCTGTGGTTAATTCTTCTCCCTGATGGGAAAATAGAGTGACCTGTGCCTGTCCCAACACCAAGAGCTAGTCTCTCATTGGTTCCCCATCTTCCCATTCATCCTCAGGACAAATTGCAACCTGTACGGAACAGGAGGTTAAAGGTGCTGATACTCCAAGTAGGGAGATTGCTAGTAAAGTGGCTGGAATTGCGAACCCAAGCTCAAGGAGATGACAAATGAGATGCGTTTTAGAAACCTTTCCCCATCACACGGTGTACCATCTTCTGGGTTTCTCATGCATGTTTTCGATGTAGGAAGATGCCCTTGAACCTGGAGATTTGGGACCCATGGGATGGGTACCATGCAGTATTACTTTAAAGGGTCTGCGTTTGCTCACCCAACCTCACCAAACCTCTCAGCCCCAAGAGTGTCCACCCTTATGTCTCATCCAGCTGTGGGTCTAGATATGGTCAATCCGGGTTGCATCACAGCCCCTGAACGAATTGTGTAAGAATTTCTCTCTCTTTCTCTGTCTTTGTTTCATGGGTTTTTAAAAGTAATTTATTTTTATAATGGGGTTTAGCTGCTTTTCACTGCTGTGTTTATGCCGCTTTACACCCACTTGACACACTAACAGAGAGATTTCAATACATAGGTTTTAAGATTATTACTAGTCAGATATATCCTTGTGTGGTGAATAGGGGGTGTTGAGTCCAGTTCTCTGAGCAAGGAGTCGGTCTTGTCTATTACATATTGGGTTTATGGAACGGTATCTCAGCTAATTTCAAACCCTTGTTTTATGTTTCACCCCACCTCACCTTCCCTGATAAGCAGCCATAGTGTGTTTTCTGCATGTGTGACTCTGTTCTGTTTTGTAATTCAGTTCAAGTGTAATGGTTTTTACTTTCCCTGTATAAGTGATATCTTATGAGAAGTGTCCTTTTCTGTGTGACTTATTTCACTTAGAATCGTCGTACGTAAATCCACGCATCATGCTGCTACTAGCCTTATGACATTGATTTCATGGCTGAGTGATATTCCATTGTACATAAGGACCACAACTTCTTTATCCATTTTTCTCTTTCCTGGGATATTGAAGGTGGAATGAAGTGGAGGTCCTTGGCAACAGAGCAGCCCTAAACTTTGGTGTGCTTGTGTCTTGCTGATTTTTAATTTTCCCAATTTATACCCCCATGCGTGGAAGTGCCCTATGCGCTCTAAGCTGTGTTTTTTAGATGTTTGAGGACACACCGTACCCTTCTCCAGCGTGGCTGTTGGCAATTTACATCCCGCCCATCAGCGTAGCAAGGCTCCCATTTCTCCATGGCCTGTCCTGCATTTCTGGTTTTGACACTTTTCTCAGCATGGCCCTTTTGACCGATGGGAAGCGAAACTTCTTTGTAGCGCTGATTTGCCTTTCCTGGTTGCTTGGTTGGCCATAAAGGGCGTATGCGTTTTTTCCTGAATATATTCAGGAAAAAACGCATACGCCCTTTTTGGCCAAGGGCCTCATTGTCAACGTTTTGCTGCTTTTCATGTGCTTTAAAGGCGATTCGAATCTACCTCCTGAAATCTGTTTCCTGCAATTCTGCCTTGATTTCAAACCCTCTTCTTTGCCTTCCCTCAATATATTTGTGGACGAGAGTTATCATTTATAACTCTGCAGGTTTGTGAATTGCAGTGCCCTGAAGCTCCATTTTACAACTCGCTTTTTGGGAGCTGGCCGTAAAAGCGCAGGATGGCTTCAGGCCCTGTTCTGGTTCCGGGGGGCAGGCTGAGCCTGTGGTTAATTCTTCTCCCTGATGGGAAAATAGAGTGACCTGTGCCTGTCCCAACACCAAGAGCTAGTCTCTCATTGGTTCCCCATCTTCCCATTCATCCTCAGGACAAATTGCAACCTGTACGGAACAGGAGGTTAAAGGTGCTGATACTCCAAGTAGGGAGATTGCTAGTAAAGTGGCTGGAATTGCGAACCCAAGCTCAAGGAGATGACAAATGAGATGCGTTTTAGAAACCTTTCCCCATCACACGGTGTACCATCTTCTGGGTTTCTCATGCATGTTTTCGATGTAGGAAGATGCCCTTGAACCTGGAGATTTGGGACCCATGGGATGGGTACCATGCAGTATTACTTTAAAGGGTCTGCGTTTGCTCACCCAACCTCACCAAACCTCTCAGCCCCAAGAGTGTCCACCCTTATGTCTCATCCAGCTGTGGGTCTAGATATGGTCAATCCGGGTTGCATCACAGCCCCTGAACGAATTGTGTAAGAATTTCTCTCTCTTTCTCTCTCTTTGTTTCATGGGTTTTTAAAAGTAATTTATTTTTATAATGGGGTTTAGCTGCTTTTCACTGCTGTGTTTATGCCGCTTTACACCCACTTGACACACTAACAGAGAGATTTCAATACATAGGTTTTAAGATTATTACTAGTCAGATATATCCTTGTGTGGTGAATAGGGGGTGTTGAGTCCAGTTCTCTGAGCAAGGAGTCGGTCTTGTCTATTACATATTGGGTTTATGGAACGGTATCTCAGCTAATTTCAAACCCTTGTTTTATGTTTCACCCCACCTCACCTTCCCTGATAAGCAGCCATAGTGTGTTTTCTGCATGTGTGACTCTGTTCTGTTTTGTATTTCAGTTCAAGTGTAATGGTTTTTACTTTCCCTGTATAAGTGATATCTTATGAGAAGTGACCTTTTCTGTGTGACTTATTTCACTTAGAATCGTCGTACCTAAATCCACTCATCATGCTGCTACTAGCCTTATGACATTGATTTCATGGCTGAGTGATATTCCATTGTACATAAGGACCACAACTTCTTTATCGATTTTTCTCTTTCCTGGGATATTTAAGTTGGAATGAAGTGGAGGTCCTTGGCAACAGAGCAGCCCTCAACTTTGGTGTGCTTGTGTCTTGCTGATTTTTAATTTTCCCAATTTATACCCCCATGTGTGGAAGTGCCCAATGCGCTCTAAACTGTGTTTTTTAGATGTTTCAGGACACACCATACCTTCTCCAGAGTGGCTGTTGGCAATTTACATCCCGCCCATCAGCATAGCAAGGCTCCCATTTCTCCATGGCCTGTCCTGCATTTCTGGTTTTGACACTTTTCTCAGCATGGCCCTTTTGACCGATGGGAAGTGAGACTTCTTTGTAGCGCTGATTTGCCTTTCCAGGTTGCTTGGTTGGCCAAAAAGGGCGTATGCGTTTTTTCCTGAATATATTCAGGAAAAAACGCAAACGCCCTTTTTGGCCAAGGGCCTCATTGTCAACGTTTTGCTGCTTTTCATGTGCTTTAAAGGCGATTCGAATCTACCTCCTGAAATCTGTTTCCTGCAATTCTGCCTTGATTTCAAATCCTCTTCTTTGCCTTCCCTCAATATATTTGTGGACGAGAGTTATCATTTATAACTCTGCAGGTTTGTGAATTGCAGTGCCCTGAAGCTCCATTTTACAACTCGCTTTTTGGGAGCTGGCCGTAAAAGCGCAGGATGGCTTCAGGCCCTGTTCTGGTTCCGGGGGGCAGGCTGAGCCTGTGGTTAATTCTTCTCCCTGATGGGAAAATAGAGTGACCTGTGCCTGTCCCAACACCAAGAGCTAGTCTCTCATTGGTTCCCCATCTTCCCATTCATCCTCAGGACAAATTGCAACCTGTACGGAACAGGAGGTTAAAGATGCTGTTGCTCCAAGTAGGGAGATTGCTAGTAAAGTGGCTGGAATGGCGAAGCCGAGCACAAGGAGATGAGAAATGATGTGCGTTTTAGAAACCTTTCCCCATCACACGGTGTACCATCTTCTGGGTTTCTCATGCATGTTTTCGATGTAGGAAGATGCCCTTGAACCTCGAGATTTGGGACCCATGGGATGGGTACCATGCAGTATTACTTTAAAGGGTCTGCGTTTGCTCACCCAACCTCACCAAACCGCTCAGCCCCAAGAGTGTCCACCCTTATGTCTCATCCAGCTGTGGGTCTAGATATGGTCAATCCAGGTTCCATCACAGCCCCTGAACGAATTGTGTAAGAATTTCTCTCTCTTTCACTGTCTTTGTTTCATGGGTTTTTAAAAGTAATTTATTTTTATAATGGGGTTTAGCTGCTTTTCACTGCTGTGTTTATGCCGCTTTACACCCACTTGACACTAACAGAGAGATTTCAATACATAGGTTTTAAGATTATTACTACTCAGATATATCCTTGTGTGGTGAATAGGGGGTGTTGAGTCCAGTTCTCTGAGCAAGGAGTCGGTCTTGTCTATTACATATTGGGTTTATGGAACGGTATCTCAGCTAATTTGAAACCCTTGTTTTATGTATCACCCCACCTCACCTTTCCTGTTAAGCAGCCATAGTGTGTTTTCTGCATGTGTGACTCTGTTCTGTTTTGTAATTCAGTTCAAGTGTAATGGTTTTTACTTTCCCTGTATAAGTGATATCTTATGAGAAGTGTCCTTTTCTGTGTGACTTATTTCACTTAGAATCGTCGTACGTAAATCCACTCATCATGCTGCTACTAGCCTTATGACATTGATTTCATGGCTGAGTGATATTCCATTGTACATAAGGACCACAACTTCTTTATCCATTTTTCTCTTTCCTGGGATATTGAAGGTGGAATGAAGTGGAGGTCCTTGGCAACAGAGCAGCCCTAAACTTTGGTGTGCTTGTGTCTTGCTGATTTTTAATTTTCCCAATTTATACCCCCATGCGTGGAAGTGCCCTATGCGCTCTAAGCTGTGTTTTTTAGATGTTTGAGGACACACCGTACCCTTCTCCAGCGTGGCTGTTGGCAATTTACATCCCGCCCATCAGCGTAGCAAGGCTCCCATTTCTCCATGGCCTGTCCTGCATTTCTGGTTTTGACACTTTTCTCAGCATGGCCCTTTTGACCGATGGGAAGCGAAACTTCTTTGTAGCGCTGATTTGCCTTTCCTGGTTGCTTGGTTGGCCATAAAGGGCGTATGCGTTTTTTCCTGAATATATTCAGGAAAAAACGCATACGCCCTTTTTGGCCAAGGGCCTCATTGTCAACGTTTTGCTGCTTTTCATGTGCTTTAAAGGCGATTCGAATCTACCTCCTGAAATCTGTTTCCTGCAATTCTGCCTTGATTTCAAACCCTCTTCTTTGCCTTCCCTCAATATATTTGTGGACGAGAGTTATCATTTATAACTCTGCAGGTTTGTGAATTGCAGTGCCCTGAAGCTCCATTTTACAACTCGCTTTTTGGGAGCTGGCCGTAAAAGCGCAGGATGGCTTCAGGCCCTGTTCTGGTTCCGGGGGGCAGGCTGAGCCTGTGGTTAATTCTTCTCCCTGATGGGAAAATAGAGTGACCTGTGCCTGTCCCAACACCAAGAGCTAGTCTCTCATTGGTTCCCCATCTTCCCATTCATCCTCAGGACAAATTGCAACCTGTACGGAACAGGAGGTTAAAGGTGCTGATACTCCAAGTAGGGAGATTGCTAGTAAAGTGGCTGGAATTGCGAACCCAAGCTCAAGGAGATGACAAATGAGATGCGTTTTAGAAACCTTTCCCCATCACACGGTGTACCATCTTCTGGGTTTCTCATGCATGTTTTCGATGTAGGAAGATGCCCTTGAACCTGGAGATTTGGGACCCATGGGATGGGTACCATGCAGTATTACTTTAAAGGGTCTGCGTTTGCTCACCCAACCTCACCAAACCTCTCAGCCCCAAGAGTGTCCACCCTTATGTCTCATCCAGCTGTGGGTCTAGATATGGTCAATCCGGGTTGCATCACAGCCCCTGAACGAATTGTGTAAGAATTTCTCTCTCTTTCTCTGTCTTTGTTTCATGGGTTTTTAAAAGTAATTTATTTTTATAATGGGGTTTAGCTGCTTTTCACTGCTGTGTTTATGCCGCTTTACACCCACTTGACACACTAACAGAGAGATTTCAATACATAGGTTTTAAGATTATTACTAGTCAGATATATCCTTGTGTGGTGAATAGGGGGTGTTGAGTCCAGTTCTCTGAGCAAGGAGTCGGTCTTGTCTATTACATATTGGGTTTATGGAACGGTATCTCAGCTAATTTCAAACCCTTGTTTTATGTTTCACCCCAACTCACCTTCCCTGATAAGCAGCCATAGTGTGTTTTCTGCATGTGTGACTCTGTTCTGTTTTGTATTTCAGTTCAAGTGTAATGGTTTTTACTTTCCCTGTATAAGTGATATCTTATGAGAAGTGACCTTTTCTGTGTGACTTATTTCACTTAGAATCGTCGTACCTAAATCCACTCATCATGCTGCTACTAGCCTTATGACATTGATTTCATGGCTGAGTGATATTCCATTGTACATAAGGACCACAACTTCTTTATCGATTTTTCTCTTTCCTGGGATATTTAAGTTGGAATGAAGTGGAGGTCCTTGGCAACAGAGCAGCCCTAAACTTTGGTGTGCTTGTGTCTTGCTGATTTTTAATTTTCCCAATTTATACCCCCATGTGTGGAAGTGCCCAATGCGCTCTAAACTGTGTTTTTTAGATGTTTCAGGACACACCATACCTTCTCCAGAGTGGCTGTTGGCAATTTACATCCCGCCCATCAGCATAGCAAGGCTCCCATTTCTCCATGGCCTGTCCTGCATTTCTGGTTTTGACACTTTTCTCAGCATGGCCCTTTTGACCGATGGGAAGTGAGACTTCTTTGTAGCGCTGATTTGCCTTTCCAGGTTGCTTGGTTGGCCAAAAAGGGCGTATGCGTTTTTTCCTGAATATATTCAGGAAAAAACGCATACGCCCTTTTTGGCCAAGGGCCTCATTGTCAACGTTTTGCTGCTTTTCATGTGCTTTAAAGGCGATTCGAATCTACCTCCTGAAATCTGTTTCCTGCAATTCTGCCTTGATTTCAAATCCTCTTCTTTGCCTTCCCTCAATATATTTGTGGACGAGAGTTATCATTTATAACTCTGCAGGTTTGTGAATTGCAGTGCCCTGAAGCTCCATTTTACAACTCGCTTTTTGGGAGCTGGCCGTAAAAGCGCAGGATGGCTTCAGGCCCTGTTCTGGTTCCGGGGGGCAGGCTGAGCCTGTGGTTAATTCTTCTCCCTGATGGGAAAATAGAGTGACCTGTGCCTGTCCCAACACCAAGAGCTAGTCTCTCATTGGTTCCCCATCTTCCCATTCATCCTCAGGACAAATTGCAACCTGTACGGAACAGGAGGTTAAAGATGCTGTTGCTCCAAGTAGGGAGATTGCTAGTAAAGTGGCTGGAATGGCGAAGCCGAGCACAAGGAGATGAGAAATGATGTGCGTTTTAGAAACCTTTCCCCATCACACGGTGTACCATCTTCTGGGTTTCTCATGCATGTTTTCGATGTAGGAAGATGCCCTTGAACCTCGAGATTTGGGACCCATGGGATGGGTACCATGCAGTATTACTTTAAAGGGTCTGCGTTTGCTCACCCAACCTCACCAAACCGCTCAGCCCCAAGAGTGTCCACCCTTATGTCTCATCCAGCTGTGGGTCTAGATATGGTCAATCCAGGTTCCATCACAGCCCCTGAACGAATTGTGTAAGAATTTCTCTCTCTTTCACTGTCTTTGTTTCATGGGTTTTTAAAAGTAATTTATTTTTATAATGGGGTTTAGCTGCTTTTCACTGCTGTGTTTATGCCGCTTTACACCCACTTGACACTAACAGAGAGATTTCAATACATAGGTTTTAAGATTATTACTACTCAGATATATCCTTGTGTGGTGAATAGGGGGTGTTGAGTCCAGTTCTCTGAGCAAGGAGTCGGTCTTGTCTATTACATATTGGGTTTATGGAACGGTATCTCAGCTAATTTGAAACCCTTGTTTTATGTATCACCCCACCTCACCTTTCCTGTTAAGCAGCCATAGTGTGTTTTCTGCATGTGTGACTCTGTTCTGTTTTGTAATTCAGTTCAAGTGTAATGGTTTTTACTTTCCCTGTATAAGTGATATCTTATGAGAAGTGTCCTTTTCTGTGTGACTTATTTCACTTAGAATCGTCGTACGTAAATCCACGCATCATGCTGCTACTAGCCTTATGACATTGATTTCATGGCTGAGTGATATTCCATTGTACATAAGGACCACAACTTCTTTATCCATTTTTCTCTTTCCTGGGATATTGAAGGTGGAATGAAGTGGAGGTCCTTGGCAACAGAGCAGCCCTAAACTTTGGTGTGCTTGTGTCTTGCTGATTTTTAATTTTCCCAATTTATACCCCCATGCGTGGAAGTGCCCTATGCGCTCTAAGCTGTGTTTTTTAGATGTTTCAGGACACACCGTACCCTTCTCCAGCGTGGCTGTTGGCAATTTACATCCCGCCCATCAGCATAGCAAGGCTCCCATTTCTCCATGGCCTGTCCTGCATTTCTGGTTTTGACACTTTTCTCAGCATGGCCCTTTTGACCGATGGGAAGCGAGACTTCTTTGTAGCACTGATTTGCCTTTCCAGGTTGCTTGGTTGGCCAAAAAGGGCGTATGCGTTTTTTCCTGAATATATTCAGGAAAAAACGCATACGCCCTTTTTGGCCAAGGGCCTCATTGTCAACGTTTTGCTGCTTTTCATGTGCTTTAAAGGCGATTCGAATCTACCTCCTGAAATCTGTTTCCTGCAATTCTGCCTTGATTTCAAATCCTCTTCTTTGCCTTCCCTCAATATATTTGTGGACGAGAGTTATCATTTATAACTCTGCAGGTTTGTGAATTGCAGTGCCCTGAAGCTCCATTTTACAACTCGCTTTTTGGGAGCTGGCCGTAAAAGCGCAGGATGGCTTCAGGCCCTGTTCTGTTTCCGGGGGGCAGGCTGAGCCTGTGGTTAATTCTTCTCCCTGATGGGAAAATAGAGTGACCTGTGCCTGTCCCAACACCAAGAGCTAGTCTCTCATTGGTTCCCCATCTTCCCATTCATCCTCAGGACAAATTGCAACCTGTACGGAACAGGAGGTTAAAGATGCTGTTGCTCCAAGTAGGGAGATTGCTAGTAAAGTGGCTGGAATGGCGAAGCCGAGCACAAGGAGATGAGAAATGATGTGCGTTTTAGAAACCTTTCCCCATCACACGGTGTACCATCTTCTGGGTTTCTCATGCATGTTTTCGATGTAGGAAGATGCCCTTGAACCTCGAGATTTGGGACCCATGGGATGGGTACCATGCAGTATTACTTTAAAGGGTCTGCGTTTGCTCACCCAACCTCACCAAACCGCTCAGCCCCAAGAGTGTCCACCCTTATGTCTCATCCAGCTGTGGGTCTAGATATGGTCAATCCAGGTTCCATCACAGCCCCTGAACGAATTGTGTAAGAATTTCTCTCTTTCACTGTCTTTGTTTCATGGGTTTTTAAAAGTAATTTATTTTTATAATGGGGTTTAGCTGCTTTTCACTGCTGTGTTTATGCCGCTTTACACCCACTTGACACTAACAGAGAGATTTCAATACATAGGTTTTAAGATTATTACTACTCAGATATATCCTTGTGTGGTGAATAGGGGGTGTTGAGTCCAGTTCTCTGAGCAAGGAGTCGGTCTTGTCTATTACATATTGGGTTTATGGAACGGTATCTCAGCTAATTTGAAACCCTTGTTTTATGTATCACCCCACCTCACCTTTCCTGTTAAGCAGCCATAGTGTGTTTTCTGCATGTGTGACTCTGTTCTGTTTTGTAATTCAGTTCAAGTGTAATGGTTTTTACTTTCCCTGTATAAGTGATATCTTATGAGAAGTGTCCTTTTCTGTGTGACTTATTTCACTTAGAATCGTCATACGTAAATCCACTCATCATGCTGCTACTAGCCTTATGACATTGATTTCATGGCTGAGTGATATTCCATTGTACATAAGGACCACAACTTCTTTATCCATTTTTCTCTTTCCTGGGATATTGAAGGTGGAATGAAGTGGAGGTCCTTGGCAACAGAGCAGCCCTAAACTTTGGTGTGCTTGTGTCTTGCTGATTTTTAATTTTCCCAATTTATACCCCCATGCGTGGAAGTGCCCTATGCGCTCTAAGCTGTGTTTTTTAGATGTTTGAGGACACACCGTACCCTTCTCCAGCGTGGCTGTTGGCAATTTACATCCCGCCCATCAGCGTAGCAAGGCTCCCATTTCTCCATGGCCTGTCCTGCATTTCTGGTTTTGACACTTTTCTCAGCATGGCCCTTTTGACCGATGGGAAGCGAAACTTCTTTGTAGCGCTGATTTGCCTTTCCAGGTTGCTTGGTTGGCCAAAAAGGGCGTATGCGTTTTTTCCTGAATATATTCAGGAAAAAACGCATACGCCCTTTTTGGCCAAGGGCCTCATTGTCAACGTTTTGCTGCTTTTCATGTGCTTTAAAGGCGATTCGAATCTACCTCCTGAAATCTGTTTCCTGCAATTCTGCCTTGATTTCAAACCCTCTTCTTTGCCTTCCCTCAATATATTTGTGGACGAGAGTTATCATTTATAACTCTGCAGGTTTGTGAATTGCAGTGCCCTGAAGCTCCATTTTACAACTCGCTTTTTGGGAGCTGGCCGTAAAAGCGCAGGATGGCTTCAGGCCCTGTTCTGGTTCCGGGGGGCAGGCTGAGCCTGTGGTTAATTCTTCTCCCTGATGGGAAAATAGAGTGACCTGTGCCTGTCCCAACACCAAGAGCTAGTCTCTCATTGGTTCCCCATCTTCCCATTCATCCTCAGGACAAATTGCAACCTGTACGGAACAGGAGGTTAAAGATGCTGTTGCTCCAAGTAGGGAGATTGCTAGTAAAGTGGCTGGAATGGCGAAGCCGAGCACAAGGAGATGAGAAATGATATGCGTTTTAGAAACCTTTCCCCATCACACGGTGTACCATCTTCTGGGTTTCTCATGCATGTTTTCGATGTAGGAAGATGCCCTTGAACCTCGAGATTTGGGACCCATGGGATGGGTACCATGCAGTATTACTTTAAAGGGTCTGCGTTTGCTCACCCAACCTCACCAAACCGCTCAGCCCCAAGAGTGTCCACCCTTATGTCTCATCCAGCTGTGGGTCTAGATATGGTCAATCCAGGTTCCATCACAGCCCCTGAACGAATTGTGTAAGAATTTCTCTCTCTTTCACTGTCTTTGTTTCATGGGTTTTTAAAAGTAATTTATTTTTATAATGGGGTTTAGCTGCTTTTCACTGCTGTGTTTATGCCGCTTTACACCCACTTGACACTAACAGAGAGATTTCAATACATAGGTTTTAAGATTATTACTACTCAGATATATCCTTGTGTGGTGAATAGGGAGTGTTGAGTCCAGTTCTCTGAGCAAGGAGTCGGTCTTGTCTATTACATATTGGGTTTATGGAACGGTATCTAAGCTAATTTGAAACCCTTGTTTTATGTATTACCCCACCTCACCTTTCCTGTTAAGCAGCCATAGTGTGTTTTCTGAATGTGTGACTCTGTTCTGTTTTGAAATTCAGTTCAAGTGTAATGTTTTTTACTTTCCCTGTATAAGTGATATCTTATGAGAAGTGTCCTTTTCTGTGTGACTTATTTCACTTAGAATCGTCGTACGTAAATCCACGCATCATGCTGCTACTAGCCTTATGACATTGATTTCATGGCTGAGTGATATTCCATTGTACATAAGGACCACAACTTCTTTATCCATTTTTCTCTTTCCTGGGATATTGAAGGTGGAATGAAGTGGAGGTCCTTGGCAACAGAGCAGCCCTAAACTTTGGTGTGCTTGTGTCTTGCTGATTTTTAATTTTCCCAATTTATACCCCCATGTGTGGAAGTGCCCTATGCGCTCTAAGCTGTGTTTTTTAGATGTTTCAGGACACACCGTACCCTTCTCCAGAGTGGCTGTTGGCAATTTACATCCCGCCCATCAGCATAGCAAGGCTCCCATTTCTCCATGGCCTGTCCTGCATTTCTGGTTTTGACACTTTTCTCATCATGGCCCTTTTGACCGATGGGAAGCGAGACTTCTTTGTAGCACTGATTTGCCTTTCCAGGTTGCTTGGTTGGCCAAAAAGGGCGTATGCGTTTTTTCCTGAATATATTCAGGAAAAAACGCAAACGCCCTTTTTGGCCAAGGGCCTCATTGTCAACGTTTTGCTGCTTTTCATGTGCTTTAAAGGCGATTCGAATCTACCTCCTGAAATCTGTTTCCTGCAATTCTGCCTTGATTTCAAATCCTCTTCTTTGCCTTCCCTCAATATATTTGTGGACGAGAGTTATCATTTATAACTCTGCAGGTTTGTGAATTGCAGTGCCCTGAAGCTCCATTTTACAACTCGCTTTTTGGGAGCTGGCCGTAAAAGCGCAGGATGGCTTCAGGCCCTGTTCTGGTTCCGGGGGGCAGGCTGAGCCTGTGGTTAATTCTTCTCCCTGATGGGAAAATAGAGTGACCTGTGCCTGTCCCAACACCAAGAGCTAGTCTCTCATTGGTTCCCCATCTTCCCATTCATCCTCAGGACAAATTGCAACCTGTACGGAACAGGAGGTTAAAGATGCTGTTGCTCCAAGTAGGGAGATTGCTAGTAAAGTGGCTGGAATGGCGAAGCCGAGCACAAGGAGATGAGAAATGATGTGCGTTTTAGAAACCTTTCCCCATCACACGGTGTACCATCTTCTGGGTTTCTCATGCATGTTTTCGATGTAGGAAGATGCCCTTGAACCTCGAGATTTGGGACCCATGGGATGGGTACCATGCAGTATTACTTTAAAGGGTCTGCGTTTGCTCACCCAACCTCACCAAACCGCTCAGCCCCAAGAGTGTCCACCCTTATGTCTCATCCAGCTGTGGGTCTAGATATGGTCAATCCAGGTTCCATCACAGCCCCTGAACGAATTGTGTAAGAATTTCTCTCTCTTTCACTGTCTTTGTTTCATGGGTTTTTAAAAGTAATTTATTTTTATAATGGGGTTTAGCTGCTTTTCACTGCTGTGTTTATGCCGCTTTACACCCACTTGACACTAACAGAGAGATTTCAATACATAGGTTTTAAGATTATTACTACTCAGATATATCCTTGTGTGGTGAATAGGGGGTGTTGAGTCCAGTTCTCTGAGCAAGGAGTCGGTCTTGTCTATTACATATTGGGTTTATGGAACGGTATCTCAGCTAATTTGAAACCCTTGTTTTATGTATCACCCCACCTCACCTTTCCTGTTAAGCAGCCATAGTGTGTTTTCTGCATGTGTGACTCTGTTCTGTTTTGTAATTCAGTTCAAGTGTAATGGTTTTTACTTTCCCTGTATAAGTGATATCTTATGAGAAGTGTCCTTTTCTGTGTGACTTATTTCACTTAGAATCGTCGTACGTAAATCCACGCATCATGCTGCTACTAGCCTTATGACATTGATTTCATGGCTGAGTGATATTCCATTGTACATAAGGACCACAACTTCTTTATCCATTTTTCTCTTTCCTGGGATATTGAAGGTGGAATGAAGTGGAGGTCCTTGGCAACAGAGCAGCCCTAAACTTTGGTGTGCTTGTGTCTTGCTGATTTTTAATTTTCCCAATTTATACCCCCATGCGTGGAAGTGCCCTATGCGCTCTAAGCTGTGTTTTTTAGATGTTTCAGGACACACCGTACCCTTCTCCATGGTGGCTGTTGGCAATTTACATCCCGCCCATCAGCATAGCAAGGCTCCCATTTCTCCATGGCCTGTCCTGCATTTCTGGTTTTGACACTTTTCTCAGCATGGCCCTTTTGACCGATGGGAAGCGAGACTTCTTTGTAGCACTGATTTGCCTTTCCAGGTTGCTTGGTTGGCCAAAAAGGGCGTATGCGTTTTTTCCTGAATATATTCAGGAAAAAACGCATACGCCCTTTTTGGCCAAGGGCCTCATTGTCAACGTTTTGCTGCTTTTCATGTGCTTTAAAGGCGATTCGAATCTACCTCCTGAAATCTGTTTCCTGCAATTCTGCCTTGATTTCAAATCCTCTTCTTTGCCTTCCCTCAATATATTTGTGGACGAGAGTTATCATTTATAACTCTGCAGGTTTGTGAATTGCAGTGCCCTGAAGCTCCATTTTACAACTCGCTTTTTGGGAGCTGGCCGTAAAAGCGCAGGATGGCTTCAGGCCCTGTTCTGTTTCCGGGGGGCAGGCTGAGCCTGTGGTTAATTCTTCTCCCTGATGGGAAAATAGAGTGACCTGTGCCTGTCCCAACACCAAGAGCTAGTCTCTCATTGGTTCCCCATCTTCCCATTCATCCTCAGGACAAATTGCAACCTGTACGGAACAGGAGGTTAAAGATGCTGTTGCTCCAAGTAGGGAGATTGCTAGTAAAGTGGCTGGAATGGCGAAGCCGAGCACAAGGAGATGAGAAATGATGTGCGTTTTAGAAACCTTTCCCCATCACACGGTGTACCATCTTCTGGGTTTCTCATGCATGTTTTCGATGTAGGAAGATGCCCTTGAACCTCGAGATTTGGGACCCATGGGATGGGTACCATGCAGTATTACTTTAAAGGGTCTGCGTTTGCTCACCCAACCTCACCAAACCGCTCAGCCCCAAGAGTGTCCACCCTTATGTCTCATCCAGCTGTGGGTCTAGATATGGTCAATCCAGGTTCCATCACAGCCCCTGAACGAATTGTGTAAGAATTTCTCTCTTTCACTGTCTTTGTTTCATGGGTTTTTAAAAGTAATTTATTTTTATAATGGGGTTTAGCTGCTTTTCACTGCTGTGTTTATGCCGCTTTACACCCACTTGACACTAACAGAGAGATTTCAATACATAGGTTTTAAGATTATTACTACTCAGATATATCCTTGTGTGGTGAATAGGGGGTGTTGAGTCCAGTTCTCTGAGCAAGGAGTCGGTCTTGTCTATTACATATTGGGTTTATGGAACGGTATCTCAGCTAATTTGAAACCCTTGTTTTATGTATCACCCCACCTCACCTTTCCTGTTAAGCAGCCATAGTGTGTTTTCTGCATGTGTGACTCTGTTCTGTTTTGTAATTCAGTTCAAGTGTAATGGTTTTTACTTTCCCTGTATAAGTGATATCTTATGAGAAGTGTCCTTTTCTGTGTGACTTATTTCACTTAGAATCGTCATACGTAAATCCACTCATCATGCTGCTACTAGCCTTATGACATTGATTTCATGGCTGAGTGATATTCCATTGTACATAAGGACCACAACTTCTTTATCCATTTTTCTCTTTCCTGGGATATTGAAGGTGGAATGAAGTGGAGGTCCTTGGCAACAGAGCAGCCCTAAACTTTGGTGTGCTTGTGTCTTGCTGATTTTTAATTTTCCCAATTTATACCCCCATGCGTGGAAGTGCCCTATGCGCTCTAAGCTGTGTTTTTTAGATGTTTGAGGACACACCGTACCCTTCTCCAGCGTGGCTGTTGGCAATTTACATCCCGCCCATCAGCGTAGCAAGGCTCCCATTTCTCCATGGCCTGTCCTGCATTTCTGGTTTTGACACTTTTCTCAGCATGGCCCTTTTGACCGATGGGAAGCGAAACTTCTTTGTAGCGCTGATTTGCCTTTCCAGGTTGCTTGGTTGGCCAAAAAGGGCGTATGCGTTTTTTCCTGAATATATTCAGGAAAAAACGCATACGCCCTTTTTGGCCAAGGGCCTCATTGTCAACGTTTTGCTGCTTTTCATGTGCTTTAAAGGCGATTCGAATCTACCTCCTGAAATCTGTTTCCTGCAATTCTGCCTTGATTTCAAACCCTCTTCTTTGCCTTCCCTCAATATATTTGTGGACGAGAGTTATCATTTATAACTCTGCAGGTTTGTGAATTGCAGTGCCCTGAAGCTCCATTTTACAACTCGCTTTTTGGGAGCTGGCCGTAAAAGCGCAGGATGGCTTCAGGCCCTGTTCTGGTTCCGGGGGGCAGGCTGAGCCTGTGGTTAATTCTTCTCCCTGATGGGAAAATAGAGTGACCTGTGCCTGTCCCAACACCAAGAGCTAGTCTCTCATTGGTTCCCCATCTTCCCATTCATCCTCAGGACAAATTGCAACCTGTACGGAACAGGAGGTTAAAGGTGCTGATACTCCAAGTAGGGAGATTGCTAGTAAAGTGGCTGGAATGGCGAACCCAAGCTCAAGGAGATGACAAATGAGATGCGTTTTAGAAACCTTTCCCCATCACACGGTGTACCATCTTCTGGGTTTCTCATGCATGTTTTCGATGTAGGAAGATGCCCTTGAACCTGGAGATTTGGGACCCATGGGATGGGTACCATGCAGTATTACTTTAAAGGGTCTGCGTTTGCTCACCCAACCTCACCAAACCTCTCAGCCCCAAGAGTGGCCACCCTTATGTCTCATCCAGCTGTGGGTCTAGATATGGTCAATCCGGGTTGCATCACAGCCCCTGAACGAATTGTGTAAGAATTTATCTCTCTTTCTCTGTCTTTGTTTCATGGGTTTTTAAAAGTAATTTATTTTTATAATGGGGTTTAGCTGCTTTTCACTGCTGTGTTTATGCCGCTTTACACCCACTTGACACACTAACAGAGAGATTTCAATACATAGGTTTTAAGATTATTACTAGTCAGATATATCCTTGTGTGGTGAATAGGGGGTGTTGAGTCCAGTTCTCTGAGCAAGGAGTCGGTCTTGTCTATTACATATTGGGTTTATGGAACGGTATCTCAGCTAATTTCAAACCCTTGTTTTATGTATCACCCCACCTCACCTTTCCTGTTAAGCAGCCATAGTGTGTTTTCTGCATGTGTGACTCTGTTCTGTTTTGTAATTCAGTTCAAGTGTAATGGTTTTTACTTTCCCTGTATAAGTGATATCTTATGAGAAGTGTCCTTTTCTGTGTGACTTATTTCACTTAGAATCGTCGTACGTAAATCCACGCATCATGCTGCTACTAGCCTTATGACATTGATTTCATGGCTGAGTGATATTCCATTGTACATAAGGACCACAACTTCTTTATCCATTTTTCTCTTTCCTGGGATATTGAAGGTGGAATGAAGTGGAGGTCCTTGGCAACAGAGCAGCCCTAAACTTTGGTGTGCTTGTGTCTTGCTGATTTTTAATTTTCCCAATTTATACCCCCATGTGTGGAAGTGCCCTATGCGCTCTAAGCTGTGTTTTTTAGATGTTTCAGGACACACCGTACCGTTCTCCAGAGTGGCTGTTGGCAATTTACATCCCGCCCATCAGCATAGCAAGGCTCCCATTTCTCCATGGCCTGTCCTGCATTTCTGGTTTTGACACTTTTCTCAGCATGGCCCTTTTGACCGATGGGAAGCGAGACTTCTTTGTAGCACTGATTTGCCTTTCCAGGTTGCTTGGTTGGCCAAAAAGGGCGTATGCGTTTTTTCCTGAATATATTCAGGAAAAAACGCATACGCCCTTTTTGGCCAAGGGCCTCATTGTCAACGTTTTGCTGCTTTTCATGTGCTTTAAAGGCGATTCGAATCTACCTCCTGAAATCTGTTTCCTGCAATTCTGCCTTGATTTCAAATCCTCTTCTTTGCCTTCCCTCAATATATTTGTGGACGAGAGTTATCATTTATAACTCTGCAGGTTTGTGAATTGCAGTGCCCTGAAGCTCCATTTTACAACTCGCTTTTTGGGAGCTGGCCGTAAAAGCGCAGGATGGCTTCAGGCCCTGTTCTGGTTCCGGGGGGCAGGCTGAGCCTGTGGTTAATTCTTCTCCCTGATGGGAAAATAGAGTGACCTGTGCCTGTCCCAACACCAAGAGCTAGTCTCTCATTGGTTCCCCATCTTCCCATTCATCCTCAGGACAAATTGCAACCTGTACGGAACAGGAGGTTAAAGATGCTGTTGCTCCAAGTAGGGAGATTGCTAGTAAAGTGGCTGGAATGGCGAAGCCGAGCACAAGGAGATGAGAAATGATATGCGTTTTAGAAACCTTTCCCCATCACACGGTGTACCATCTTCTGGGTTTCTCATGCATGTTTTCGATGTAGGAAGATGCCCTTGAACCTCGAGATTTGGGACCCATGGGATGGGTACCATGCAGTATTACTTTAAAGGGTCTGCGTTTGCTCACCCAACCTCACCAAACCGCTCAGCCCCAAGAGTGTCCACCCTTATGTCTCATCCAGCTGTGGGTCTAGATATGGTCAATCCAGGTTCCATCACAGCCCCTGAACGAATTGTGTAAGAATTTCTCTCTCTTTCACTGTCTTTGTTTCATGGGTTTTTAAAAGTAATTTATTTTTATAATGGGGTTTAGCTGCTTTTCACTGCTGTGTTTATGCCGCTTTACACCCACTTGACACTAACAGAGAGATTTCAATACATAGGTTTTAAGATTATTACTACTCAGATATATCCTTGTGTGGTGAATAGGGAGTGTTGAGTCCAGTTCTCTGAGCAAGGAGTCGGTCTTGTCTATTACATATTGGGTTTATGGAACGGTATCTAAGCTAATTTGAAACCCTTGTTTTATGTATTACCCCACCTCACCTTTCCTGTTAAGCAGCCATAGTGTGTTTTCTGAATGTGTGACTCTGTTCTGTTTTGAAATTCAGTTCAAGTGTAATGTTTTTTACTTTCCCTGTATAAGTGATATCTTATGAGAAGTGTCCTTTTCTGTGTGACTTATTTCACTTAGAATCGTCGTACGTAAATCCACGCATCATGCTGCTACTAGCCTTATGACATTGATTTCATGGCTGAGTGATATTCCATTGTACATAAGGACCACAACTTCTTTATCCATTTTTCTCTTTCCTGGGATATTGAAGGTGGAATGAAGTGGAGGTCCTTGGCAACAGAGCAGCCCTAAACTTTGGTGTGCTTGTGTCTTGCTGATTTTTAATTTTCCCAATTTATACCCCCATGTGTGGAAGTGCCCTATGCGCTCTAAGCTGTGTTTTTTAGATGTTTCAGGACACACCGTACCCTTCTCCAGAGTGGCTGTTGGCAATTTACATCCCGCCCATCAGCATAGCAAGGCTCCCATTTCTCCATGGCCTGTCCTGCATTTCTGGTTTTGACACTTTTCTCATCATGGCCCTTTTGACCGATGGGAAGCGAGACTTCTTTGTAGCACTGATTTGCCTTTCCAGGTTGCTTGGTTGGCCAAAAAGGGCGTATGCGTTTTTTCCTGAATATATTCAGGAAAAAACGCATACGACCTTTTTGGCCAAGGGCCTCATTGTCAACGTTTTGCTGCTTTTCATGTGCTTTAAAGGCGATTCGAATCTACCTCCTGAAATCTGTTTCCTGCAATTCTGCCTTGATTTCAAATCCTCTTCTTTGCCTTCCCTCAATATATTTGTGGACGAGAGTTATCATTTATAACTCTGCAGGTTTGTGAATTGCAGTGCCCTGAAGCTCCATTTTACAACTCGCTTTTTGGGAGCTGGCCGTAAAAGCGCAGGATGGCTTCAGGCCCTGTTCTGGTTCCGGGGGGCAGGCTGAGCCTGTGGTTAATTCTTCTCCCTGATGGGAAAATAGAGTGACCTGTGCCTGTCCCAACACCAAGAGCTAGTCTCTCATTGGTTCCCCATCTTCCCATTCATCCTCAGGACAAATTGCAACCTGTACGGAACAGGAGGTTAAAGATGCTGTTGCTCCAAGTAGGGAGATTGCTAGTAAAGTGGCTGGAATGGCGAAGCCGAGCACAAGGAGATGAGAAATGATATGCGTTTTAGAAACCTTTCCCCATCACACGGTGTACCATCTTCTGGGTTTCTCATGCATGTTTTCGATGTAGGAAGATGCCCTTGAACCTCGAGATTTGGGACCCATGGGATGGGTACCATGCAGTATTACTTTAAAGGGTCTGCGTTTGCTCACCCAACCTCACCAAACCGCTCAGCCCCAAGAGTGTCCACCCTTATGTCTCATCCAGCTGTGGGTCTAGATATGGTCAATCCAGGTTCCATCACAGCCCCTGAACGAATTGTGTAAGAATTTCTCTCTCTTTCACTGTCTTTGTTTCATGGGTTTTTAAAAGTAATTTATTTTTATAATGGGGTTTAGCTGCTTTTCACTGCTGTGTTTATGCCGCTTTACACCCACTTGACACTAACAGAGAGATTTCAATACATAGGTTTTAAGATTATTACTACTCAGATATATCCTTGTGTGGTGAATAGGGAGTGTTGAGTCCAGTTCTCTGAGCAAGGAGTCGGTCTTGTCTATTACATATTGGGTTTATGGAACGGTATCTAAGCTAATTTGAAACCCTTGTTTTATGTATTACCCCACCTCACCTTTCCTGTTAAGCAGCCATAGTGTGTTTTCTGAATGTGTGACTCTGTTCTGTTTTGAAATTCAGTTCAAGTGTAATGTTTTTTACTTTCCCTGTATAAGTGATATCTTATGAGAAGTGTCCTTTTCTGTGTGACTTATTTCACTTAGAATCGTCGTACCTAAATCCACGCATCATGCTGCTACTAGCCTTATGACATTGATTTCATGGCTGAGTGATATTCCATTGTACATAAGGACCACAACTTCTTTATCCATTTTTCTCTTTCCTGGGATATTGAAGGTGGAATGAAGTGGAGGTCCTTGGCAACAGAGCAGCCCTAAACTTTGGTGTGCTTGTGTCTTGCTGATTTTTAATTTTCCCAATTTATACCCCCATGTGTGGAAGTGCCCTATGCGCTCTAAGCTGTGTTTTTTAGATGTTTCAGGACACACCGTACCCTTCTCCAGAGTGGCTGTTGGCAATTTACATCCCGCCCATCAGCATAGCAAGGCTCCCATTTCTCCATGGCCTGTCCTGCATTTCTGGTTTTGACACTTTTCTCATCATGGCCCTTTTGACCGATGGGAAGCGAGACTTCTTTGTAGCACTGATTTGCCTTTCCAGGTTGCTTGGTTGGCCAAAAAGGGCGTATGCGTTTTTTCCTGAATATATTCAGGGAAAAACGCATACGCCCTTTTTGGCCAAGGGCCTCATTGTCAACGTTTTGCTCCTTTTTATGTGCTTTAAAGGCGAATCGAATCTACCTCCTGAAATCTGTTTCCTGCAATTCTGCCTTGATTTCAAACCCTCTTCTTTGCCTTCCCTCAATATATTTGTGGACGAGAGTTATCATTTATAACTCTGCAGGTTTGTGAATTGCAGTGCCCTGAAGCTCCATTTTACAACTCGCTTTTTGGGAGCTGGCCGTAAAAGCGCAGGATGGCTTCAGGCCCTGTTCTGGTTCCGGGGGGCAGGCTGAGCCTGTGGTTAATTCTTCTCCCTGATGGGAAAATAGAGTGACCTGTGCCTGTCCCAACACCAAGAGCTAGTCTCTCATTCGTTCCCCATCTTCCCATTCATCCTCAGGACAAATTGCAACCTGTACGGAACAGGAGGTTAAAGATGCTGTTGCTCCAAGTAGGGAGATTGCTAGTAAAGTGGCTGGAATGGCGAACCCGAGCACAAGGAGATGAGAAATGATGTGCGTTTTAGAAACCTTTCCCCATCACACGGTGTACCATCTTCTGGGTTTCTCATGCATGTTTTCGATGTAGGAAGATGCCCTTGAACCTCGAGATTTGGGACCCATGGGATGGGTACCATGCAGTATTACTTTAAAGGGTCTGCGTTTGCTCACCCAACCTCACCAAACCGCTCAGCCCCAAGAGTGTCCACCCTTATGTCTCATCCAGCTGTGGGTCTAGATATGGTCAAAACAGGTTTCATCACAGCCCCTGAACGAATTGTGTAAGAATTTCTCTCTCTTTCACTGTCTTTGTTTCATGGGTTTTTAAAAGTAATTTATTTTTATAATGGGGTTTAGCTGCTTTTCACTGCTGTGTTTATGCCGCTTTACACCCACTTGACACTAACAGAGAGATTTCAATACATAGGTTTTAAGATTATTACTAGTCAGATATATCCTTGTGTGGTGAATAGGGGGTGTTGAGTCCAGTTCTCTGAGCAAGGAGTCGGTCTTGTCTATTACATATTGGGTTTATGGAACGGTATCTCAGCTAATTTGAAACCCTTGTTTTATGTATTACCCGACCTCACCTTTCCTGTTAAGCAGCCATAGTGTGTTTTCTGCATGTGTGACTCTGTTCTGTTTTGTAATTCAGTTCAAGTGTAATGGTTTTTACTTTCCCTGTATAAGTGATATCTTATGAGAAGTGTCCTTTTCTGTGTGACTTATTTCACTTAGAATCGTCGTAACTAAATCCACGCATCATGCTGCTACTAGCCTTATGACATTGATTTCATGGCTGAGTGATATTTCATTGTACATAAGGACCACAACTTCTTTATCCATTTTTCTCTTTCCTGGGATATTGAAGGTGGAATGAAGTGGAGGTCCTTGGCAACAGAGCAGCCCTAAACTTTGGTGTGCTTGTGTCTTGCTGATTTTTAATTTTCCCAATTTATGCCCCCATGTGTGGAAGTGCCCTATGCGCTCTAAGCTGTGTTTTTTAGATGTTTCAGGACACACCGTACCCTTCTCCAGAGTGGCTCTTGGCAATTTACATCCCGCCCATCAGCATAGCAAGGCTCCCATTTCTCCATGGCCTGTCCTGCATTTCTGGTTTTGACACTTTTCTCAGCATGGCCCTTTTGACCGATGGGAAGCGAGACTTCTTTGTAGCACTGATTTGCCTTTCCAGGTTGCTTGGTTGGCCAAAAAGGGCGTATGCGTTTTTTCCTGAATATATTCAGGGAAAAACGCATACGCCCTTTTTGGCCAAGGGCCTCATTGTCAACGTTTTGCTGCTTTTCATGTGCTTTAAAGGCGATTCGAATCTACCTCCTGAAATCTGTTTCCTGCAATTCTGCCTTGATTTCAAACCCTCTTCTTTGCCTTCCCTCAATATATTTGTGGATGAGAGTTATCATTTATAACTCTGCAGGTTTGTGAATTGCAGTGCCCTGAAGCTCCATTTTACAACTCGCTTTTTGGGAGCTGGCCGTAAAAGCGCAGGATGGCTTCAGGCCCTGTTCTGGTTCCGGGGGGCAGGCTGAGCCTGTGGTTAATTCTTCTCCCTGATGGGAAAATAGAGTGACCTGTGCCTGTCCCAACACCAAGAGCTAGTCTCTCATTGGTTCCCCATCTTCCCATTCATCCTCAGGACAAATTGCAACCTGTACGGAACAGGAGGTTAAAGGTGCTGATACTCCAAGTAGGGAGATTGCTAGTAAAGTGGCTGGAATTGCGAACCCAAGCTCAAGGAGATGACAAATGAGATGCGTTTTAGAAACCTTTCCCCATCACACGGTGTACCATCTTCTGGGTTTCTCATGCATGTTTTCGTTGTAGGAAGATGCCCTTGAACCTGGAGATTTGGGACCCATGGGATGGGTACCATGCAGTATTACTTTAAAGGGTCTGCGTTTGCTCACCCAACCTCACCAAACCTCTCAGCCCCAAGAGTGTCCACCCTTATGTCTCATCCAGCTGTGGGTCTAGATATGGTCAATCCGGGTTGCATCACAGCCCCTGAACGAATTGTGTAAGAATTTCTCTCTCTTTCTCTGTCTTTGTTTCATGGGTTTTTAAAAGTAATTTATTTTTATAATGGGGTTTAGCTGCTTTTCACTGTTGTGTTTATGCCGCTTTACACCCACTTGACACACTAACAGAGAGATTTCAATACATAGGTTTTAAGATTATTACTAGTCAGATATATCCTTGTGTGGTGAATAGGGGGTGTTGAGTCCAGTTCTCTGAGCAAGGAGTCGGTCTTGTCTATTACATATTGGGTTTATGGAACGGTATCTCAGCTAATTTCAAACCCTTGTTTTATGTTTCACCCCACCTCACCTTCCCTGATAAGCAGCCATAGTGTGTTTTCTGCATGTGTGACTCTGTTCTGTTTTGTATTTCAGTTCAAGTGTAATGGTTTTTACTTTCCCTGTATAAGTGATATCTTATGAGAAGTGACCTTTTCTGTGTGACTTATTTCACTTAGAATCGTCGTACCTAAATCCACTCATCATGCTGCTACTAGCCTTATGACATTGATTTCATGGCTGAGTGATATTCCATTGTACATAAGGACCACAACTTCTTTATCGATTTTTCTCTTTCCTGGGATATTTAAGTTGGAATGAAGTGGAGGTCCTTGGCAACAGAGCAGCCCTAAACTTTGGTGTGCTTGTGTCTTGCTGATTTTTAATTTTCCCAATTTATACCCCCATGTGTGGAAGTGCCCAATGCGCTCTAAACTGTGTTTTTTAGATGTTTCAGGACACACCATACCTTCTCCAGAGTGGCTGTTGGCAATTTACATCCCGCCCATCAGCATAGCAAGGCTCCCATTTCTCCATGGCCTGTCCTGCATTTCTGGTTTTGACACTTTTCTCAGCATGGCCCTTTTGACCGATGGGAAGCGAGACTTCTTTGTAGCGCTGATTTGCCTTTCCAGGTTGCTTGGTTGGCCAAAAAGGGCGTATGCGTTTTTTCCTGAATATATTCAGGAAAAAACGCAAACGCCCTTTTTGGCCAAGGGCCTCATTGTCAACGTTTTGCTGCTTTTCATGTGCTTTAAAGGCGATTCGAATCTACCTCCTGAAATCTGTTTCCTGCAATTCTGCCTTGATTTCAAATCCTCTTCTTTGCCTTCCCTCAATATATTTGTGGACGAGAGTTATCATTTATAACTCTGCAGGTTTGTGAATTGCAGTGCCCTGAAGCTCCATTTTACAACTCGCTTTTTGGGAGCTGGCCGTAAAAGCGCAGGATGGCTTCAGGCCCTGTTCTGGTTCCGGGGGGCAGGCTGAGCCTGTGGTTAATTCTTCTCCCTGATGGGAAAATAGAGTGACCTGTGCCTGTCCCAACACCAAGAGCTAGTCTCTCATTGGTTCCCCATCTTCCCATTCATCCTCAGGACAAATTGCAACCTGTACGGAACAGGAGGTTAAAGATGCTGTTGCTCCAAGTAGGGAGATTGCTAGTAAAGTGGCTGGAATGGCGAAGCCGAGCACAAGGAGATGAGAAATGATGTGCGTTTTAGAAACCTTTCCCCATCACACGGTGTACCATCTTCTGGGTTTCTCATGCATGTTTTCGATGTAGGAAGATGCCCTTGAACCTCGAGATTTGGGACCCATGGGATGGGTACCATGCAGTATTACTTTAAAGGGTCTGCGTTTGCTCACCCAACCTCACCAAACCGCTCAGCCCCAAGAGTGTCCACCCTTATGTCTCATCCAGCTGTGGGTCTAGATATGGTCAATCCAGGTTCCATCACAGCCCCTGAACGAATTGTGTAAGAATTTCTCTCTCTTTCACTGTCTTTGTTTCATGGGTTTTTAAAAGTAATTTATTTTTATAATGGGGTTTAGCTGCTTTTCACTGCTGTGTTTATGCCGCTTTACACCCACTTGACACTAACAGAGAGATTTCAATACATAGGTTTTAAATTATTACTAGTCAGATATATCCTTGTGTGGTGAATAGGGGGTGTTGAGTCCAGTTCTCTGAGCAAGGAGTCGGTCTTGTCTATTACATATTGGGTTTATGGAACGGTATCTCAGCTAATTTGAAACCCTTGTTTTATGTATTACCCGACCTCACCTTTCCTGTTAAGCAGCCATAGTGTGTTTTCTGCATGTGTGACTCTGTTCTGTTTTGTAATTCAGTTCAAGTGTAATGGTTTTTACTTTCCCTGTATAAGTGATATCTTATGAGAAGTGTCCTTTTCTGTGTGACTTATTTCACTTAGAATCGTCGTAACTAAATCCACGCATCATGCTGCTACTAGCCTTATGACATTGATTTCATGGCTGAGTGATATTTCATTGTACATAAGGACCACAACTTCTTTATCCATTTTTCTCTTTCCTGGGATATTGAAGGTGGAATGAAGTGGAGGTCCTTGGCAACAGAGCAGCCCTAAACTTTGGTGTGCTTGTGTCTTGCTGATTTTTAATTTTCCCAATTTATACCCCCATGTGTGGAAGTGCCCTATGCGCTCTAAGCTGTGTTTTTTAGATGTTTCAGGACACACCGTACCCTTCTCCAGAGTGGCTCTTGGCAATTTACATCCCGCCCATCAGCATAGCAAGGCTCCCATTTCTCCATGGCCTGTCCTGCATTTCTGGTTTTGACACTTTTCTCAGCATGGCCCTTTTGACCGATGGGAAGCGAGACTTCTTTGTAGCACTGATTTGCCTTTCCAGGTTGCTTGGTTGGCCAAAAAGGGCGTATGCGTTTTTTCCTGAATATATTCAGGGAAAAACGCATACGCCCTTTTTGGCCAAGGGCCTCATTGTCAACGTTTTGCTGCTTTTCATGTGCTTTAAGGGCGATTCGAATCTACCTCCTGAAATCTGTTTCCTGCAATTCTGCCTTGATTTCAAACCCTCTTCTTTGCCTTCCCTCAATATATTTGTGGACGAGAGTTATCATTTATAACTCTGCAGGTTTGTGAATTGCAGTGCCCTGAAGCTCCATTTTACAACTCGCTTTTTGGGAGCTGGCCGTAAAAGCGCAGGATGGCTTCAGGCCCTGTTCTGGTTCCGGGGGGCAGGCTGAGCCTGTGGTTAATTCTTCTCCCTGATGGGAAAATAGAGTGACCTGTGCCTGTCCCAACACCAAGAGCTAGTCTCTCATTGGTTCCCCATCTTCCCATTCATCCTCAGGACAAATTGCAACCTGTACGGAACAGGAGGTTAAAGATGCTGTTGCTCCAAGTAGGGAGATTGCTAGTAAAGTGGCTGGAATGGCGAAGCCGAGCACAAGGAGATGAGAAATGATGTGCGTTTTAGAAACCTTTCCCCATCACACGGTGTACCATCTTCTGGGTTTCTCATGCATGTTTTCGATGTAGGAAGATGCCCTTGAACCTCGAGATTTGGGACCCATGGGATGGGTACCATGCAGTATTACTTTAAAGGGTCTGCGTTTGCTCACCCAACCTCACCAAACCTCTCAGCCCCAAGAGTGTCCACCCTTATGTCTCATCCAGCTGTGGGTCTAGATATGGTCAATCCGGGTTGCATCACAGCCCCTGAACGAATTGTGTAAGAATTTCTCTCTCTTTCTCTGTCTTTGTTTCATGGGTTTTTAAAAGTAATTTATTTTTATAATGAGGTTTAGCTGCTTTTCACTGCTGTGTTTAGGCCGCTTTACACCCACTTGACACACTAACAGAGAGATTTCAATACATAGGTTTTAAGATTATTACTAGTCAGATATATCCTTGTGTGGTGAATAGGGGGTGTTGAGTCCAGTTCTCTGAGCAAGGAGTCGGTCTTGTCTATTACATATTGGGTTTATGGAACGGTATCTCAGCTAATTTCAAACCCTTGTTTTATGTTTCACCCCACCTCACCTTCCCTGATAAGCAGCCATAGTGTGTTTTCTGCATGTGTGACTCTGTTCTGTTTTGTATTTCAGTTCAAGTGTAATGGTTTTTACTTTCCCTGTATAAGTGATATCTTATGAGAAGTGACCTTTTCTGTGTGACTTATTTCACTTAGAATCATCGTACCTAAATCCACTCATCATGCTGCTACTAGCCTTATGACATTGATTTCATGGCTGAGTGATATTCCATTGTACATAAGGACCACAACTTCTTTATCCATTTTTCTCTTTCCTGGGATATTTAAGTTGGAATGAACTGGAGGTCCTTGGCAACAGAGCAGCCCTAAACTTTGGTGTGCTTGTGTCTTGCTGATTTTTAATTTTCCCAATTTATACCCCCATGTGTGGAAGTGCCCAATGCGCTCTAAACTCTGTTTTTTAGATGTTTCAGGACACACCATACCTTCTCCAGAGTGGCTGTTGGCAATTTACATCCCGCCCATCAGCATAGCAAGGCTCCCATTTCTCCATGGCCTGTCCTGCATTTCTGGTTTTGACACTTTTCTCAGCATGGCCCTTTTGACCGATGGGAAGCGAGACTTCTTTGTAGCGCTGATTTGCCTTTCCAGGTTGCTTGGTTGGCCAAAAAGGGCGTATGCGTTTTTTCCTGAATATATTCAGGAAAAAACGCATACGCCCTTTTTGACCAAGGGCCTCATTGTCAACGTTTTGCTGCTTTTCATGTGCTTTAAAGGCGATTCGAATCTACCTCCTGAAATCTGTTTCCTGCAATTCTGCCTTGATTTGAAATCCTCTTCTTTGCCTTCCCTCAATATATTTGTGGACGAGAGTTATCATTTATAACTCTGCAGGTTTGTGAATTGCAGTGCCCTGAAGCTCCATTTTACAACTCGCTTTTTGGGAGCTGGCCGTAAAAGCGCAGGATGGCTTCAGGCCCTGTTCTGGTTCCGGGGGGCAGGCTGAGCCTGTGGTTAATTCTTCTCCCTGATGGGAAAATAGAGTGACCTGTGCCTGTCCCAACACCAAGAGCTAGTCTCTCATTCGTTCCCCATCTTCCCATTCATCCTCAGGACAAATTGCAACCTGTACGGAACAGGAGGTTAAAGATGCTGTTGCTCCAAGTAGGGAGATTGCTAGTAAAGTGGCTGGAATGGCGAACCCGAGCACAAGGAGATGAGAAATGATGTGCGTTTTAGAAACCTTTCCCCATCACACGGTGTACCATCTTCTGGGTTTCTCATGCATGTTTTCGATGTAGGAAGATGCCCTTGAACCTCGAGATTTGGGACCCATGGGATGGGTACCATGCAGTATTACTTTAAAGGGTCTGCGTTTGCTCACCCAACCTCACCAAACCGCTCAGCCCCAAGAGTGTCCACCCTTATGTCTCATCCAGCTGTGGGTCTAGATATGGTCAATCCAGGTTCCATCACAGCCCCTGAACGAATTGTGTAAGAATTTCTCTCTCTTTCACTGTCTTTGTTTCATGGGTTTTTAAAAGTAATTTATTTTTATAATGGGGTTTAGCTGCTTTTCACTGCTGTGTTTATGCCGCTTTACACCCACTTGACACTAACAGAGAGATTTCAATACATAGGTTTTAAGATTATTACTACTCAGATATATCCTTGTGTGGTGAATAGGGGGTGTTGAGTCCAGTTCTCTGAGCAAGGAGTCGGTCTTGTCTATTACATATTGGGTTTATGGAACGGTATCTCAGCTAATTTGAAACCCTTGTTTTATGTATCACCCCACCTCACCTTTCCTGTTAAGCAGCCATAGTGTGTTTTCTGCATGTGTGACTCTGTTCTGTTTTGTAATTCAGTTCAAGTGTAATGGTTTTTACTTTCCCTGTATAAGTGATATCTTATGAGAAGTGTCCTTTTCTGTGTGACTTATTTCACTTAGAATCGTCGTACCTAAATCCACTCATCATGCTGCTACTAGCCTTATGACATTGATTTCATGGCTGAGTGATATTCCATTGTACATAAGGACCACAACTTCTTTATCCATTTTTCTCTTTCCTGGGATATTGAAGGTGGAATGAAGTGGAGGTCCTTGGCAACAGAGCAGCCCTAAACTTTGGTGTGCTTGTGTCCTGCTGATTTTTAATTTTCCCAATTTATACCCCCATGCGTGGAAGTGCCCTATGCGCTCTAAGCTGTGTTTTTTAGATGTTTGAGGACACACCGTACCCTTCTCCAGCGTGGCTGTTGGCAATTTACATCCCGCCTATCAGCGTAGCAAGGCTCCCATTTCTCCATGGCCTGTCCTGCATTTCTGGTTTTGACACTTTTCTCAGCATGGCCCTTTTGACCGATGGGAAGCGAAACTTCTTTGTAGCGCTGATTTGCCTTTCCAGGTTGCTTGGTTGGCCAAAAAGGGCGTATGCGTTTTTTCCTGAATATATTCAGGAAAAAACGCATACGCCCTTTTTGCCCAAGGGCCTCATTGTCAACGTTTTGCTGCTTTTCATGTGCTTTAAAGGCGATTCGAATCTACCTCCTGAAATCTGTTTCCTGCAATTCTGCCTTGATTTCAAACCCTCTTCTTTGCCTTCCCTCAATATATTTGTGGACGAGAGTTATCATTTATAACTCTGCAGCTTTGTGAATTGCAGTGCCCTGAAGCTCCATTTTACAACTCGCTTTTTGGGAGCTGGCCGTAAAAGCGCAGGATGGCTTCAGGCCCTGTTCTGGTTCCGGGGGGCAGGCTGAGCCTGTGGTTAATTCTTCTCCCTGATGGGAAAATAGAGTGACCTGTGCCTGTCCCAACACCAAGAGCTAGTCTCTCATTGGTTCCCCATCTTCCCATTCATCCTCAGGACAAATTGCAACCTGTACGGAACAGGAGGTTAAAGATGCTGTTGCTCCAAGTAGGGAGATTGCTAGTAAAGTGGCTGGAATGGCGAACCCGAGCACAAGGAGATGAGAAATGATGTGCGTTTTAGAAACCTTTCCCCATCACACGGTGTACCATCTTCTGGGTTTCTCATGAATGTTTTCGATGTAGGAAGATGCCCTTGAACCTCGAGATTTGGGACCCATGGGATGGGTACCATACAGTATTACTTTAAAGGGTCTGCGTTTGCTCACCCAACCTCACCAAACCGCTCAGACACAAGAGTGTCCACCCTTATGTCTCATCCAGCTGTGGGTCTAGATATGGTCAATCCAGGTTCCATCACAGCCCCTGAACGAATTGTGTAAGAATTTCTCTCTCTTTCACTGTCTTTGTTTCATGGGTTTTTAAAAGTAATTTATTTTTATAATGGGGTTTAGCTGCTTTTCACTGCTGTGTTTATGCCGCTTTACACCCACTTGACACTAACAGAGAGATTTCAATACATAGGTTTTAAGATTATTACTAGTCAGATATATCCTTGTGTGGTGAATAGGGAGTGTTGAGTCCAGTTCTCTGAGCAAGGAGTCGGTCTTGTCTATTACATATTGGGTTTATGGAACGGTATCTAAGCTAATTTGAAACCCTTGTTTTATGTATTACCCCACCTCACCTTTCCTGTTAAGCAGCCATAGTGTGTTTTCTGAATGTGTGACTCTGTTCTGTTTTGAAATTCAGTTCAAGTGTAATGGTTTTTACTTTCCCTGTATAAGTGATATCTTATGAGAAGTGTCCTTTTCTGTGTGACTTATTTCACTTAGAATCGTCGTACCTAAATCCACGCATCATGCTGCTACTAGCCTTATGACATTGATTTCATGGCTGAGTGATATTCCATTGTACATAAGGACCACAACGTCTTTATCCATTTTTCTCTTTCCTGGGATATTGAAGGTGGAATGAAGTGGAGGTCCTTGGCAACAGAGCAGCCCTAAACTTTGGTGTGCTTGTGTCTTGCTGATTTTTAATTTTCCCAATTTATACCCCCATGTGTGGAAGTGCCCTATGCGCTCTAAGCTGTGTTTTTTAGATGTTTCAGGACACACCGTACCCTTCTCCAGAGTGGCTGTTGGCAATTTACATCCCGCCCATCAGCATAGCAAGGCTCCCATTTCTCCATGGCCTGTCCTGCATTTCTGGTTTTGACACTTTTCTCAGCATGGCCCTTTTGACCGATGGGAAGCGAGACTTCTTTGTAGCACTGATTTGCCTTTCCAGGTTGCTTGGTTGGCCAAAAAGGGCCTATGCGTTTTTTCCTGAATATATTCAGGGAAAAACGCATACGCCCTTTTTGGCCAAGGGCCTCATTGTCAACGTTTTGCTCCTTTTTATGTGCTTTAAAGGCGATTCGAATCTACCTCCTGAAATCTGTTTCCTGCAATTCTGCCTTGATTTCAAACCCTCTTCTTTGCCTTCCCTCAATATATTTGTGGACGAGAGTTATCATTTATAACTCTGCAGGTTTGTGAATTGCAGTGCCCTGAAGCTCCATTTTACAACTCGCTTTTTGGGAGCTGGCCGTAAAAGCGCAGGATGGCTTCAGGCCCTGTTCTGGTTCCGGGGGGCAGGCTGAGCCTGTGGTTAATTCTTCTCCCTGATGGGAAAATAGAGTGACCTGTGCCTGTCCCAACACCAAGAGCTAGTCTCTCATTCGTTCCCCATCTTCCCATTCATCCTCAGGACAAATTGCAACCTGTACGGAACAGGAGGTTAAAGATGCTGTTGCTCCAAGTAGGGAGATTGCTAGTAAAGTGGCTGGAATGGCGAACCCGAGCACAAGGAGATGAGAAATGATGTGCGTTTTAGAAACCTTTCCCCATCACACGGTGTACCATCTTCTGGGTTTCTCATGCATGTTTTCGATGTAGGAAGATGCCCTTGAACCTCGAGATTTGGGACCCATGGGATGGGTACCATGCAGTATTACTTTAAAGGGTCTGCGTTTGCTCACCCAACCTCACCAAACCGCTCAGCCCCAAGAGTGTCCACCCTTATGTCTCATCCAGCTGTGGGTCTAGATATGGTCAAAGCAGGTTTCATCACAGCCCCTGAACGAATTGTGTAAGAATTTCTCTCTCTTTCACTGTCTTTGTTTCATGGGTTTTTAAAAGTAATTTATTTTTATAATGGGGTTTAGCTGCTTTTCACTGCTGTGTTTATGCCGCTTTACACCCACTTGACACTAACAGAGAGATTTCAATACATAGGTTTTAAGATTATTACTAGTCAGATATATCCTTGTGTGGTGAATAGGGGGTGTTGAGTCCAGTTCTCTGAGCAAGGAGTCGGTCTTTTCTATTACATATTGGGTTTATGGAACGGTATCTCAGCTAATTTGAAACCCTTGTTTTATGTATTACCCCACCTCACCTTTCCTGTTAAGCAGCCATAGTGTGTTTTCTGCATGTGTGACTCTGTTCTGTTTTGTAATTCAGTTCAAGTGTAATGGTTTTTACTTTCCCTGTATAAGTGATATCTTATGAGAAGTGTCTTTTCTGTGTGACTTATTTCACTTAGAATCGTCGTACCTAAATCCACGCATCATGCTGCTACTAGCCTTATGACATTGATTTCATGGCTGAGTGATATTCCATTGTACATAAGGACCACAACTTCTTTATCCATTTTTCTCTTTCCTGGGATATTGAAGGTGGAATGAACTGGAGGTCCTTGGCAACAGAGCAGCCCTAAACTTTGGTGTGCTTGTGTCTTGCTGATTTTTAATTTTCCCAATTTATACCCCCATGTGTGGAAGTGCCCTATGCGCTCTAAGCTGTGTTTTTTAGATGTTTCAGGACACACCGTACCCTTCTCCAGAGTGGCTCTTGGCAATTTACATCCCGCCCATCAGCATAGCAAGGCTCCCATTTCTCCATGGCCTGTCCTGCATTTCTGGTTTTGACACTATTCTCAGCATGGCCCTTTTGACCGATGGGAAGCGAGACTTCTTTGTAGCACTGATTTGCCTTTCCAGGTTGCTTGGTTGGCCAAAAAGGGCGTATGCGTTTTTTCCTGAATATATTCAGGGAAAAACGCATACGCCCTTTTTGGCCAAGGGCCTCATTGTCAACGTTTTGCTGCTTTTCATGTGCTTTAAAGGCGATTCGAATCTACCTCCTGAAATCTGTTTCCTGCAATTCTGCCTTGATTTCAAACCCTCTTCTTTGCCTTCCCTCAATATATTTGTGGACGAGAGTTATCATTTATAACTCTGCAGGTTTGTGAATTGCAGTGCCCTGAAGCTCCATTTTACAACTCGCTTTTTGGGAGCTGGCCGTAAAAGCGCAGGATGGCTTCAGGCCCTGTTCTGGTTCCGGGGGGCAGGCTGAGCCTGTGGTTAATTCTTCTCCCTGATGGGAAAATAGAGTGACCTGTGCCTGTCCCAACACCAAGAGCTAGTCTCTCATTGGTTCCCCATCTTCCCATTCATCCTCAGGACAAATTGCAACCTGTACGGAACAGGAGGTTAAAGGTGCTGATACTCCAAGTAGGGAGATTGCTAGTAAAGTGGCTGGAATTGCGAACCCAAGCTCAAGGAGATGACAAATGAGATGCGTTTTAGAAACCTTTCCCCATCACACGGTGTACCATCTTCTGGGTTTCTCATGCATGTTTTCGATGTAGGAAGATGCCCTTGAACCTGGAGATTTGGGACCCATGGGATGGGTACCATGCAGTATTACTTTAAAGGGTCTGCGTTTGCTCACCCAACCTCACCAAACCTCTCAGCCCCAAGAGTGTCCACCCTTATGTCTCATCCAGCTGTGGGTCTAGATATGGTCAATCCGGGTTGCATCACAGCCCCTGAACGAATTGTGTAAGAATTTCTCTCTCTTTCTCTGTCTTTGTTTCATGGGTTTTTAAAAGTAATTTATTTTTATAATGGGGTTTAGCTGCTTTTCACTGCTGTGTTTATGCCGCTTTACACCCACTTGACACACTAACAGAGAGATTTCAATACATAGGTTTTAAGATTATTACTAGTCAGATATATCCTTGTGTGGTGAATAGGGGGTGTTGAGTCCAGTTCTCTGAGCAAGGAGTCGGTCTTGTCTATTACATATTGGGTTTATGGAACGGTATCTCAGCTAATTTCAAACCCTTGTTTTATGTTTCACCCCACCTCACCTACCCTGATAAGCAGCCATAGTGTGTTTTCTGCATGTGTGACTCTGTTCTGTTTTGTAATTCAGTTCAAGTGTAATGGTTTTTACTTTCCCTGTATAAGTGATATCTTATGAGAAGTGTCCTTTTCTGTGTGACTTATTTCACTTAGAATCGTCGTACGTAAATCCACGCATCATGCTGCTACTAGCCTTATGACATTGATTTCATGGCTGAGTGATATTCCATTGTACATAAGGACCACAACTTCTTTATCCATTTTTCTCTTTCCTGGGATATTGAAGGTGGAATGAAGTGGAGGTCCTTGGCAACAGAGCAGCCCTAAACTTTGGTGTGCTTGTGTCTTGCTGATTTTTAATTTTCCCAATTTATACCCCCATGTGTGGAAGTGCCCTATGCGCTCTAAGCTGTGTTTTTTAGATGTTTCAGGACACACCGTACCCTTCTCCAGAGTGGCTGTTGGCAATTTACATCCCGCCCATCAGCATAGCAAGGCTCCCATTTCTCCATGGCCTGTCCTGCATTTCTGGTTTTGACACTTTTCTCAGCATGGCCCTTTTGACCGATGGGAAGCGAGACTTCTTTGTAGCACTGATTTGCCTTTCCAGGTTGCTTGGTTGGCCAAAAAGGGCGTATGCGTTTTTTCCTGAATATATTCAGGAAAAAACGCATACGCCCTTTTTGGCCAAGGGCCTCATTGTCAACGTTTTGCTGCTTTTCATGTGCTTTAAAGGCGATTCGAATCTACCTCCTGAAATCTGTTTCCTGCAATTCTGCCTTGATTTCAAATCCTCTTCTTTGCCTTCCCTCAATATATTTGTGGACGAGAGTTATCATTTATAACTCTGCAGGTTTGTGAATTGCAGTGCCCTGAAGCTCCATTTTACAACTCGCTTTTTGGGAGCTGGCCGTAAAAGCGCAGGATGGCTTCAGGCCCTGTTCTGGTTCCGGGGGGCAGGCTGAGCCTGTGGTTAATTCTTCTCCCTGATGGGAAAATAGAGTGACCTGTGCCTGTCCCAACACCAAGAGCTAGTCTCTCATTGGTTCCCCATCTTCCCATTCATCCTCAGGACAAATTGCAACCTGTACGGAACAGGAGGTTAAAGATGCTGTTGCTCCAAGTAGGGAGATTGCTAGTAAAGTGGCTGGAATGGCGAAGCCGAGCACAAGGAGATGAGAAATGATGTGCGTTTTAGAAACCTTTCCCCATCACACGGTGTACCATCTTCTGGGTTTCTCATGCATGTTTTCGATGTAGGAAGATGCCCTTGAACCTCGAGATTTGGGACCCATGGGATGGGTACCATGCAGTATTACTTTAAAGGGTCTGCGTTTGCTCACCCAACCTCACCAAACCGCTCAGCCCCAAGAGTGTCCACCCTTATATCTCATCCAGCTGTGGGTCTAGATATGGTCAATCCAGGTTCCATCACAGCCCCTGAACGAATTGTGTAAGAATTTCTCTCTTTCACTGTCTTTGTTTCATGGGTTTTTAAAAGTAATTTATTTTTATAATGGGGTTTAGCTGCTTTTCACTGCTGTGTTTATGCCGCTTTACACCCACTTGACACTAACAGAGAGATTTCAATACATAGGTTTTAAGATTATTACTACTCAGATATATCCTTGTGTGGTGAATAGGGGGTGTTGAGTCCAGTTCTCTGAGCAAGGAGTCGGTCTTGTCTATTACATATTGGGTTTATGGAACGGTATCTCAGCTAATTTGAAACCCTTGTTTTATGTATCACCCCACCTCACCTTTCCTGTTAAGCAGCCATAGTGTGTTTTCTGCATGTGTGACTCTGTTCTGTTTTGTAATTCAGTTCAAGTGTAATGGTTTTTACTTTCCCTGTATAAGTGATATCTTATGAGAAGTGTCCTTTTCTGTGTGACTTATTTCACTTAGAATCGTCGTACGTAAATCCACTCATCATGCTGCTACTAGCCTTATGACATTGATTTCATGGCTGAGTGATATTCCATTGTACATAAGGACCACAACTTCTTTATCCATTTTTCTCTTTCCTGGGATATTGAAGGTGGAATGAAGTGGAGGTCCTTGGCAACAGAGCAGCCCTAAACTTTGGTGTGCTTGTGTCTTGCTGATTTTTAATTTTCCCAATTTATACCCCCATGCGTGGAAGTGCCCTATGCGCTCTAAGCTGTGTTTTTTAGATGTTTGAGGACACACCGTACCCTTCTCCAGCGTGGCTGTTGGCAATTTACATCCCGCCCATCAGCGTAGCAAGGCTCCCATTTCTCCATGGCCTGTCCTGCATTTCTGATTTTGACACTTTTCTCAGCATGGCCCTTTTGACCGATGGGAAGCGAAACTTCTTTGTAGCGCTGATTTGCCTTTCCAGGTTGCTTGGTTGGCCATAAAGGGCGTATGCGTTTTTTCCTGAATATATTCAGGAAAAAACGCATACGCCCTTTTTGGCCAAGGGCCTCATTGTCAACGTTTTGCTGCTTTTCATGTGCTTTAAAGGCGATTCGAATCTACCTCCTGAAATCTGTTTCCTGCAATTCTGCCTTGATTTCAAACCCTCTTCTTTGCCTTCCCTCAATATATTTGTGGACGAGAGTTATCATTTATAACTCTGCAGGTTTGTGAATTGCAGTGCCCTGAAGCTCCATTTTACAACTCGCTTTTTGGGAGCTGGCCGTAAAAGCGCAGGATGGCTTCAGGCCCTGTTCTGGTTCCGGGGGGCAGGCTGAGCCTGTGGTTAATTCTTCTCCCTGATGGGAAAATAGAGTGACCTGTGCCTGTCCCAACACCAAGAGCTAGTCTCTCATTGGTTCCCCATCTTCCCATTCATCCTCAGGACAAATTGCAACCTGTACGGAACAGGAGGTTAAAGGTGCTGATACTCCAAGTAGGGAGATTGCTAGTAAAGTGGCTGGAATTGCGAACCCAAGCTCAAGGAGATGACAAATGAGATGCGTTTTAGAAACCTTTCCCCATCACACGGTGTACCATCTTCTGGGTTTCTCATGCATGTTTTCGATGTAGGAAGATGCCCTTGAACCTGGAGATTTGGGACCCATGGGATGGGTACCATGCAGTATTACTTTAAAGGGTCTGCGTTTGCTCACCCAACCTCACCAAACCTCTCAGCCCCAAGAGTGTCCACCCTTATGTCTCATCCAGCTGTGGGTCTAGATATGGTCAATCCGGGTTGCATCACAGCCCCTGAACGAATTGTGTAAGAATTTCTCTCTCTTTCTCTGTCTTTGTTTCATGGGTTTTTAAAAGTAATTTATTTTTATAATGGGGTTTAGCTGCTTTTCACTGCTGTGTTTATGCCGCTTTACACCCACTTGACACACTAACAGAGAGATTTCAATACATACGTTTTAAGATTATTACTAGTCAGATATATCCTTGTGTGGTGAATAGGGGGTGTTGAGTCCAGTTCTCTGAGCAAGGAGTCGGTCTTGTCTATTACATATTGGGTTTATGGAACGGTATCTCAGCTAATTTCAAACCCTTGTTTTATGTTTCACCCCACCTCACCTTCCCTGATAAGCAGCCATAGTGTGTTTTCTGCATGTGTGACTCTGTTCTGTTTTGTATTTCAGTTCAAGTGTAATGGTTTATACTTTCCCTGTATAAGTGATATCTTATGAGAAGTGACCTTTTCTGTGTGACTTATTTCACTTAGAATCGTCGTACCTAAATCCACTCATCATGCTGCTACTAGCCTTATGACATTGATTTCATGGCTGAGTGATATTCCATTGTACATAAGGACCACAACTTCTTTATCGATTTTTCTCTTTCCTGGGATATTTAAGTTGGAATGAAGTGGAGGTCCTTGGCAACAGAGCAGCCCTAAACTTTGGTGTGCTTGTGTCTTGCTGATTTTTAATTTTCCCAATTTATACCCCCATGTGTGGAAGTGCCTAATGCGCTCTAAACTGTGTTTTTTAGATGTTTCAGGACACACCATACCTTCTCCAGAGTGGCTGTTGGCAATTTACATCCCGCCCATCAGCATAGCAAGGCTCCCATTTCTCCATGGCCTGTCCTGCATTTCTGGTTTTGACACTTTTCTCAGCATGGCCCTTTTGACCGATGGGAAGTGAGACTTCTTTGTAGCGCTGATTTGCCTTTCCACGTTGCTTGGTTGGCCAAAAAGGGCGTATGCGTTTTTTCCTGAATATATTCAGGAAAAAACGCAAACGCCCTTTTTGGCCAAGGGCCTCATTGTCAACGTTTTGCTGCTTTTCATGTGCTTTAAAGGCGATTCGAATCTACCTCCTGAAATCTGTTTCCTGCAATTCTGCCTTGATTTCAAATCCTCTTCTTTGCCTTCCCTCAATATATTTGTGGACGAGAGTTATCATTTATAACTCTGCAGGTTTGTGAATTGCAGTGCCCTGAAGCTCCATTTTACAACTCGCTTTTTGGGAGCTGGCCGTAAAAGCGCAGGATGGCTTCAGGCCCTGTTCTGGTTCCGGGGGGCAGGCTGAGCCTGTGGTTAATTCTTCTCCCTGATGGGAAAATAGAGTGACCTGTGCCTGTCCCAACACCAAGAGCTAGTCTCTCATTGGTTCCCCATCTTCCCATTCATCCTCAGGACAAATTGCAACCTGTACGGAACAGGAGGTTAAAGATGCTGTTGCTCCAAGTAGGGAGATTGCTAGTAAAGTGGCTGGAATGGCGAAGCCGAGCACAAGGAGATGAGAAATGATGTGCGTTTTAGAAACCTTTCCCCATCACACGGTGTACCATCTTCTGGGTTTCTCATGCATGTTTTCGATGTAGGAAGATGCCCTTGAACCTCGAGATTTGGGACCCATGGGATGGGTACCATGCAGTATTACTTTAAAGGGTCTGCGTTTGCTCACCCAACCTCACCAAACCGCTCAGCCCCAAGAGTGTCCACCCTTATGTCTCATCCAGCTGTGGGTCTAGATATGGTCAATCCAGGTTCCATCACAGCCCCTGAACGAATTGTGTAAGAATTTCTCTCTCTTTCACTGTCTTTGTTTCATGGGTTTTTAAAAGTAATTTATTTTTATAATGGGGTTTAGCTGCTTTTCACTGCTGTGTTTATGCCGCTTTACACCCACTTGACACTAACAGAGAGATTTCAATACATAGGTTTTAAGATTATTACTACTCAGATATATCCTTGTGTGGTGAATAGGGGGTGTTGAGTCCAGTTCTCTGAGCAAGGAGTCGGTCTTGTCTATTATATATTGGGTTTATGGAACGGTATCTCAGCTAATTTGAAACCCTTGTTTTATGTATCACCCCACCTCACCTTTCCTGTTAAGCAGCCATAGTGTGTTTTCTGCATGTGTGACTCTGTTCTGTTTTGTAATTCAGTTCAAGTGTAATGGTTTTTACTTTCCCTGTATAAGTGATATCTTATGAGAAGTGTCCTTTTCTGTGTGACTTATTTCACTTAGAATCGTCGTACGTAAATCCACGCATCATGCTGCTACTAGCCTTATGACATTGATTTCATGGCTGAGTGATATTCCATTGTACATAAGGACCACAACTTCTTTATCCATTTTTCTCTTTCCTGGGATATTGAAGGTGGAATGAAGTGGAGGTCCTTGGCAACAGAGCAGCCCTAAACTTTGGTGTGCTTGTGTCTTGCTGATTTTTAATTTTCCCAATTTATACCCCCATGCGTGGAAGTGCCCTATGCGCTCTAAGCTGTGTTTTTTAGATGTTTCAGGACACACCGTACCCTTCTCCAGCGTGGCTGTTGGCAATTTACATCCCGCCCATCAGCATAGCAAGGCTCCCATTTCTCCATGGCCTGTCCTGCATTTCTGGTTTTGACACTTTTCTCAGCATGGCCCTTTTGACCGATGGGAAGCGAGACTTCTTTGTAGCACTGATTTGCCTTTCCAGGTTGCTTGGTTGGCCAAAAAGGGCGTATGCGTTTTTTCCTGAATATATTCAGGAAAAAACGCATACGCCCTTTTTGGCCAAGGGCCTCATTGTCAACGTTTTGCTGCTTTTCATGTGCTTTAAAGGCGATTCGAATCTACCTCCTGAAATCTGTTTCCTGCAATTCTGCCTTGATTTCAAATCCTCTTCTTTGCCTTCCCTCAATATATTTGTGGACGAGAGTTATCATTTATAACTCTGCAGGTTTGTGAATTGCAGTGCCCTGAAGCTCCATTTTACAACTCGCTTTTTGGGAGCTGGCCGTAAAAGCGCAGGATGGCTTCAGGCCCTGTTCTGTTTCCGGGGGGCAGGCTGAGCCTGTGGTTAATTCTTCTCCCTGATGGGAAAATAGAGTGACCTGTGCCTGTCCCAACACCAAGAGCTAGTCTCTCATTGGTTCCCCATCTTCCCATTCATCCTCAGGACAAATTGCAACCTGTACGGAACATGAGGTTAAAGATGCTGTTGCTCCAAGTAGGGAGATTGCTAGTAAAGTGGCTGGAATGGCGAAGCCGAGCACAAGGAGATGAGAAATGATGTGCGTTTTAGAAACCTTTCCCCATCACACGGTGTACCATCTTCTGGGTTTCTCATGCATGTTTTCGATGTAGGAAGATGCCCTTGAACCTCGAGATTTGGGACCCATGGGATGGGTACCATGCAGTATTACTTTAAAGGGTCTGCGTTTGCTCACCCAACCTCACCAAACCGCTCAGCCCCAAGAGTGTCCACCCTTATGTCTCATCCAGCTGTGGGTCTAGATATGGTCAATCCAGGTTCCATCACAGCCCCTGAACGAATTGTGTAAGAATTTCTCTCTTTCACTGTCTTTGTTTCATGGGTTTTTAAAAGTAATTTATTTTTATAATGGGGTTTAGCTGCTTTTCACTGCTGTGTTTATGCCGCTTTACACCCACTTGACACTAACAGAGAGATTTCAATACATAGGTTTTAAGATTATTACTACTCAGATATATCCTTGTGTGGTGAATAGGGGGTGTTGAGTCCAGTTCTCTGAGCAAGGAGTCGGTCTTGTCTATTACATATTGGGTTTATGGAACGGTATCTCAGCTAATTTGAAACCCTTGTTTTATGTATCACCCCACCTCACCTTTCCTGTTAAGCAGCCATAGTGTGTTTTCTGCATGTGTGACTCTGTTCTGTTTTGTAATTCAGTTCAAGTGTAATGGTTTTTACTTTCCCTGTATAAGTGATATCTTATGAGAAGTGTCCTTTTCTGTGTGACTTATTTCACTTAGAATCGTCATACGTAAATCCACTCATCATGCTGCTACTAGCCTTATGACATTGATTTCATGGCTGAGTGATATTCCATTGTACATAAGGACCACAACTTCTTTATCCATTTTTCTCTTTCCTGGGATATTGAAGGTGGAATGAAGTGGAGGTCCTTGGCAACAGAGCAGCCCTAAACTTTGGTGTGCTTGTGTCTTGCTGATTTTTAATTTTCCCAATTTATACCCCCATGCGTGGAAGTGCCCTATGCGCTCTAAGCTGTGTTTTTTAGATGTTTGAGGACACACCGTACCCTTCTCCAGCGTGGCTGTTGGCAATTTACATCCCGCCCATCAGCATAGCAAGGCTCCCATTTCTCCATGGCCTGTCCTGCATTTCTGGTTTTGACACTTTTCTCAGCATGGCCCTTTTGACCGATGGGAAGCGAGACTTCTTTGTAGCACTGATTTGCCTTTCCAGGTTGCTTGGTTGGCCAAAAAGGGCGTATGCGTTTTTTCCTGAATATATTCAGGAAAAAACGCATACGCCCTTTTTGGCCAAGGGCCTCATTGTCAACGTTTTGCTGCTTTTCATGTGCTTTAAAGGCGATTCGAATCTACCTCCTGAAATCTGTTTCCTGCAATTCTGCCTTGATTTCAAATCCTCTTCTTTGCCTTCCCTCAATATATTTGTGGACGAGAGTTATCATTTATAACTCTGCAGGTTTGTGAATTGCAGTGCCCTGAAGCTCCATTTTACAACTCGCTTTTTGGGAGCTGGCCGTAAAAGCGCAGGATGGCTTCAGGCCCTGTTCTGTTTCCGGGGGGCAGGCTGAGCCTGTGGTTAATTCTTCTCCCTGATGGGAAAATAGAGTGACCTGTGCCTGTCCCAACACCAAGAGCTAGTCTCTCATTGGTTCCCCATCTTCCCATTCATCCTCAGGACAAATTGCAACCTGTACGGAACATGAGGTTAAAGATGCTGTTGCTCCAAGTAGGGAGATTGCTAGTAAAGTGGCTGGAATGGCGAAGCCGAGCACAAGGAGATGAGAAATGATGTGCGTTTTAGAAACCTTTCCCCATCACACGGTGTACCATCTTCTGGGTTTCTCATGCATGTTTTCGATGTAGGAAGATGCCCTTGAACCTCGAGATTTGGGACCCATGGGATGGGTACCATGCAGTATTACTTTAAAGGGTCTGCGTTTGCTCACCCAACCTCACCAAACCGCTCAGCCCCAAGAGTGTCCACCCTTATGTCTCATCCAGCTGTGGGTCTAGATATGGTCAATCCAGGTTCCATCACAGCCCCTGAACGAATTGTGTAAGAATTTCTCTCTTTCACTGTCTTTGTTTCATGGGTTTTTAAAAGTAATTTATTTTTATAATGGGGTTTAGCTGCTTTTCACTGCTGTGTTTATGCCGCTTTACACCCACTTGACACTAACAGAGAGATTTCAATACATAGGTTTTAAGATTATTACTACTCAGATATATCCTTGTGTGGTGAATAGGGGGTGTTGAGTCCAGTTCTCTGAGCAAGGAGTCGGTCTTGTCTATTACATATTGGGTTTATGGAACGGTATCTCAGCTAATTTGAAACCCTTGTTTTATGTATCACCCCACCTCACCTTTCCTGTTAAGCAGCCATAGTGTGTTTTCTGCATGTGTGACTCTGTTCTGTTTTGTAATTCAGTTCAAGTGTAATGGTTTTTACTTTCCCTGTATAAGTGATATCTTATGAGAAGTGTCCTTTTCTGTGTGACTTATTTCACTTAGAATCGTCATACGTAAATCCACTCATCATGCTGCTACTAGCCTTATGACATTGATTTCATGGCTGAGTGATATTCCATTGTACATAAGGACCACAACTTCTTTATCCATTTTTCTCTTTCCTGGGATATTGAAGGTGGAATGAAGTGGAGGTCCTTGGCAACAGAGCAGCCCTAAACTTTGGTGTGCTTGTGTCTTGCTGATTTTTAATTTTCCCAATTTATACCCCCATGCGTGGAAGTGCCCTATGCGCTCTAAGCTGTGTTTTTTAGATGTTTGAGGACACACCGTACCCTTCTCCAGCGTGGCTGTTGGCAATTTACATCCCGCCCATCAGCGTAGCAAGGCTCCCATTTCTCCATGGCCTGTCCTGCATTTCTGGTTTTGACACTTTTCTCAGCATGGCCCTTTTGACCGATGGGAAGCGAAACTTCTTTGTAGCGCTGATTTGCCTTTCCAGGTTGCTTGGTTGGCCAAAAAGGGCGTATGCGTTTTTTCCTGAATATATTCAGGAAAAAACGCATACGCCCTTTTTGGCCAAGGGCCTCATTGTCAACGTTTTGCTGCTTTTCTTGTGCTTTAAAGGCGATTCGAATCTACCTCCTGAAATCTGTTTCCTGCAATTCTGCCTTGATTTCAAACCCTCTTCTTTGCCTTCCCTCAATATATTTGTGGACGAGAGTTATCATTTATAACTCTGCAGGTTTGTGAATTGCAGTGCCCTGAAGCTCCATTTTACAACTCGCTTTTTGGGAGCTGGCCGTAAAAGCGCAGGATGGCTTCAGGCCCTGTTCTGGTTCCGGGGGGCAGGCTGAGCCTGTGGTTAATTCTTCTCCCTGATGGGAAAATAGAGTGACCTGTGCCTGTCCCAACACCAAGAGCTAGTCTCTCATTGGTTCCCCATCTTCCCATTCATCCTCAGGACAAATTGCAACCTGTACGGAACAGGAGGTTAAAGGTGCTGATACTCCAAGTAGGGAGATTGCTAGTAAAGTGGCTGGAATGGCGAACCCAAGCTCAAGGAGATGACAAATGAGATGCGTTTTAGAAACCTTTCCCCATCACACGGTGTACCATCTTCTGGGTTTCTCATGCATGTTTTCGATGTAGGAAGATGCCCTTGAACCTGGAGATTTGGGACCCATGGGATGGGTACCATGCAGTATTACTTTAAAGGGTCTGCGTTTGCTCACCCAACCTCACCAAACCTCTCAGCCCCAAGAGTGTCCACCCTTATGTCTCATCCAGCTGTGGGTCTAGATATGGTCAATCCGGGTTGCATCACAGCCCCTGAACGAATTGTGTAAGAATTTCTCTCTCTTTCTCTGTCTTTGTTTCATGGGTTTTTAAAAGTAATTTATTTTTATAATGGGGTTTAGCTGCTTTTCACTGCTGTGTTTATGCCGCTTTACACCCACTTGACACACTAACAGAGAGATTTCAATACATAGGTTTTAAGATTATTACTAGTCAGATATATCCTTGTGTGGTGAATAGGGGGTGTTGAGTCCAGTTCTCTGAGCAAGGAGTCGGTCTTGTCTATTACATATTGGGTTTATGGAACGGTATCTCAGCTAATTTCAAACCCTTGTTTTATGTATCACCCCACCTCACCTTTCCTGTTAAGCAGCCATAGTGTGTTTTCTGCATGTGTGACTCTGTTCTGTTTTGTAATTCAGTTCAAGTGTAATGGTTTTTACTTTCCCTGTATAAGTGATATCTTATGAGAAGTGTCCTTTTCTGTGTGACTTATTTCACTTAGAATCGTCGTACGTAAATCCACGCATCATGCTGCTACTAGCCTTATGACATTGATTTCATGGCTGAGTGATATTCCATTGTACATAAGGACCACAACTTCTTTATCCATTTTTCTCTTTCCTGGGATATTGAAGGTGGAATGAAGTGGAGGTCCTTGGCAACAGAGCAGCCCTAAACTTTGGTGTGCTTGTGTCTTGCTGATTTTTAATTTTCCCAATTTATACCCCCATGTGTGGAAGTGCCCTATGCGCTCTAAGCTGTGTTTTTTAGATGTTTCAGGACACACCGTACCGTTCTCCAGAGTGGCTGTTGGCAATTTACATCCCGCCCATCAGCATAGCAAGGCTCCCATTTCTCCATGGCCTGTCCTGCATTTCTGGTTTTGACACTTTTCTCAGCATGGCCCTTTTGACCGATGGGAAGCGAGACTTCTTTGTAGCACTGATTTGCCTTTCCAGGTTGCTTGGTTGGCCAAAAAGGGCGTATGCGTTTTTTCCTGAATATATTCAGGAAAAAACGCATACGCCCTTTTTGGCCAAGGGCCTCATTGTCAACGTTTTGCTGCTTTTCATGTGCTTTAAAGGCGATTCGAATCTACCTCCTGAAATCTGTTTCCTGCAATTCTGCCTTGATTTCAAATCCTCTTCTTTGCCTTCCCTCAATATATTTGTGGACGAGAGTTATCATTTATAACTCTGCAGGTTTGTGAATTGCAGTGCCCTGAAGCTCCATTTTACAACTCGCTTTTTGGGAGCTGGCCGTAAAAGCGCAGGATGGCTTCAGGCCCTGTTCTGGTTCCGGGGGGCAGGCTGAGCCTGTGGTTAATTCTTCTCCCTGATGGGAAAATAGAGTGACCTGTGCCTGTCCCAACACCAAGAGCTAGTCTCTCATTGGTTCCCCATCTTCCCATTCATCCTCAGGACAAATTGCAACCTGTACGGAACAGGAGGTTAAAGATGCTGTTGCTCCAAGTAGGGAGATTGCTAGTAAAGTGGCTGGAATGGCGAAGCCGAGCACAAGGAGATGAGAAATGATATGCGTTTTAGAAACCTTTCCCCATCACACGGTGTACCATCTTCTGGGTTTCTCATGCATGTTTTCGATGTAGGAAGATGCCCTTGAACCTCGAGATTTGGGACCCATGGGATGGGTACCATGCAGTATTACTTTAAAGGGTCTGCGTTTGCTCACCCTACCTCACCAAACCGCTCAGCCCCAAGAGTGTCCACCCTTATGTCTCATCCAGCTGTGGGTCTAGATATGGTCAATCCAGGTTCCATCACAGCCCCTGAACGAATTGTGTAAGAATTTCTCTCTCTTTCACTGTCTTTGTTTCATGGGTTTTTAAAAGTAATTTATTTTTATAATGGGGTTTAGCTGCTTTTCACTGCTGTGTTTATGCCGCTTTACACCCACTTGACACTAACAGAGAGATTTCAATACATAGGTTTTAAGATTATTACTACTCAGATATATCCTTGTGTGGTGAATAGGGAGTGTTGAGTCCAGTTCTCTGAGCAAGGAGTCGGTCTTGTCTATTACATATTGGGTTTATGGAACGGTATCTAAGCTAATTTGAAACCCTTGTTTTATGTATTACCCCACCTCACCTTTCCTGTTAAGCAGCCATAGTGTGTTTTCTGAATGTGTGACTCTGTTCTGTTTTGAAATTCAGTTCAAGTGTAATGTTTTTTACTTTCCCTGTATAAGTGATATCTTATGAGAAGTGTCCTTTTCTGTGTGACTTATTTCACTTAGAATCGTCGTACGTAAATCCACGCATCATGCTGCTACTAGCCTTATGACATTGATTTCATGGCTGAGTGATATTCCATTGTACATAAGGACCACAACTTCTTTATCCATTTTTCTCTTTCCTGGGATATTGAAGGTGGAATGAAGTGGAGGTCCTTGGCAACAGAGCAGCCCTAAACTTTGGTGTGCTTGTGTCTTGCTGATTTTTAATTTTCCCAATTTATACCCCCATGTGTGGAAGTGCCCTATGCGCTCTAAGCTGTGTTTTTTAGATGTTTCAGGACACACCGTACCCTTCTCCAGAGTGGCTGTTGGCAATTTACATCCCGCCCATCAGCATAGCAAGGCTCCCATTTCTCCATGGCCTGTCCTGCATTTCTGGTTTTGACACTTTTCTCAGCATGGCCCTTTTGACCGATGGGAAGCGAGACTTCTTTGTAGCACTGATTTGCCTTTCCAGGTTGCTTGGTTGGCCAAAAAGGGCGTATGCGTTTTTTCCTGAATATATTCAGGAAAAAACGCATACGCCCTTTTTGGCCAAGGGCCTCATTGTCAACGTTTTGCTGCTTTTCATGTGCTTTAAAGGCGATTCGAATCTACCTCCTGAAATCTGTTTCCTGCAATTCTGCCTTGATTTCAAATCCTCTTCTTTGCCTTCCCTCAATATATTTGTGGACGAGAGTTATCATTTATAACTCTGCAGGTTTGTGAATTGCAGTGCCCTGAAGCTCCATTTTACAACTCGCTTTTTGGGAGCTGGCCGTAAAAGCGCAGGATGGCTTCAGGCCCTGTTCTGGTTCCGGGGGGCAGGCTGAGCCTGTGGTTAATTCTTCTCCCTGATGGGAAAATAGAGTGACCTGTGCCTGTCCCAACACCAAGAGCTAGTCTCTCATTGGTTCCCCATCTTCCCATTCATCCTCAGGACAAATTGCAACCTGTACGGAACAGGAGGTTAAAGATGCTGTTGCTCCAAGTAGGGAGATTGCTAGTAAAGTGGCTGGAATGGCGAAGCCGAGCACAAGGAGATGAGAAATGATATGCGTTTTAGAAACCTTTCCTCATCACACGGTGTACCATCTTCTGGGTTTCTCATGCATGTTTTCGATGTAGGAAGATGCCCTTGAACCTCGAGATTTGGGACCCATGGGATGGGTACCATGCAGTATTACTTTAAAGGGTCTGCGTTTGCTCACCCAACCTCACCAAACCGCTCAGCCCCAAGAGTGTCCACCCTTATGTCTCATCCAGCTGTGGGTCTAGATATGGTCAATCCAGGTTCCATCACAGCCCCTGAACGAATTGTGTAAGAATTTCTCTCTCTTTCACTGTCTTTGTTTCATGGGTTTTTAAAAGTAATTTATTTTTATAATGGGGTTTAGCTGCTTTTCACTGCTGTGTTTATGCCGCTTTACACCCACTTGACACTAACAGAGAGATTTCAATACATAGGTTTTAAGATTATTACTACTCAGATATATCCTTGTGTGGTGAATAGGGAGTGTTGAGTCCAGTTCTCTGAGCAAGGAGTCGGTCTTGTCTATTACATATTGGGTTTATGGAACGGTATCTAAGCTAATTTGAAACCCTTGTTTTATGTATTACCCCACCTCACCTTTCCTGTTAAGCAGCCATAGTGTGTTTTCTGAATGTGTGACTCTGTTCTGTTTTGAAATTCAGTTCAAGTGTAATGTTTTTTACTTTCCCTGTATAAGTGATATCTTATGAGAAGTGTCCTTTTCTGTGTGACTTATTTCACTTAGAATCGTCGTACCTAAATCCACGCATCATGCTGCTACTAGCCTTATGACATTGATTTCATGGCTGAGTGATATTCCATTGTACATAAGGACCACAACTTCTTTATCCATTTTTCTCTTTCCTGGGATATTGAAGGTGGAATGAAGTGGAGGTCCTTGGCAACAGAGCAGCCCTAAACTTTGGTGTGCTTGTGTCTTGCTGATTTTTAATTTTCCCAATTTATACCCCCATGTGTGGAAGTGCCCTATGCGCTCTAAGCTGTGTTTTTTAGATGTTTCAGGACACACCGTACCCTTCTCCAGAGTGGCTGTTGGCAATTTACATCCCGCCCATCAGCATAGCAAGGCTCCCATTTCTCCATGGCCTGTCCTGCATTTCTGGTTTTGACACTTTTCTCATCATGGCCCTTTTGACCGATGGGAAGCGAGACTTCTTTGTAGCACTGATTTGCCTTTCCAGGTTGCTTGGTTGGCCAAAAAGGGCGTATGCGTTTTTCCTGAATATATTCAGGGAAAAACGCATACGCCCTTTTTGGCCAAGGGCCTCATTGTCAACGTTTTGCTCCTTTTTATGTGCTTTAAAGGCGAATCGAATCTACCTCCTGAAATCTGTTTCCTGCAATTCTGCCTTGATTTCAAACCCTCTTCTTTGCCTTCCCTCAATATATTTGTGGACGAGAGTTATCATTTATAACTCTGCAGGTTTGTGAATTGCAGTGCCCTGAAGCTCCATTTTACAACTCGCTTTTTGGGAGCTGGCCGTAAAAGCGCAGGATGGCTTCAGGCCCTGTTCTGGTTCCGGGGGGCAGGCTGAGCCTGTGGTTAATTCTTCTCCCTGATGGGAAAATAGAGTGACCTGTGCCTGTCCCAACACCAAGAGCTAGTCTCTCATTCGTTCCCCATCTTCCCATTCATCCTCAGGACAAATTGCAACCTGTACGGAACAGGAGGTTAAAGATGCTGTTGCTCCAAGTAGGGAGATTGCTAGTAAAGTGGCTGGAATGGCGAACCCGAGCACAAGGAGATGAGAAATGATGTGCGTTTTAGAAACCTTTCCCCATCACACGGTGTACCATCTTCTGGGTTTCTCATGCATGTTTTCGATGTAGGAAGATGCCCTTGAACCTCGAGATTTGGGACCCATGGGATGGGTACCATGCAGTATTACTTTAAAGGGTCTGCGTTTGCTCACCCAACCTCACCAAACCGCTCAGCCCCAAGAGTGTCCACCCTTATGTCTCATCCAGCTGTGGGTCTAGATATGGTCAAAACAGGTTTCATCACAGCCCCTGAACGAATTGTGTAAGAATTTCTCTCTCTTTCACTGTCTTTGTTTCATGGGTTTTTAAAAGTAATTTATTTTTATAATGGGGTTTAGCTGCTTTTCACTGCTGTGTTTATGCCGCTTTACACCCACTTGACACTAACAGAGAGATTTCAATACATAGGTTTTAAGATTATTACTAGTCAGATATATCCTTGTGTGGTGAATAGGGGGTGTTGAGTCCAGTTCTCTGAGCAAGGAGTCGGTCTTGTCTATTACATATTGGGTTTATGGAACGGTATCTCAGCTAATTTGAAACCCTTGTTTTATGTATTACCCGACCTCACCTTTCCTGTTAAGCAGCCATAGTGTGTTTTCTGCATGTGTGACTCTGTTCTGTTTTGTAATTCAGTTCAAGTGTAATGGTTTTTACTTTCCCTGTATAAGTGATATCTTATGAGAAGTGTCCTTTTCTGTGTGACTTATTTCACTTAGAATCGTCGTAACTAAATCCACGCATCATGCTGCTACTAGCCTTATGACATTGATTTCATGGCTGAGTGATATTTCATTGTACATAAGGACCACAACTTCTTTATCCATTTTTCTCTTTCCTGGGATATTGAAGGTGGAATGAAGTGGAGGTCCTTGGCAACAGAGCAGCCCTAAACTTTGGTGTGCTTGTGTCTTGCTGATTTTTAATTTTCCCAATTTATACCCCCATGTGTGGAAGTGCCCTATGCGCTCTAAGCTGTGTTTTTTAGATGTTTCAGGACACACCGTACCCTTCTCCAGAGTGGCTCTTGGCAATTTACATCCCGCCCATCAGCATAGCAAGGCTCCCATTTCTCCATGGCCTGTCCTGCATTTCTGGTTTTGACACTTTTCTCAGCATGGCCCTTTTGACCGATGGGAAGCGAGACTTCTTTGTAGCACTGATTTGCCTTTCCAGGTTGCTTGGTTGGCCAAAAAGGGCGTATGCGTTTTTTCCTGAATATATTCAGGGAAAAACGCATACGCCCTTTTTGGCCAAGGGCCTCATTGTCAACGTTTTGCTGCTTTTCATGTGCTTTAAAGGCGATTCGAATCTACCTCCTGAAATCTGTTTCCTGCAATTCTGCCTTGATTTCAAACCCTCTTCTTTGCCTTCCCTCAATATATTTGTGGATGAGAGTTATCATTTATAACTCTGCAGGTTTGTGAATTGCAGTGCCCTGAAGCTCCATTTTACAACTCGCTTTTTGGGAGCTGGCCGTAAAAGCGCAGGATGGCTTCAGGCCCTGTTCTGGTTCCGGGGGGCAGGCTGAGCCTGTGGTTAATTCTTCTCCCTGATGGGAAAATAGAGTGACCTGTGCCTGTCCCAACACCAAGAGCTAGTCTCTCATTGGTTCCCCATCTTCCCATTCATCCTCAGGACAAATTGCAACCTGTACGGAACAGGAGGTTAAAGGTGCTGATACTCCAAGTAGGGAGATTGCTAGTAAAGTGGCTGGAATTGCGAACCCAAGCTCAAGGAGATGACAAATGAGATGCGTTTTAGAAACCTTTCCCCATCACACGGTGTACCATCTTCTGGGTTTCTCATGCATGTTTTCGATGTAGGAAGATGCCCTTGAACCTGGAGATTTGGGACCCATGGGATGGGTACCATGCAGTATTACTTTAAAGGGTCTGCGTTTGCTCACCCAACCTCACCAAACCTCTCAGCCCCAAGAGTGTCCACCCTTATGTCTCATCCAGCTGTGGGTCTAGATATGGTCAATCCGGGTTGCATCACAGCCCCTGAACGAATTGTGTAAGAATTTCTCTCTCTTTCTCTGTCTTTGTTTCATGGGTTTTTAAAAGTAATTTATTTTTATAATGGGGTTTAGCTGCTTTTCACTGTTGTGTTTATGCCGCTTTACACCCACTTGACACACTAACAGAGAGATTTCAATACATAGGTTTTAAGATTATTACTAGTCAGATATATCCTTGTGTGGTGAATAGGGGGTGTTGAGTCCAGTTCTCTGAGCAAGGAGTCGGTCTTGTCTATTACATATTGGGTTTATGGAACGGTATCTCAGCTAATTTCAAACCCTTGTTTTATGTTTCACCCCACCTCACCTTCCCTGATAAGCAGCCATAGTGTGTTTTCTGCATGTGTGACTCTGTTCTGTTTTGTATTTCAGTTCAAGTGTAATGGTTTTTACTTTCCCTGTATAAGTGATATCTTATGAGAAGTGACCTTTTCTGTGTGACTTATTTCACTTAGAATCGTCGTACCTAAATCCACTCATCATGCTGCTACTAGCCTTATGACATTGATTTCATGGCTGAGTGATATTCCATTGTACATAAGGACCACAACTTCTTTATCGATTTTTCTCTTTCCTGGGATATTTAAGTTGGAATGAAGTGGAGGTCCTTGGCAACAGAGCAGCCCTAAACTTTGGTGTGCTTGTGTCTTGCTGATTTTTAATTTTCCCAATTTATACCCCCATGTGTGGAAGTGCCCAATGCGCTCTAAACTGTGTTTTTTAGATGTTTCAGGACACACCATACCTTCTCCAGAGTGGCTGTTGGCAATTTACATCCCGCCCATCAGCATAGCAAGGCTCCCATTTCTCCATGGCCTGTCCTGCATTTCTGGTTTTGACACTTTTCTCAGCATGGCCCTTTTGACCGATGGGAAGCGAGACTTCTTTGTAGCGCTGATTTGCCTTTCCAGGTTGCTTGGTTGGCCAAAAAGGGCGTATGCGTTTTTTCCTGAATATATTCAGGAAAAAACGCATACGCCCTTTTTGGGCAAGGGCCTCATTGTCAACGTTTTGCTGCTTTTCATGTGCTTTAAAGGCGATTCGAATCTACCTCCTGAAATCTGTTTCCTGCAATTCTGCCTTGATTTCAAATCCTCTTCTTTGCCTTCCCTCAATATATTTGTGGACGAGAGTTATCATTTATAACTCTGCAGGTTTGTGAATTGCAGTGCCCTGAAGCTCCATTTTACAACTCGCTTTTTGGGAGCTGGCCGTAAAAGCGCAGGATGGCTTCAGGCCCTGTTCTGGTTCCGGGGGGCAGGCTGAGCCTGTGGTTAATTCTTCTCCCTGATGGGAAAATAGAGTGACCTGTGCCTGTCCCAACACCAAGAGCTAGTCTCTCATTGGTTCCCCATCTTCCCATTCATCCTCAGGACAAATTGCAACCTGTACGGAACAGGAGGTTAAAGATGCTGTTGCTCCAAGTAGGGAGATTGCTAGTAAAGTGGCTGGAATGGCGAAGCCGAGCACAAGGAGATGAGAAATGATGTGCGTTTTAGAAACCTTTCCCCATCACACGGTGTACCATCTTCTGGGTTTCTCATGCATGTTTTCGATGTAGGAAGATGCCCTTGAACCTCGAGATTTGGGACCCATGGGATGGGTACCATGCAGTATTACTTTAAAGGGTCTGCGTTTGCTCACCCAACCTCACCAAACCGCTCAGCCCCAAGAGTGTCCACCCTTATGTCTCATCCAGCTGTGGGTCTAGATATGGTCAATCCAGGTTCCATCACAGCCCCTGAACGAATTGTGTAAGAATTTCTCTCTCTTTCACTGTCTTTGTTTCATGGGTTTTTAAAAGTAATTTATTTTTATAATGGGGTTTAGCTGCTTTTCACTGCTGTGTTTATGCCGCTTTACACCCACTTGACACTAACAGAGAGATTTCAATACATAGGTTTTAAATTATTACTAGTCAGATATATCCTTGTGTGGTGAATAGGGGGTGTTGAGTCCAGTTCTCTGAGCAAGGAGTCGGTCTTGTCTATTACATATTGGGTTTATGGAACGGTATCTCAGCTAATTTGAAACCCTTGTTTTATGTATTACCCGACCTCACCTTTCCTGTTAAGCAGCCATAGTGTGTTTTCTGCATGTGTGACTCTGTTCTGTTTTGTAATTCAGTTCAAGTGTAATGGTTTTTACTTTCCCTGTATAAGTGATATCTTATGAGAAGTGTCCTTTTCTGTGTGACTTATTTCACTTAGAATCGTCGTAACTAAATCCACGCATCATGCTGCTACTAGCCTTATGACATTGATTTCATGGCTGAGTGATATTTCATTGTACATAAGGACCACAACTTCTTTATCCATTTTTCTCTTTCCTGGGATATTGAAGGTGGAATGAAGTGGAGGTCCTTGGCAACAGAGCAGCCCTAAACTTTGGTGTGCTTGTGTCTTGCTGATTTTTAATTTTCCCAATTTATACCCCCATGTGTGGAAGTGCCCTATGCGCTCTAAGCTGTGTTTTTTAGATGTTTCAGGACACACCGTACCCTTCTCCAGAGTGGCTCTTGGCAATTTACATCCCGCCCATCAGCATAGCAAGGCTCCCATTTCTCCATGGCCTGTCCTGCATTTCTGGTTTTGACACTTTTCTCAGCATGGCCCTTTTGACCGATGGGAAGCGAGACTTCTTTGTAGCACTGATTTGCCTTTCCAGGTTGCTTGGTTGGCCAAAAAGGGCGTATGCGTTTTTTCCTGAATATATTCAGGGAAAAACGCATACGCCCTTTTTGGCCAAGGGCCTCATTGTCAACGTTTTGCTGCTTTTCATGTGCTTTAAGGGCGATTCGAATCTACCTCCTGAAATCTGTTTCCTGCAATTCTGCCTTGATTTCAAACCCTCTTCTTTGCCTTCCCTCAATATATTTGTGGACGAGAGTTATCATTTATAACTCTGCAGGTTTGTGAATTGCAGTGCCCTGAAGCTCCATTTTACAACTCGCTTTTTGGGAGCTGGCCGTAAAAGCGCAGGATGGCTTCAGGCCCTGTTCTGGTTCCGGGGGGCAGGCTGAGCCTGTGGTTAATTCTTCTCCCTGATGGGAAAATAGAGTGACCTGTGCCTGTCCCAACACCAAGAGCTAGTCTCTCATTGGTTCCCCATCTTCCCATTCATCCTCAGGACAAATTGCAACCTGTACGGAACAGGAGGTTAAAGATGCTGTTGCTCCAAGTAGGGAGATTGCTAGTAAAGTGGCTGGAATGGCGAAGCCGAGCACAAGGAGATGAGAAATGATGTGCGTTTTAGAAACCTTTCCCCATCACACGGTGTACCATCTTCTGGGTTTCTCATGCATGTTTTCGATGTAGGAAGATGCCCTTGAACCTCGAGATTTGGGACCCATGGGATGGGTACCATGCAGTATTACTTTAAAGGGTCTGCGTTTGCTCACCCAACCTCACCAAACCTCTCAGCCCCAAGAGTGTCCACCCTTATGTCTCATCCAGCTGTGGGTCTAGATATGGTCAATCCGGGTTGCATCACAGCCCCTGAACGAATTGTGTAAGAATTTCTCTCTCTTTCTCTGTCTTTGTTTCATGGGTTTTTAAAAGTAATTTATTTTTATAATGAGGTTTAGCTGCTTTTCACTGCTGTGTTTAGGCCGCTTTACACCCACTTGACACACTAACAGAGAGATTTCAATACATAGGTTTTAAGATTATTACTAGTCAGATATATCCTTGTGTGGTGAATAGGGGGTGTTGAGTCCAGTTCTCTGAGCAAGGAGTCGGTCTTGTCTATTACATATTGGGTTTATGGAACGGTATCTCAGCTAATTTCAAACCCTTGTTTTATGTTTCACCCCACCTCACCTTCCCTGATAAGCAGCCATAGTGTGTTTTCTGCATGTGTGACTCTGTTCTGTTTTGTATTTCAGTTCAAGTGTAATGGTTTTTACTTTCCCTGTATAAGTGATATCTTATGAGAAGTGACCTTTTCTGTGTGACTTATTTCACTTAGAATCATCGTACCTAAATCCACTCATCATGCTGCTACTAGCCTTATGACATTGATTTCATGGCTGAGTGATATTCCATTGTACATAAGGACCACAACTTCTTTATCCATTTTTCTCTTTCCTGGGATATTTAAGTTGGAATGAACTGGAGGTCCTTGGCAACAGAGCAGCCCTAAACTTTGGTGTGCTTGTGTCTTGCTGATTTTTAATTTTCCCAATTTATACCCCCATGTGTGGAAGTGCCCAATGCGCTCTAAACTCTGTTTTTTAGATGTTTCAGGACACACCATACCTTCTCCAGAGTGGCTGTTGGCAATTTACATCCCGCCCATCAGCATAGCAAGGCTCCCATTTCTCCATGGCCTGTCCTGCATTTCTGGTTTTGACACTTTTCTCAGCATGGCCCTTTTGACCGATGGGAAGCGAGACTTCTTTGTAGCGCTGATTTGCCTTTCCAGGTTGCTTGGTTGGCCAAAAAGGGCGTATGCGTTTTTTCCTGAATATATTCAGGAAAAAACGCATACGCCCTTTTTGACCAAGGGCCTCATTGTCAACGTTTTGCTGCTTTTCATGTGCTTTAAAGGCGATTCGAATCTACCTCCTGAAATCTGTTTCCTGCAATTCTGCCTTGATTTGAAATCCTCTTCTTTGCCTTCCCTCAATATATTTGTGGACGAGAGTTATCATTTATAACTCTGCAGGTTTGTGAATTGCAGTGCCCTGAAGCTCCATTTTACAACTCGCTTTTTGGGAGCTGGCCGTAAAAGCGCAGGATGGCTTCAGGCCCTGTTCTGGTTCCGGGGGGCAGGCTGAGCCTGTGGTTAATTCTTCTCCCTGATGGGAAAATAGAGTGACCTGTGCCTGTCCCAACACCAAGAGCTAGTCTCTCATTCGTTCCCCATCTTCCCATTCATCCTCAGGACAAATTGCAACCTGTACGGAACAGGAGGTTAAAGATGCTGTTGCTCCAAGTAGGGAGATTGCTAGTAAAGTGGCTGGAATGGCGAACCCGAGCACAAGGAGATGAGAAATGATGTGCGTTTTAGAAACCTTTCCCCATCACACGGTGTACCATCTTCTGGGTTTCTCATGCATGTTTTCGATGTAGGAAGATGCCCTTGAACCTCGAGATTTGGGACCCATGGGATGGGTACCATGCAGTATTACTTTAAAGGGTCTGCGTTTGCTCACCCAACCTCACCAAACCGCTCAGCCCCAAGAGTGTCCACCCTTATGTCTCATCCAGCTGTGGGTCTAGATATGGTCAATCCAGGTTCCATCACAGCCCCTGAACGAATTGTGTAAGAATTTCTCTCTCTTTCACTGTCTTTGTTTCATGGGTTTTTAAAAGTAATTTATTTTTATAATGGGGTTTAGCTGCTTTTCACTGCTGTGTTTATGCCGCTTTACACCCACTTGACACTAACAGAGAGATTTCAATACATAGGTTTTAAGATTATTACTACTCAGATATATCCTTGTGTGGTGAATAGGGGGTGTTGAGTCCAGTTCTCTGAGCAAGGAGTCGGTCTTGTCTATTACATATTGGGTTTATGGAACGGTATCTCAGCTAATTTGAAACCCTTGTTTTATGTATCACCCCACCTCACCTTTCCTGTTAAGCAGCCATAGTGTGTTTTCTGCATGTGTGACTCTGTTCTGTTTTGTAATTCAGTTCAAGTGTAATGGTTTTTACTTTCCCTGTATAAGTGATATCTTATGAGAAGTGTCCTTTTCTGTGTGACTTATTTCACTTAGAATCGTCGTACCTAAATCCACTCATCATGCTGCTACTAGCCTTATGACATTGATTTCATGGCTGAGTGATATTCCATTGTACATAAGGACCACAACTTCTTTATCCATTTTTCTCTTTCCTGGGATATTGAAGGTGGAATGAAGTGGAGGTCCTTGGCAACAGAGCAGCCCTAAACTTTGGTGTGCTTGTGTCTTGCTGATTTTTAATTTTCCCAATTTATACCCCCATGCGTGGAAGTGCCCTATGCGCTCTAAGCTGTGTTTTTTAGATGTTTGAGGACACACCGTACCCTTCTCCAGCGTGGCTGTTGGCAATTTACATCCCGCCCATCAGCGTAGCAAGGCTCCCATTTCTCCATGGCCTGTCCTGCATTTCTGGTTTTGACACTTTTCTCAGCATGGCCCTTTTGACCGATGGGAAGCGAAACTTCTTTGTAGCGCTGATTTGCCTTTCCAGGTTGCTTGGTTGGCCAAAAAGGGCGTATGCGTTTTTTCCTGAATATATTCAGGAAAAAACGCATACGCCCTTTTTGGCCAAGGGCCTCATTGTCAACGTTTTGCTGCTTTTCATGTGCTTTAAAGGCGATTCGAATCTACCTTCTGAAATCTGTTTCCTGCAATTCTGCCTTGATTTCAAACCCTCTTCTTTGCCTTCCCTCAATATATTTGTGGACGAGAGTTATCATTTATAACTCTGCAGGTTTGTGAATTGCAGTGCCCTGAAGCTCCATTTTACAACTCGCTTTTTGGGAGCTGGCCGTAAAAGCGCAGGATGGCTTCAGGCCCTGTTCTGGTTCCGGGGGGCAGGCTGAGCCTGTGGTTAATTCTTCTCCCTGATGGGAAAATAGAGTGACCTGTGCCTGTCCCAACACCAAGAGCTAGTCTCTCATTGGTTCCCCATCTTCCCATTCATCCTCAGGACAAATTGCAACCTGTACGGAACAGGAGGTTAAAGATGCTGTTGCTCCAAGTAGGGAGATTGCTAGTAAAGTGGCTGGAATGGCGAAGCCGAGCACAAGGAGATGAGAAATGATGTGCGTTTTAGAAACCTTTCCCCATCACACGGTGTACCATCTTCTGGGTTTCTCATGCATGTTTTCGATGTAGGAAGATGCCCTTGAACCTCGAGATTTGGGACCCATGGGATGGGTACCATGCAGTATTACTTTAAAGGGTCTGCGTTTGCTCACCCAACCTCACCAAACCGCTCAGCCCCAAGAGTGTCCACCCTTATGTCTCATCCAGCTGTGGGTCTAGATATGGTCAATCCAGGTTCCATCACAGCCCCTGAACGAATTGTGTAAGAATTTCTCTCTCTTTCACTGTCTTTGTTTCATGGGTTTTTAAAAGTAATTTATTTTTATAATGGGGTTTAGCTGCTTTTCACTGCTGTGTTTATGCCGCTTTACACCCACTTGACACTAACAGAGAGATTTCAATACATAGGTTTTAAGATTATTACTACTCAGATATATCCTTGTGTGGTGAATAGGGGGTGTTGAGTCCAGTTCTCTGAGCAAGGAGTCGGTCTTGTCTATTACATATTGGGTTTATGGAACGGTATCTCAGCTAATTTGAAACCCTTGTTTTATGTATCACCCCACCTCACCTTTCCTGTTAAGCAGCCATAGTGTGTTTTCTGCATGTGTGACTCTGTTCTGTTTTGTAATTCAGTTCAAGTGTAATGGTTTTTACTTTCCCTGTATAAGTGATATCTTATGAGAAGTGTCCTTTTCTGTGTGACTTATTTCACTTAGAATCGTCGTACCTAAATCCACTCATCATGCTGCTACTAGCCTTATGACATTGATTTCATGGCTGAGTGATATTCCATTGTACATAAGGACCACAACTTCTTTATCCATTTTTCTCTTTCCTGGGATATTGAAGGTGGAATGAAGTGGAGGTCCTTGGCAACAGAGCAGCCCTAAACTTTGGTGTGCTTGTGTCTTGCTGATTTTTAATTTTCCCAATTTATACCCCCATGCGTGGAAGTGCCCTATGCGCTCTAAGCTGTGTTTTTTAGATGTTTGAGGACACACCGTACCCTTCTCCAGCGTGGCTGTTGGCAATTTACATCCCGCCCATCAGCGTAGCAAGGCTCCCATTTCTCCATGGCCTGTCCTGCATTTCTGGTTTTGACACTTTTCTCAGCATGGCCCTTTTGACCGATGGGAAGCGAAACTTCTTTGTAGCGCTGATTTGCCTTTCCAGGTTGCTTGGTTGGCCAAAAAGGGCGTATGCGTTTTTTCCTGAATATATTCAGGAAAAAACGCATACGCCCTTTTTGGCCAAGGGCCTCATTGTCAACGTTTTGCTGCTTTTCATGTGCTTTAAAGGCGATTCGAATCTACCTCCTGAAATCTGTTTCCTGCAATTCTGCCTTGATTTCAAACCCTCTTCTTTGCCTTCCCTCAATATATTTGTGGACGAGAGTTATCATTTATAACTCTGCAGGTTTGTGAATTGCAGTGCCCTGAAGCTCCATTTTACAACTCGCTTTTTGGGAGCTGGCCGTAAAAGCGCAGGATGGCTTCAGGCCCTGTTCTGGTTCCGGGGGGCAGGCTGAGCCTGTGGTTAATTCTTCTCCCTGATGGGAAAATAGAGTGACCTGTGCCTGTCCCAACACCAAGAGCTAGTCTCTCATTGGTTCCCCATCTTCCCATTCATCCTCAGGACAAATTGCAACCTGTACGGAACAGGAGGTTAAAGATGCTGTTGCTCCAAGTAGGGAGATTGCTAGTAAAGTGGCTGGAATGGCGAACCCGAGCACAAGGAGATGAGAAATGATGTGCGTTTTAGAAACCTTTCCCCATCACACGGTGTACCATCTTCTGGGTTTCTCATGAATGTTTTCGATGTAGGAAGATGCCCTTGAACCTCGAGATTTGGGACCCATGGGATGGGTACCATACAGTATTACTTTAAAGGGTCTGCGTTTGCACACCCAACCTCACCAAACCGCTCAGACACAAGAGTGTCCACCCTTATGTCTCATGCAGCTGTGGGTCTAGATATGGTCAATCCAAGTTCCATCACAGCCCCTGAACGAATTGTGTAAGAATTTCTCTCTCTTTAACTGTCTTTGTTTCATGGGTTTTTAAAAGTAATTTATTTTTATAATGGGGTTTAGCTGCTTTTCACTGCTGTGTTTATGCCGCTTTACACCCACTTGACACTAACAGAGAGATTTCAATACATAGGTTTTAAGATTATTACTAGTCAGATATATCCTTGTGTGGTGAATAGGGAGTGTTGAGTCCAGTTCTCTGAGCAAGGAGTCGGTCTTGTCTATTACATATTGGGTTTATGGAACGGTATCTAAGCTAATTTGAAACCCTTGTTTTATGTATTACCCCACCTCACCTTTCCTGTTAAGCAGCCATAGTGTGTTTTCTGAATGTGTGACTCTGTTCTGTTTTGAAATTCAGTTCAAGTGTAATGGTTTTTACTTTCCCTGTATAAGTGATATCTTATGAGAAGTGTCCTTTTCTGTGTGACTTATTTCACTTAGAATCGTCGTACGTAAATCCACGCATCATGCTGCTACTAGCCTTATGACATTGATTTCATGGCTGAGTGATATTCCATTGTACATAAGGACCACAACTTCTTTATCCATTTTTCTCTTTCCTGGGATATTGAAGGTGGAATGAAGTGGAGGTCCTTGGCAACAGAGCAGCCCTAAACTTTGGTGTGCTTGTGTCTTGCTGATTTTTAATTTTCCCAATTTATACCCCCATGTGTGGAAGTGCCCTATGCGCTCTAAGCTGTGTTTTTTAGATGTTTCAGGACACACCGTACCCTTCTCCAGAGTGGCTCTTGGCAATTTACATCCCGCCCATCAGCATAGCAAGGCTCCCATTTCTCCATGGCCTGTCCTGCATTTCTGGTTTTGACACTTTTCTCAGCATGGCCCTTTTGACCGATGGGAAGCGAGACTTCTTTGTAGCACTGATTTGCCTTTCCAGGTTGCTTGGTTGGCCAAAAAGGGCGTATGCGTTTTTTCCTGAATATATTCAGGGAAAAACGCATACGCCCTTTTTGGCCAAGGGCCTCATTGTCAACGTTTTGCTGCTTTTCATGTGCTTTAAAGGCGATTCGAATCTACCTCCTGAAATCTGTTTCCTGCAATTCTGCCTTGATTTCAAACCCTCTTCTTTGCCTTCCCTCAATATATTTGTGGACGAGAGTTATCATTTATAACTCTGCAGGTTTGTGAATTGCAGTGCCCTGAAGCTCCATTTTACAACTCGCTTTTTGGGAGCTGGCCGTAAAAGCGCAGGATGGCTTCAGGCCCTGTTCTGGTTCCGGGGGGCAGGCTGAGCCTGTGGTTAATTCTTCTCGCTGATTGGAAAATAGAGTGACCTGTGCCTGTCCCAACACCAAGAGCTAGTCTCTCATTGGTTCCCCATCTTCCCATTCATCCTCAGGACAAATTGCAACCTGTACGGAACAGGAGGTTAAAGATGCTGTTGCTCCAAGTAGGGAGATTGCTAGTAAAGTGGCTGGAATGGCGAACCCGAGCACAAGGAGATGAGAAATGATGTGCGTTTTAGAAACCTTTCCCCATCACACGGTGTACCATCTTCTAGGTTTCTCATGAATGTTTTCGATGTAGGAAGATGCCCTTGAACCTCGAGATTTGGGACCCATGGGATGGGTACCATACAGTATTACTTTAAAGGGTCTGCGTTTGCACACCCAACCTCACCAAACCGCTCAGACACAAGAGTGTCAACCCTTATGTCTCATCCAGCTGTGGGTCTAGATATGGTCAATCCAGGTTCCATCACAGCCCCTGAACGAATTGTGTAAGAATTTCTCTCTCTTTAACTGTCTTTGTTTCATGGGTTTTTAAAAGTAATTTATTTTTATAATGGGGTTTAGCTGCTTTTCACTGCTGTGTTTATGCCGCTTTACACCCACTTGACACTAACAGAGAGATTTCAATACATAGGTTTTAAGATTATTACTAGTCAGATATATCCTTGTGTGGTGAATAGGGAGTGTTGAGTCCAGTTCTCTGAGCAAGGAGTCGGTCTTGTCTATTACATATTGGGTTTATGGAACGGTATCTAAGCTAATTTGAAACCCTTGTTTTATGTATTACCCCACCTCACCTTTCCTGTTAAGCAGCCATAGTGTGTTTTCTGAATGTGTGACTCTGTTCTGTTTTGAAATTCAGTTCAAGTGTAATGGTTTTTACTTTCCCTGTATAAGTGATATCTTATGAGAAGTGTCCTTTTCTGTGTGACTTATTTCACTTAGAATCGTCGTACGTAAATCCACGCATCATGCTGCTACTAGCCTTATGACATTGATTTCATGGCTGAGTGATATTCCATTGTACATAAGGACCACAACTTCTTTATCCATTTTTCTCTTTCCTGGGATATTGAAGGTGGAATGAAGTGGAGGTCCTTGGCAACAGAGCAGCCCTAAACTTTGGTGTGCTTGTGTCTTGCTGATTTTTAATTTTCCCAATTTATACCCCCATGTGTGGAAGTGCCCTATGCGCTCTAAGCTGTGTTTTTTAGATGTTTCAGGACACACCGTACCCTTCTCCAGAGTGGCTGTTGGCAATTTACATCCCGCCCATCAGCATAGCAAGGCTCCCATTTCTCCATGGCCTGTCCTGCATTTCTGGTTTTGACACTTTTCTCAGCATGGCCCTTTTGACCGATGGGAAGCGAGACTTCTTTGTAGCACTGATTTGCCTTTCCAGGTTGCTTGGTTGGCCAAAAAGGGCGTATGCGTTTTTTCCTGAATATATTCAGGGAAAAACGCATACGCCCTTTTTGGCCAAGGGCCTCATTGTCAACGTTTTGCTGCTTTTCATGTGCTTTAAAGGCGATTCGAATCTACCTCCTGAAATCTGTTTCCTGCAATTCTGCCTTGATTTCAAACCCTCTTCTTTGCCTTCCCTCAATATATTTGTGGACGAGAGTTATCATTTATAACTCTGCAGGTTTGTGAATTGCAGTGCCCTGAAGCTCCATTTTACAACTCGCTTTTTGGGAGCTGGCCGTAAAAGCGCAGGATGGCTTCAGGCCCTGTTCTGGTTCCGGGGGGCAGGCTGAGCCTGTGGTTAATTCTTCTCCCTGATGGGAAAATAGAGTGACCTGTGCCTGTCCCAACACCAAGAGCTAGTCTCTCATTCGTTCCCCATCTTCCCATTCATCCTCAGGACAAATTGCAACCTGTACGGAACAGGAGGTTAAAGATGCTGTTGCTCCAAGTAGGGAGATTGCTAGTAAAGTGGCTGGAATGGCGAACCCGAGCACAAGGAGATGAGAAATGATGTGCGTTTTAGAAACCTTTCCCCATCACACGGTGTACCATCTTCTGGGTTTCTCATGCATGTTTTCGATGTAGGAAGATGCCCTTGAACCTCGAGATTTGGGACCCATGGGATGGGTACCATGCAGTATTACTTTAAAGGGTCTGCGTTTGCTCACCCAACCTCACCAAACCGCTCAGCCCCAAGAGTGTCCACCCTTATGTCTCATCCAGCTGTGGGTCTAGATATGGTCAAAACAGGTTTCATCACAGCCCCTGAACGAATTGTGTAAGAATTTCTCTCTCTTTCACTGTCTTTGTTTCATGGGTTTTTAAAAGTAATTTATTTTTATAATGGGGTTTAGCTGCTTTTCACTGCTGTGTTTATGCCGCTTTACACCCACTTGACACTAACAGAGAGATTTCAATACATAGGTTTTAAGATTATTACTAGTCAGATATATCCTTGTGTGGTGAATAGGGGGTGTTGAGTCCAGTTCTCTGAGCAAGGAGTCGGTCTTGTCTATTACATATTGGGTTTATGGAACGGTATCTCAGCTAATTTGAAACCCTTGTTTTATGTATTACCCGACCTCACCTTTCCTGTTAAGCAGCCATAGTGTGTTTTCTGCATGTGTGACTCTGTTCTGTTTTGTAATTCAGTTCAAGTGTAATGGTTTTTACTTTCCCTGTATAAGTGATATCTTATGAGAAGTGTCCTTTTCTGTGTGACTTATTTCACTTAGAATCGTCGTAACTAAATCCACGCATCATGCTGCTACTAGCCTTATGACATTGATTTCATGGCTGAGTGATATTTCATTGTACATAAGGACCACAACTTCTTTATCCATTTTTCTCTTTCCTGGGATATTGAAGGTGGAATGAAGTGGAGGTCCTTGGCAACAGAGCAGCCCTAAACTTTGGTGTGCTTGTGTCTTGCTGATTTTTAATTTTCCCAATTTATACCCCCATGTGTGGAAGTGCCCTATGCGCTCTAAGCTGTGTTTTTTAGATGTTTCAGGACACACCGTACCCTTCTCCAGAGTGGCTGTTGGCAATTTACATCCCGCCCATCAGCATAGCAAGGCTCCCATTTCTCCATGGCCTGTCCTGCATTTCTGGTTTTGACACTTTTCTCAGCATGGCCCTTTTGACCGATGGGAAGCGAGACTTCTTTGTAGCACTGATTTGCCTTTCCAGGTTGCTTGGTTGGCCAAAAAGGGCGTATGCGTTTTTTCCTGAATATATTCAGGGAAAAACGCATACGCCCTTTTTGGCCAAGGGCCTCATTGTCAACGTTTTGCTGCTTTTCATGTGCTTTAAAGGCGATTCGAATCTACCTCCTGAAATCTGTTTCCTGCAATTCTGCCTTGATTTCAAACCCTCTTCTTTGCCTTCCCTCAATATATTTGTGGACGAGAGTTATCATTTATAACTCTGCAGGTTTGTGAATTGCAGTGCCCTGAAGCTCCATTTTACAACTCGCTTTTTGGGAGCTGGCCGTAAAAGCGCAGGATGGCTTCAGGCCCTGTTCTGGTTCCGGGGGGCAGTCTGAGCCTGTGGTTAATTCTTCTCCCTGATGGGAAAATAGAGTGACCTGTGCCTGTCCCAACACCAAGAGCTAGTCTCTCATTCGTTCCCCATCTTCCCATTCATCCTCAGGACAAATTGCAACCTGTACGGAACAGGAGGTTAAAGATGCTGTTGCTCCAAGTAGGGAGATTGCTAGTAAAGTGGCTGGAATGGCGAACCCGAGCACAAGGAGATGAGAAATGATGTGCGTTTTAGAAACCTTTCCCCATCACACGGTGTACCATCTTCTGGGTTTCTCATGCATGTTTTCGATGTAGGAAGATGCCCTTGAACCTCGAGATTTGGGACCCATGGGATGGGTACCATGCAGTATTACTTTAAAGGGTCTGCGTTTGCTCACCCAACCTCACCAAACCGCTCAGCCCCAAGAGTGTCCACCCTTATGTCTCATCCAGCTGTGGGTCTAGATATGGTCAAAACAGGTTTCATCACAGCCCCTGAACGAATTGTGTAAGAATTTCTCTCTCTTTCACTGTCTTTGTTTCATGGGTTTTTAAAAGTAATTTATTTTTATAATGGGGTTTAGCTGCTTTTCACTGCTGTGTTTATGCCGCTTTACACCCACTTGACACTAACAGAGAGATTTCAATACATAGGTTTTAAGATTATTACTAGTCAGATATATCCTTGTGTGGTGAATAGGGGGTGTTGAGTCCAGTTCTCTGAGCAAGGAGTCGGTCTTGTCTATTACATATTGGGTTTATGGAACGGTATCTCAGCTAATTTGAAACCCTTGTTTTATGTATTACCCGACCTCACCTTTCCTGTTAAGCAGCCATAGTGTGTTTTCTGCATGTGTGACTCTGTTCTGTTTTGTAATTCAGTTCAAGTGTAATGGTTTTTACTTTCCCTGTATAAGTGATATCTTATGAGAAGTGTCCTTTTCTGTGTGACTTATTTCACTTAGAATCGTCGTAACTAAATCCACGCATCATGCTGCTACTAGCCTTATGACATTGATTTCATGGCTGAGTGATATTTCATTGTACATAAGGACCACAACTTCTTTATCCATTTTTCTCTTTCCTGGGATATTGAAGGTGGAATGAAGTGGAGGTCCTTGGCAACAGAGCAGCCCTAAACTTTGGTGTGCTTGTGTCTTGCTGATTTTTAATTTTCCCAATTTATACCCCCATGTGTGGAAGTGCCCTATGCGCTCTAAGCTGTGTTTTTTAGATGTTTCAGGACACACCGTACCCTTCTCCAGAGTGGCTCTTGGCAATTTACATCCCGCCCATCAGCATAGCAAGGCTCCCATTTCTCCATGGCCTGTCCTGCATTTCTGGTTTTGACACTTTTCTCAGCATGGCCCTTTTGACCGATGGGAAGCGAGACTTCTTTGTAGCACTGATTTGCCTTTCCAGGTTGCTTGGTTGGCCAAAAAGGGCGTATGCGTTTTTTCCTGAATATATTCAGGGAAAAACGCATACGCCCTTTTTGGCCAAGGGCCTCATTGTCAACGTTTTGCTGCTTTTCATGTGCTTTAAAGGCGATTCGAATCTACCTCCTGAAATCTGTTTCCTGCAATTCTGCCTTGATTTCAAACCCTCTTCTTTGCCTTCCCTCAATATATTTGTGGACGAGAGTTATCATTTATAACTCTGCAGGTTTGTGAATTGCAGTGCCCTGAAGCTCCATTTTACAACTCGCTTTTTGGGAGCTGGCCGTAAAAGCGCAGGATGGCTTCAGGCCCTGTTCTGGTTCCGGGGGGCAGGCTGAGCCTGTGGTTAATTCTTCTCCCTGATGGGAAAATAGAGTGACCTGTGCCTGTCCCAACACCAAGAGCTAGTCTCTCATTCGTTCCCCATCTTCCCATTCATCCTCAGGACAAATTGCAACCTGTACGGAACAGGAGGTTAAAGATGCTGTTGCTCCAAGTAGGGAGATTGCTAGTAAAGTGGCTGGAATGGCGAACCCGAGCACAAGGAGATGAGAAATGATGTGCGTTTTAGAAACCTTTCCCCATCACACGGTGTACCATCTTCTGGGTTTCTCATGCATGTTTTCGATGTAGGAAGATGCCCTTGAACCTCGAGATTTGGGACCCATGGGATGGGTACCATGCAGTATTACTTTAAAGGGTCTGCGTTTGCTCAACCAACCTCACCAAACCGCTCAGCCCCAAGAGTGTCCACCCTTATGTCTCATCCAGCTGTGGGTCTAGATATGGTCAATCCAGGTTCCATCACAGCCCCTGAACGAATTGTGTAAGAATTTCTCTCTCTTTCACTGTCTTTGTTTCATGGGTTTTTAAAAGTAATTTATTTTTATAATGGGGTTTAGCTGCTTTTCACTGCTGTGTTTATGCCGCTTTACACCCACTTGACACTAACAGAGAGATTTCAATACATAGGTTTTAAGATTATTACTACTCAGATATATCCTTGTGTGGTGAATAGGGGGTGTTGAGTCCAGTTCTCTGAGCAAGGAGTCGGTCTTGTCTATTACATATTGGGTTTATGGAACGGTATCTCAGCTAATTTGAAACCCTTGTTTTATGTATCACCCCACCTCACCTTTCCTGTTAAGCAGCCATAGTGTGTTTTCTGCATGTGTGACTCTGTTCTGTTTTGTAATTCAGTTCAAGTGTAATGGTTTTTACTTTCCCTGTATAAGTGATATCTTATGAGAAGTGTCCTTTTCTGTGTGACTTATTTCACTTAGAATCGTCGTACCTAAATCCACTCATCATGCTGCTACTAGCCTTATGACATTGATTTCATGGCTGAGTGATATTCCATTGTACATAAGGACCACAACTTCTTTATCCATTTTTCTCTTTCCTGGGATATTGAAGGTGGAATGAAGTGGAGGTCCTTGGCAACAGAGCAGCCCTAAACTTTGGTGTGCTTGTGTCTTGCTGATTTTTAATTTTCCCAATTTATACCCCCATGCGTGGAAGTGCCCTATGCGCTCTAAGCTGTGTTTTTTAGATGTTTGAGGACACACCGTACCCTTCTCCAGCGTGGCTGTTGGCAATTTACATCCCGCCCATCAGCGTAGCAAGGCTCCCATTTCTCCATGGCCTGTCCTGCATTTCTGGTTTTGACACTTTTCTCAGCATGGCCCTTTTGACCGATGGGAAGCGAAACTTCTTTGTAGCGCTGATTTGCCTTTCCAGGTTGCTTGGTTGGCCAAAAAGGGCGTATGCGTTTTTTCCTGAATATATTCAGGAAAAAACGCATACGCCCTTTTTGGCCAAGGGCCTCATTGTCAACGTTTTGCTGCTTTTCATGTGCTTTAAAGGCGATTCGAATCTACCTCCTGAAATCTGTTTCCTGCAATTCTGCCTTGATTTCAAACCCTCTTCTTTGCCTTCCCTCAATATATTTGTGGACGAGAGTTATCATTTATAACTCTGCAGGTTTGTGAATTGCAGTGCCCTGAAGCTCCATTTTACAACTCGCTTTTTGGGAGCTGGCCGTAAAAGCGCAGGATGGCTTCAGGCCCTGTTCTGGTTCTGGGGGGCAGGCTGAGCCTGTGGTTAATTCTTCTCCCTGATGGGAAAATAGAGTGACCTGTGCCTGTCCCAACACCAAGAGCTAGTCTCTCATTGGTTCCCCATCTTCCCATTCATCCTCAGGACAAATTGCAACCTGTACGGAACAGGAGGTTAAAGATGCTGTTGCTCCAAGTAGGGAGATTGCTAGTAAAGTGGCTGGAATGGCGAACCCGAGCACAAGGAGATGAGAAATGATGTGCGTTTTAGAAACCTTTCCCCATCACACGGTGTACCATCTTCTGGGTTTCTCATGAATGTTTTCGATGTAGGAAGATGCCCTTGAACCTCGAGATTTGGGACCCATGGGATGGGTACCATACAGTATTACTTTAAAGGGTCTGCGTTTGCACACCCAACCTCACCAAACCGCTCAGACACAAGAGTGTCCACCCTTATGTCTCATCCAGCTGTGGGTCTAGATATGGTCAATCCAAGTTCCATCACAGCCCCTGAACGAATTGTGTAAGAATTTCTCTCTCTTTAACTGTCTTTGTTTCATGGGTTTTTAAAAGTAATTTATTTTTATAATGGGGTTTAGCTGCTTTTCACTGCTGTGTTTATGCCGCTTTACACCCACTTGACACTAACAGAGAGATTTCAATACATAGGTTTTAAGATTATTACTAGTCAGATATATCCTTGTGTGGTGAATAGGGAGTGTTGAGTCCAGTTCTCTGAGCAAGGAGTCGGTCTTGTCTATTACATATTGGGTTTATGGAACGGTATCTAAGCTAATTTGAAACCCTTGTTTTATGTATTACCCCACCTCACCTTTCCTGTTAAGCAGCCATAGTGTGTTTTCTGAATGTGTGACTCTGTTCTGTTTTGAAATTCAGTTCAAGTGTAATGGTTTTTACTTTCCCTGTATAAGTGATATCTTATGAGAAGTGTCCTTTTCTGTGTGACTTATTTCACTTAGAATCGTCGTACGTAAATCCACGCATCATGCTGCTACTAGCCTTATGACATTGATTTCATGGCTGAGTGATATTCCATTGTACATAAGGACCACAACTTCTTTATCCATTTTTCTCTTTCCTGGGATATTGAAGGTGGAATGAAGTGGAGGTCCTTGGCAACAGAGCAGCCCTAAACTTTGGTGTGCTTGTGTCTTGCTGATTTTTAATTTTCCCAATTTATACCCCCATGTGTGGAAGTGCCCTATGCGCTCTAAGCTGTGTTTTTTAGATGTTTCAGGACACACCGTACCCTTCTCCAGAGTGGCTCTTGGCAATTTACATCCCGCCCATCAGCATAGCAAGGCTCCCATTTCTCCATGGCCTGTCCTGCATTTCTGGTTTTGACACTTTTCTCAGCATGGCCCTTTTGACCGATGGGAAGCGAGACTTCTTTGTAGCACTGATTTGCCTTTCCAGGTTGCTTGGTTGGCCAAAAAGGGCGTATGCGTTTTTTCCTGAATATATTCAGGGAAAAACGCATACGCCCTTTTTGGCCAAGGGCCTCATTGTCAACGTTTTGCTGCTTTTCATGTGCTTTAAAGGCGATTCGAATCTACCTCCTGAAATCTGTTTCCTGCAATTCTGCCTTGATTTCAAACCCTCTTCTTTGCCTTCCCTCAATATATTTGTGGACGAGAGTTATCATTTATAACTCTGCAGGTTTGTGAATTGCAGTGCCCTGAAGCTCCATTTTACAACTCGCTTTTTGGGAGCTGGCCGTAAAAGCGCAGGATGGCTTCAGGCCCTGTTCTGGTTCCGGGGGGCAGGCTGAGCCTGTGGTTAATTCTTCTCGCTGATTGGAAAATAGAGTGACCTGTGCCTGTCCCAACACCAAGAGCTAGTCTCTCATTGGTTCCCCATCTTCCCATTCATCCTCAGGACAAATTGCAACCTGTACGGAACAGGAGGTTAAAGATGCTGTTGCTCCAAGTAGGGAGATTGCTAGTAAAGTGGCTGGAATGGCGAACCCGAGCACAAGGAGATGAGAAATGATGTGCGTTTTAGAAACCTTTCCCCATCACACGGTGTACCATCTTCTGGGTTTCTCATGAATGTTTTCGATGTAGGAAGATGCCCTTGAACCTCGAGATTTGGGACCCATGGGATGGGTACCATACAGTATTACTTTAAAGGGTCTGCGTTTGCACACCCAACCTCACCAAACCGCTCAGACACAAGAGTGTCAACCCTTATGTCTCATCCAGCTGTGGGTCTAGATATGGTCAATCCAGGTTCCATCACAGCCCCTGAACGAATTGTGTAAGAATTTCTCTCTCTTTAACTGTCTTTGTTTCATGGGTTTTTAAAAGTAATTTATTTTTATAATGGGGTTTAGCTGCTTTTCACTGCTGTGTTTATGCCGCTTTACACCCACTTGACACTAACAGAGAGATTTCAATACATAGGTTTTAAGATTATTACTAGTCAGATATATCCTTGTGTGGTGAATAGGGAGTGTTGAGTCCAGTTCTCTGAGCAAGGAGTCGGTCTTGTCTATTACATATTGGGTTTATGGAACGGTATCTAAGCTAATTTGAAACCCTTGTTTTATGTATTACCCCACCTCACCTTTCCTGTTAAGCAGCCATAGTGTGTTTTCTGAATGTGTGACTCTGTTCTGTTTTGAAATTCAGTTCAAGTGTAATGGTTTTTACTTTCCCTGTATAAGTGATATCTTATGAGAAGTGTCCTTTTCTGTGTGACTTATTTCACTTAGAATCGTCGTACGTAAATCCACGCATCATGCTGCTACTAGCCTTATGACATTGATTTCATGGCTGAGTGATATTCCATTGTACATAAGGACCACAACTTCTTTATCCATTTTTCTCTTTCCTGGGATATTGAAGGTGGAATGAAGTGGAGGTCCTTGGCAACAGAGCAGCCCTAAACTTTGGTGTGCTTGTGTCTTGCTGATTTTTAATTTTCCCAATTTATACCCCCATGTGTGGAAGTGCCCTATGCGCTCTAAGCTGTGTTTTTTAGATGTTTCAGGACACACCGTACCCTTCTCCAGAGTGGCTGTTGGCAATTTACATCCCGCCCATCAGCATAGCAAGGCTCCCATTTCTCCATGGCCTGTCCTGCATTTCTGGTTTTGACACTTTTCTCAGCATGGCCCTTTTGACCGATGGGAAGCGAGACTTCTTTGTAGCACTGATTTGCCTTTCCAGGTTGCTTGGTTGGCCAAAAAGGGCGTATGCGTTTTTTCCTGAATATATTCAGGGAAAAACGCATACGCCCTTTTTGGCCAAGGGCCTCATTGTCAACGTTTTGCTGCTTTTCATGTGCTTTAAAGGCGATTCGAATCTACCTCCTGAAATCTGTTTCCTGCAATTCTGCCTTGATTTCAAACCCTCTTCTTTGCCTTCCCTCAATATATTTGTGGACGAGAGTTATCATTTATAACTCTGCAGGTTTGTGAATTGCAGTGCCCTGAAGCTCCATTTTACAACTCGCTTTTTGGGAGCTGGCCGTAAAAGCGCAGGATGGCTTCAGGCCCTGTTCTGGTTCCGGGGGGCAGGCTGAGCCTGTGGTTAATTCTTCTCCCTGATGGGAAAATAGAGTGACCTGTGCCTGTCCCAACACCAAGAGCTAGTCTCTCATTCGTTCCCCATCTTCCCATTCATCCTCAGGACAAATTGCAACCTGTACGGAACAGGAGGTTAAAGATGCTGTTGCTCCAAGTAGGGAGATTGCTAGTAAAGTGGCTGGAATGGCGAACCCGAGCACAAGGAGATGAGAAATGATGTGCGTTTTAGAAACCTTTCCCCATCACACGGTGTACCATCTTCTGGGTTTCTCATGCATGTTTTCGATGTAGGAAGATGCCCTTGAACCTCGAGATTTGGGACCCATGGGATGGGTACCATGCAGTATTACTTTAAAGGGTCTGCGTTTGCTCACCCAACCTCACCAAACCGCTCAGCCCCAAGAGTGTCCACCCTTATGTCTCATCCAGCTGTGGGTCTAGATATGGTCAAAACAGGTTTCATCACAGCCCCTGAACGAATTGTGTAAGAATTTCTCTCTCTTTCACTGTCTTTGTTTCATGGGTTTTTAAAAGTAATTTATTTTTATAATGGGGTTTAGCTGCTTTTCACTGCTGTGTTTATGCCGCTTTACACCCACTTGACACTAACAGAGAGATTTCAATACATAGGTTTTAAGATTATTACTAGTCAGATATATCCTTGTGTGGTGAATAGGGGGTGTTGAGTCCAGTTCTCTGAGCAAGGAGTCGGTCTTGTCTATTACATATTGGGTTTATGGAACGGTATCTCAGCTAATTTGAAACCCTTGTTTTATGTATTACCCGACCTCACCTTTCCTGTTAAGCAGCCATAGTGTGTTTTCTGCATGTGTGACTCTGTTCTGTTTTGTAATTCAGTTCAAGTGTAATGGTTTTTACTTTCCCTGTATAAGTGATATCTTATGAGAAGTGTCCTTTTCTGTGTGACTTATTTCACTTAGAATCGTCGTAACTAAATCCACGCATCATGCTGCTACTAGCCTTATGACATTGATTTCATGGCTGAGTGATATTTCATTGTACATAAGGACCACAACTTCTTTATCCATTTTTCTCTTTCCTGGGATATTGAAGGTGGAATGAAGTGGAGGTCCTTGGCAACAGAGCAGCCCTAAACTTTGGTGTGCTTGTGTCTTGCTGATTTTTAATTTTCCCAATTTATACCCCCATGTGTGGAAGTGCCCTATGCGCTCTAAGCTGTGTTTTTTAGATGTTTCAGGACACACCGTACCCTTCTCCAGAGTGGCTCTTGGCAATTTACATCCCGCCCATCAGCATAGCAAGGCTCCCATTTCTCCATGGCCTGTCCTGCATTTCTGGTTTTGACACTTTTCTCAGCATGGCCCTTTTGACCGATGGGAAGCGAGACTTCTTTGTAGCACTGATTTGCCTTTCCAGGTTGCTTGGTTGGCCAAAAAGGGCGTATGCGTTTTTTCCTGAATATATTCAGGGAAAAACGCATACGCCCTTTTTGGCCAAGGGCCTCATTGTCAACGTTTTGCTGCTTTTCATGTGCTTTAAAGGCGATTCGAATCTACCTCCTGAAATCTGTTTCCTGCAATTCTGCCTTGATTTCAAACCCTCTTCTTTGCCTTCCCTCAATATATTTGTGGACGAGAGTTATCATTTATAACTCTGCAGGTTTGTGAATTGCAGTGCCCTGAAGCTCCATTTTACAACTCGCTTTTTGGGAGCTGGCCGTAAAAGCGCAGGATGGCTTCAGGCCCTGTTCTGGTTCCGGGGGGCAGGCTGAGCCTGTGGTTAATTCTTCTCCCTGATGGGAAAATAGAGTGACCTGTGCCTGTCCCAACACCAAGAGCTAGTCTCTCATTCGTTCCCCATCTTCCCATTCATCCTCAGGACAAATTGCAACCTGTACGGAACAGGAGGTTAAAGATGCTGTTGCTCCAAGTAGGGAGATTGCTAGTAAAGTGGCTGGAATGGCGAACCCGAGCACAAGGAGATGAGAAATGATGTGCGTTTTAGAAACCTTTCCCCATCACACGGTGTACCATCTTCTGGGTTTCTCATGCATGTTTTCGATGTAGGAAGATGCCCTTGAACCTCGAGATTTGGGACCCATGGGATGGGTACCATGCAGTATTACTTTAAAGGGTCTGCGTTTGCTCACCCAACCTCACCAAACCGCTCAGCCCCAAGAGTGTCCACCCTTATGTCTCATCCAGCTGTGGGTCTAGATATGGTCAAAACAGGTTTCATCACAGCCCCTGAACGAATTGTGTAAGAATTTCTCTCTCTTTCACTGTCTTTGTTTCATGGGTTTTTAAAAGTAATTTATTTTTATAATGGGGTTTAGCTGCTTTTCACTGCTGTGTTTATGCCGCTTTACACCCACTTGACACTAACAGAGAGATTTCAATACATAGGTTTTAAGATTATTACTAGTCAGATATATCCTTGTGTGGTGAATAGGGGGTGTTGAGTCCAGTTCTCTGAGCAAGGAGTCGGTCTTGTCTATTACATATTGGGTTTATGGAACGGTATCTCAGCTAATTTGAAACCCTTGTTTTATGTATTACCCGACCTCACCTTTCCTGTTAAGCAGCCATAGTGTGTTTTCTGCATGTGTGACTCTGTTCTGTTTTGTAATTCAGTTCAAGTGTAATGGTTTTTACTTTCCCTGTATAAGTGATATCTTATGAGAAGTGTCCTTTTCTGTGTGACTTATTTCACTTAGAATCGTCGTAACTAAATCCACGCATCATGCTGCTACTAGCCTTATGACATTGATTTCATGGCTGAGTGATATTTCATTGTACATAAGGACCACAACTTCTTTATCCATTTTTCTCTTTCCTGGGATATTGAAGGTGGAATGAAGTGGAGGTCCTTGGCAACAGAGCAGCCCTAAACTTTGGTGTGCTTGTGTCTTGCTGATTTTTAATTTTCCCAATTTATACCCCCATGTGTGGAAGTGCCCTATGCGCTCTAAGCTGTGTTTTTTAGATGTTTCAGGACACACCGTACCCTTCTCCAGAGTGGCTCTTGGCAATTTACATCCCGCCCATCAGCATAGCAAGGCTCCCATTTCTCCATGGCCTGTCCTGCATTTCTGGTTTTGACACTTTTCTCAGCATGGCCCTTTTGACCGATGGGAAGCGAGACTTCTTTGTAGCACTGATTTGCCTTTCCAGGTTGCTTGGTTGGCCAAAAAGGGCGTATGCGTTTTTTCCTGAATATATTCAGGGAAAAACGCATACGCCCTTTTTGGCCAAGGGCCTCATTGTCAACGTTTTGCTGCTTTTCATG